>NC_142438.1:97601439-97904469 GCF_059453495.1 Arachis ipaensis
ATAAGGCCTGGGAGAGATACAAACTGATGATCAGGAAGTGTCTCCATATATATTTTCAGATTGGACCAAGCTGCAGATTTTCTATGATGGCCTCTCTGAGATGGCAAAAATGTCTTTGGACAATTCTGCAGGTGGTTCCTTACACATGAAGAAGACGCCTGAAGAGGCTAATGAGCTTATTGAGATGGTTGCTAACAACCAATATCTAAACTCCTCTCAGAGGAATCCTGTGAATCCTATGAAGAAAGCAGTTATGGAGGTGGACACCCTGGATGCCATTCTAGCTTAGAACAAGATCATGTCATAATAAATTAGTATGATTTCTCAGCACTTGAGGGGGATGCAAGTCTTAGTTGTTAATACTCAAGATGCATCTTATGACATGAGTGGTGGCTTCAACCAAGGGAGAATTATGATTATGCTTAAACCACTCCTGAGCAAGTTAATTACATTGGCAATTCCTCCAGAAATCCCAACAATGATCCCTATTTGAATACATTCAATCAGGGTTGGAGCAATCACCATAACATTAGGTGGAAAGAGCAACCCCAGAGGCCCCAGCCAAATTTCAACAACTCTCAAGGCGGTTTCAATCAGAATAAGTTCAATAATTTCAACAACTGCAAATTTTAAGCTTCTCATCCACAGCATGAGTCCACTCAGTCTCAAGGAAATTTTGACTTGGGTTCAATAGTTGCTGAGCTCTCCAATAGAACTGGTGCGTGTGTAGCAAACCCCCCACACTGTTTGTATAGTAGCAGTATCAGTAAGTGCACTGGGTCATCCAAGTAATACCTGAGTGAGTCAGGGTCAATCCCACGAGGATTGTGGCTTGAAGCAAGCAATGGTTGTCTTGCAGGTCTTAGTCAGGCGGAATCAGAAGGTTGTATTTGGAGTTGGTTGAAGTACGATGATCATGAAACTATGAAAGCAAAAGTGGTAGAAAATACTGATAGGAATTATATGTTGGGAATAGAGTTGAGAGTTAGAGTTGCTTTGCTGATAAACCACTATTTCATGGTTTATCTTGTGCTCAATTGGAGTTTGCACGGCGACGCGTGCGTGTACCTGACGCGTACGCGTGACATGCAAAGATGACTAGCGACACGTATACGTGACTGATGCGTACGCATGACATGCGCCACGTGCAGAAAATGCAGAAGACGCTGGGGGCGATTTTAGGCTGAGTTTGGACCCAGTTTTTGGCCCAGAAACACAAACTAGAGCCAGGGGACAAGCAGAGACTCAACACACATTTTCATTCGCATAGTTTAGTTTTAGTTTTGAATCTTAGAGAGAATTCTACTACTTCCTCTAGGTTTCTTCACATTCATAGTTTTAGAGTTTTTATGCTTTTGATTTGGATACTGAGAAGAGTCACTACCTCCGTTGAAGTTTCCATTATTCTAGTTTGTTTTCTTATTCCTTTACTCTTTTAATTACCTATTAACCCTGTTCAGATACGTATGTTTATGATTTTGGGATTTATTAATGCAAAGAATTACTTTTACCTTTAATTAATTTTCAGTTCCTATTTTATTTAATTTATCATGTCTTCTTTATATTCTCTTTATATATCTGTGAAGGTTGTATTCATGTCAATGGAGTAGACTCCCAACTTGACTTGGGAGTTAATTAAAAGGAGATCCTTGAGTTGGAATACTCAAGTGTTGATTTTAATTGGAAGTTGTTGGCTGGCTCTCTAGTCACTAACGCTAATCCTTCCATAGGAGAGGATTAAGACTTGTGAATAAGAGTTAGCTCAATTAGTTGACTTTCCTTTATTCGGTAAGGGTTAACTAAGTGAAAACAACAACCTCTTGCTATTACACTTGGGAAAATTCAACAAGGATAGAACTTCCAACTAATCTTCCTCCGGTCAAGGCTTTTACTTTGATTATATAAATTCTCTTGCTAATTTTCATTGCTTTAATTTACAAACATTAATTTTCTGTTCCCCAACTCTTAAAATTTCTCGGAAAACTCTTGACTAATAAAACAGCACCCTTTTGTCAACTCGTTGGGAGACGACCTGGGATTCCTACTCCCAGTATTTTTATTCTAAATTTGTGACAACCCTTTTAAATTGATAAGTGAAATTTTCGTCGGTTAAGAATTGTACTTGCAACGCTGTTCAATTTATAAATTCTTAATCGGCAATTTTCCGCCATGTCAATTTTTGGCGCCGTTGCCACGGAGTTGCAATTGTGTGCAAAATTATTGGATGGTGTACATATTTTTAATTTTTGCATATTTTCTTTTATTTTATTACCATGAGCTGTATGTTTCTTTCATTGAATGACGCATTCACTGCCTGATCCGAGCTTAGCCGCGTTTGATCCTAAAATTGAAAGAACTATTTCACGTATTAGGCGAGCTCGGCTTTGGTTAGCCTCTGAGGGAGGTGAAGTGGTTCTTACCAATTCACCAATCTCATCTGAGGGCAAATCTGAAGCGCCATCCGAGGAAGAAACAAGCTCCTCTTCTACTAATTCTATTGATTTATGTGTAGGTAATATGGCGGAGCCCAGAAGAATTAATCTCCAGGAAGTAGGAGCTCCGGACTTTACCCTGCAACCGTATTAAGTGCGTCATCCAAATCTGGCTGCAGATTTCGAACTGAAGACTGCGCTAATCAACTTACTGCCCAAGTTTCATGACTTGCCTACTTAAGAGCCTATCAAGCAACTTAGAGATTTTCAGACAGCCTGCTCAACTACTAGGCGTCATGGTGCAGATGAGACTACTATTTGGTTATATGCCTTCCCATTTTCTCTTGAGGGAAAGGCAAGGTAGTGGTTCTACACTCAACCTGAAGCAGTCGTTACCAATTGGGATCTGCTCAGAAGGGAGTTCCTGGAAAAATACTTTCCAGCTGAAGTTACAGATAGACTAAGGAAAGAAATTTCCTGCATTATCCAAGGCGAGTTAGAGACTCTATATGAATATTGGGAGCGCTTCAGGAATCTCTTAGACTCATGTCCCCACCACAAAATTGACCAGTTGGTGTTGATCAGTTATTTCACACAAGGCATGAAGCCTCAAGACAAGACTACACTAGATGCTGTAAGTAATGGTTCTCTGAAAAAGTACAAGACGGCGACAGAAGCTTGGCAACTGATCACCGATCTAGCTGAGTCTACCCAGAATTTCAGGCACAGGAATAGCCATCCCAAGGCTATTGCGGAGGTTTTCTCTAGTAGTGAGACTACTGCTCTCACACAGACTCTGGGAGAGATGACTAACATACTGAAGCAGCTACAGCTGAATCAACAACAACAACAACAGCCTCCCCCACAACAACAGTGCCAATAGTTGGTTCCTCAGAGAGTGTGCGGAATATATGCCTGTTATACTCATTACACTGATGAGTGCTCGCAGGTCCAACAAGAAGACAACACCTTGGCAGCTACTCATAATTTCTATGACCACCCAAATCAAGGATACTATCAACAAAGCGGCAATTATAACAAAGGTGAAAGCTACAATCAAGGTTGGCAAGATAACTCCAACCAAGGCTGGAGAGATAATTTTAACCAGAGGTGGAGAGATAATTCCAACCAAGGATGGAGGGACAACTACAACTAAGGACGCAGAGACAATAGTGGGAATCAGAGGTGGAACAACAACAACAACAGACAGCAGAACCCTCCTTACCAATAGCAAAACCAAAACTAGCCTTACAGAGCACCTCACCAAAGGTAGTCCCAAGCACCTCAGAACAACCAACAACAGGCCCCTCAAATTACTTACCCCCTTCTTCTACCAATGATGAGATGCTTACTCTATTGTACAAGGACAGAAAGACCTTCAGAATACACTTACCTCTAGTATCACTGGTCTTACCTCCACTTTACAAGCTCTCATCTCCCGGCTGGAACCACCTTCTACCTCCAACAATCAACTTTCAAGCTCCAGTGCACTTCCTTCTCAACCTTTACCCAACCCCAAAGGTGGAATCAATGCCATTAATTTGAGGTTCAGAACCACACTACAAGAGAAGAGTCATGAGGAGCCAAGCTCAAAGGATGACACCCACGTTGAAGACATTGTTGAGATAGAGGATGTTGAAGAAGAGGAAGTACAAGACATGGTTGAAAAAAAAGTAGCTCAACCAGAAAATGGAACACCTAAAGAAGATAAGGTTACAAGAGAAGCCATTCCCATCCCATTTTCACACCTTGCTAGGAAGTCTAGAAAGCAGCTGGAGCTAGACCCCAAGATGGTGGGGATCTTCAAAAATATTGAGGTAACGATTCCACTTTTTGATGCCATTTGCCAGGTACCTAAATATGCGAAGTTTCTAAAAGATTTATGCATGAATAAAGATAAAATACAGGATTTAGAAACTATTCCTCTAGGTAGCTCTATTTCTACTTTAATGGGTGATATACCAGAAAAATATAGTGATCCAGGTCCATGCATGGTGAGTATTATGCCATTATCTGTATATGATGCTTTGAGGCTCCCTCCCTTAAAAAGGTCAGCAGCACGTTTTATTTTGGTAGATAAAAGTATAATCTCAGTGGTAGGAATTGCTGAGGACATGCTGGTGAGTATTAAGGGGCCCACATTCCCTATTGACTTCTACATTTTGGAGATGCCCCCTAGTGACTCAGGAAGACCATCATCCATCCTCTTTGGAAGGCTATTTCTGAAGACTTCAAAGTTCAAATTGGATGCCTTCTCAGGGACTTACTCTTTTGAGATAGATGGCAGAGCAGTGAGCTTCAACTTGAACGAACCTATGAAGCATCCTCCAGAAGATCATTCCATCTTCCAGTGCGACATCATAGATGAAACTGTAGCTGTAGTTCACCAAGAAGAAATAGAAGAGATGCACATGGAGTAAGGTGCAAGTATGGGGAAGCCCCCTGAACATGATGAAGACACCTTGCCACCATCACTAGCTCCAGAAGATCAAGTGCCCAGCCATGAGCAGAAAATGGAGTTAAAGCCCCTTTCACCCCACCTCAAGTATTCTTACCTTGAGGATCATCAGAAGCTCCCAGTTATCATTGCAAGGGAACTCACTCCCCAACAGGAGGAGTAGCTGCTTAGTGTGCTGAGAAGACATAAAAAAGCAATTGGGTGGAGTTTGGCGGATATAGTAGGCATCAGCCCTCAAGTTTGTGAGCATAGAATATTTTTAGAAGAGAGAGCAAGGCCTGTCCGTCAACCTCAGAGGCGGCTGAACCCCACCATCTTAGAAGTTATCAAGAAGGAAGTGACCAGACTGCTTGAAGCTGACATCATCTGTCCAATCTCGGATAGTGATGAGTCAGCCCAGCAGAAGTGGTGCCCAAAAAGTCTGGAGTCACACCAGTAAAGAATGAGCATGGAGAGCTCCTGACAACTAGAGTGCAGAACTCCTGGAGGGTGTGCATTGATTACAGGCGCCTGAACCAGGCTACTCGCAAAGATCACTACCCCTGCCATTCATCGATCAGATGCTTGATCGCCTGTTAGGTAAATCACACTACTGCTTTTTAGATGCTTATACAGGCTATTTTCAAATTCATATAGCTCCTGAAGCTCAGGAGAAAACTATTTTTACATGCCCCTTTGGAACATATGCATACAAGAGGATACCTTTTGGCTTGTGTAATGCACCGGCTACTTTCCAAAGGTGCATGATGAGTGTTTTCTTAGATCTTATTGAGAACTATTTGGAAGTTTTCATAGATGACTTTAGTGTGTATGGTGATTCATTTAGCCTTTGCTTGGATAGTTTAGCTAGAGTATTAGATAGGTCTGTTAGTTCAAACCTTGTGTTAAATTTTGAAAAATGTCATTTTATGGTAAAGCAAGGTATTGTTCTAGGACACGTTGTTTCTAATACTGGTATTTCTGTAGATCCAGCAAAGGTAGATGTGATTTCTAGTTTACCTTACCCTTCCTCCGTGAGGGAAGTCCGTTCGTTCCTTGGTCATGCAGGTTTCTACCAGAGAGTTATCAAGGACTTCAGTAAGGTAGCATTGCCTTTATCCAGATTGCTGCAGAAAGATGTGGAGTTCGAGCTGAGTGAGGACTGCATGAATGCGTTTGATAAGCTAAAGATTGCCTTAACTCAAGCTCCGATTGTGAGAGGACCAGACTGGAGCCACCCTTTTGAGATTATGTGTGACGCCTCCAACCATGCAGTAGGAGCGGTGCTGGCTCAGCACGAAGGTAAGAACCCTTTTATAATAGCTTATGCTTCTAAAACCTTAGACGCTGCTCAGTCTAATTATACTACCACTGAAAAAGAGCTTCTGGCTATTGTTTTTGCTCTGGATAAATTCCGAGCCTATTTACTTGGTACTAAAGTAGTAGTATACTCAGATCATGCAGCTCTAAAATATTTATTAGCTAAAAAAGAGTCCAAACCAAGGTTAATACGTTGGATATTGTTGCTGCAAGAATTTGATTTAGAAATTAAGGATAGGAGTGGTTCCCAGAATTTAGTGGCAGACCACTTGAGTCACCTTGAGCACATTAAGGGTGACTCCACTCCTATCAATGATGCTTTTCCATTTGATAGCTTGCACGCAATATCCGAAGTAGTTCCTTGGTATGCACTGATGATCGGATTTCCGCCGGTAAAGAAATTTTATAAAAATAATCGCGTTGTAAGTATAGTTTCTAAACCAACAGGAAATCCTTTCGTACAAAAAGTTTGGTTGTCACAAGTAATAAAACCTAATAAAATTTATAACCGAAGTATTCAAACCTCGGGTCGTTGATGTGTATTTTCGGAAAATGAATTCCAAACACACAAATCTAACCGGCAAGTGCACCGGGTCGCATCAAGTAATAAAAACTCACGGGAGTGAGGTCGATCCCACAGGGATTGAAGGATTGAGCAATTTTAGTTTAGTGGTTGATTTAGTCAAGCGAATCAAGAGTTGATTTGAGTGGTTTGTATTCGACGGAAGCTAAATTGCATGAAATTAAAAAGGGAGAGGGACAATTGCAGTAAATTAAAGAGCAGAGAAGGTAAATGTGCTAAATCTTAAAGAACAAGAAATTAAATGGCAGAAACTTAGAACGCAAGAAATGTAAATTACAGAATCTTAAAGTGCAAGAAATGTAAATGGCTTGAATTGTAAAGGGAATTGGGAATTGGATTTGTAGAAATTAAACAAAGAAAAGAAAAATTCAACAAACAGGAAAGTAGAAGATGACTTGAATTAAACAGGATCTAAAACGGAATTTAGAAAAAGCTTGGTGTAGCGATGAAATAAGGAAATTGAAATTGAAAGCTATGGATCTCAGGACTCAAGAGACTAGATAGCTGAGTCTAGATCTCACTGCCTTCCAAGATCCAACAAGAACGATGCAATCGGAAATGAAGAAAAGTAAGTTGCAGAATGAGTAGAAGAAGAAGCAATTAACAGAAAAGGAAATTCAATTAAGCAGAAAATTAAACAAGATCTCAAGGTGAGATTGAAACAGAAGTTCTTCAATTCTCCACCCAAGATCCGAAGCAAGAAAAGTAAAGAGTGCTGAGCAAGAACAAGGAAGAAGAGAGATCAATTCTTCTTCCCAATTCTCTAGAATTCTAAAGTAACAAATCAAAAATGTAAAGGTAAGCTCTCTGTAAGTGTTCTAAGAAAAATGCCAAAGGAAAAGCTCCCTCAAAACTTAAATCCTAAGCTATTTATACACTTTCTTCAAATGGTATTCAAGCCTTGAATTGGGCCTTTGTTCTTGATGGAATTGGGTTGATAAAGGCCTTGGTTGATTGCTCTTGGAGTTGGAGAAAGATCCATTGTGAACCGGGTTGAAAAACATAAAAGCTTGAGTAAAAGTTTGAGTAAAAGTTTGAGTAAAAGTTTGAGGTCAAACTTTTACTCAAACTTTTCGCATCAGCTAAGCTTCCTTGCTGCTACCAACGTTTGAGCCAAAGTTTGAGGTCAAACTTTTGCTCAAACGTTGGCCCCCTTGTAAATGTGTGTTGCGCCAACGTTTGAGCAAAAGTTTGACCTCAAACGTTGGGGCAAGCTTTTTCCTCCAGGGTGTGCAAGTGTGGCGCCAACGTTTGAGCAAAAGTTTGACCTCAAATGTTGGCGCAAGCTTTTTCCTCCAGGGTATTGATTTTGTGATGCCAACGTTTGCCAAAATGTTTGAGGCAAACGTTGGCTCAAGCTTTTCTCCCAAAAGTTTGAGCTAAAGTTTGAGGTCAAACTTTTGCTCAAGCTTTTTTCCTCTGGAGTGTTTTCAACTCTTTTAAAAGTTTGAGCTAAAGTTTGAGGTCAAACTTTGGCTCAAACTTTTTGTTTTCTCTTGCTCCTAGCCCTTCCTTCTTTCTTCAACCTTCTTCAAAACGCTTTTCACCTATCATTAATCAACCAAACACATCAAAGCTTTGCTCAAAATCATGAGTTTGTTATTCTTTCATAATATATGACAATTATAGCATAAAATCTCATGAAATTGCATTAATTCATACATGGTTGATTAAATCAAAGGAAATATGGAAATCTACCCAATTGGCTTGCTTATGGCTCAAGAAAGTGCATAAATCAATTGAAAACAAAAGAAAAAGGTTAGTGAAACTAGGCTAAGATGACTTGTCATCACAACACCAAACTTAAAGCTTGCTTGTCCCCAAGCAAGAAAAGAATTATTGAGAAGAAAGAATGAAATGGAAGAGGATGTTCATGCTAGCAGAGTATTATTGGTAGTTCATGGGGTTTTCTGTGGATATGTAAACACTCACTTCTTATTGACTTTTAGGCCTAGAAAGTCTCCTTCAAGCATCAAGCAACACACTGCTATGACCTCTCATTATTCCTTTGTCCTTGACTATTATTTTTTTCTCTAAAAGCTTTAGTTCAGTGTCATGTGTAACAAGTTCTTTTCTTTCTTTATACTTGACACATTATTCACTATAGACACTTGGCTCACATTCCTTCTTAAAACATTGATGCCCAACACCTCTTTGGGTTACTAAATGCCTTGTAGTTAGGTTGCTCTTGATAGTGGACTTTCAGCTGATGATCCCGGGTTAGTTAACCCAAGTCACCAAGTGTTGATGCACTCCAAAGAACTTAATAATCCAAGCAGATCCTAGTACAAAGACACCACAGGCATATATTCTAAGGTTCAAGCTATTGGTGTCTGGCTTTGTTTCTTTTTTTCTTTTATTCTATTGCCCATTTTTGGCTTTTTCTTTTCTCTGTTTGTTTTTCTTTTTAACCAAGGACTTTTATTTGATTGAGATTCATAGACAGTAGGCCACTTTCTACTTAAAAGGAGACATCCTAGTTCTCTTATTCACTAAAAGTGAGCTATCATACAATCACACACACATACCACCACTTACTTTTATTATACTTCTATCTAACAGAGAACTATCTTACTTCACATTCAAACATTTCTTTTATTGAATTGAAAATGCAGGGGACAAAGCATGCTTTTTTGTTAAGTGAAAGTAAACACACAAGCACACAATTAGACTAGCTTACTTATTTTAAGGGAAACAAACATAATGCAAAGACTATTTTAAACAAATAAGATGCATGCTCTTTTTTTTTCTTTGTAGTGATGAACAAGGAGCAAGTCCACCTTTCATTTGTCATGCTTTTTCTTTCTTCTTTCATATACTTCGTTGCTGGTGTTCCCTGTGTCCATGTCTGTTGTCTGTTGATCCCACCAGAACCCAGCTTTATTCATCGCCTCCTCTACTCTATCTTCAAGCTTCATAGCATTGCTTACTTCTATTTCACTTCTTCTTTTGAAAAATTCATCGAAAGTTGGAAATGCTGGATCCATGTTGTGCAGATGCTCTCCAATATAGTTCAGTTTGATTTGACTATTTATGTTGTAGTCGGCTTGGACTTCATATCTTGCATCTTGGAGTGTTGTGAACTCTTTGAGAGCCCTCAGATTTTCAGCTTGCATTTGTGCCAACTTTTCAAACGATTCGTGAGATTGGAAGGCATGCTCCTCTTGCATCGCGAAGAATTTTGACTCAAACTCACTTTGTTTGTTCATCATTCTTAGCTCCCGTTCTTCTTGCTCTTGTTGGTTTGTCATGTATAGTGAATGATATTCCTCTTGCCTTTCTTGAATTCTCATGTACTATTGTGATAATCTTCCAATTGCTTCCTGCATCTGAGTCATGTCCAGAGTGTTGTGTGATGGACTGTGTTGCTGTTCCTCTTCCTCTTGTGGTTCTTCTTCCTCTTGTAACTCTTCTTCCTCCATTGGTTCTTCTCTTTGCCTTCTTCCATGTGGTCTTCGGCCCTGATGCGCTTCAGTAGCCATCATCATTCTTTCAATGGTTATAGGCATACCCGGATTCAACCATGTTGGATTCTCGTCCTCCATTGGTACTTTAGCTTTTGTGCACAACCTCATAATGGTGCTTGGGTAGTACAACCAAGATCCGGCCGAATTCTTCTCTGCAAGTTTTTGAATGTCTTTTGCAAGGATTTCATGAACCTTCACCTCTCCTCCCACAATAATGCAATGCAACATAACAGCTCTCTTCCTGTTGACTTCCGAGGTGTTTACTGTACCCAGAATTGATCTTTTCAATAGCTCATACCATCCCTTTGCTTCCGGGGTAAGGTTTCCTCTCCTCAGATACTTGTGTTTGTTCTTGGCATCTCCTTCCCACTCTGAGTTCTCCATACAAATATCTCTAGAAATTCTATCATAATCCGGATCTCCATTTACCCTTTGGTGGTATCCAGGTTCACTAAAGCGGACTGATTTTAGTCCCAAGACTTTCTTGATGGCGTCTGAGCTAAAGTCTACTTCCATCCCCCGTACATAACTCTTGTACGTTGGGGCTTCACCCATGTCAAGTCTTGGGATATTGGCATAGAACTCTCTTATGATATTTGCATTGACTCGAGTGATAGGTGAGACGAGTTCTTCCCATTTCCTCTTTCTAATCTTGTCCTTCATTTCTTGGCACCCTTCATCTGGTAGCATGAAAGGAACCTCTGGATATATCTTCTTCTCATTCATCCATTGAAGTTGTAATTGATGGAACCAAGATCTAAATCTCCATCGGTCATATTCATGTGTACTCTCCTCCATCATGGGATCTTTCCCTTTTCTTCGTTTGGTTCTTGAGGAAGAGGCCATGATCACTTGGTTGTGTGATCTCTTTGGGGTTAAAGGGAGTGTGAAGAAAGTTGGAGATTTTGACAAGAAAAGTGATTGAGGCTAAGCTTATATGATGAAGAATGATGATGGGAATGGAGTTTGAATAGTTGGAGTGCAGAGGTATGCAACTATTCGGTTATGTGCATGGCTTGAAGGTGGTGTGTTACTTAAATGAATAATGGAAGGCTGGGATGCAATTGGACACTATGTGAATCAAAGGTGTGCATGTGAGGGTGAATGAAGACAAAACTTGCTTCTTCAATGGTCTATACCGTGATCATTCCAAGGAGTGGCAGATTCAATTTTTGAGACATGTGATGGGATTTTGTCCTCATGCTATGCTCTCCCTTTGTCTTGTCTCTTTCATTGAGTGTTCTTTGACCACCTAGTCATCACAACAAGACATCAAGAATCAACATTATCAAACCGTGGCAAGAATGCTTCCTTTATTCACAACTATATGAACTCTCATTCCTTATATCCATTGTGACCGTGACTTTTCTTGGAGGACACCAAACTTAATGTTTGGTCATATAGTTTAAAAATGTTTCTTCCTCCAACTAGTGTTCTTGAAATCCCAATGTCACTCTTGGTTAAATGTTTATAAGAAATGTTTTCATCATAATTTTCCTTTTTCTCTTTTTTTTTTATGAAGGATCAATTGTGTCCCTTAATCAGTGCATCAAGGTTTGATGAACACCAAACTTGTCTTTTGCTTAAGGGGTAAATGTGAGATGCTAGTAGTTAATCACAATTGATGCCTTCATCACAGAATATGATTTCTTTTTAATTGAAAAGTCTCAGAATGAGACAATGTATGATCATTGATGCATGATTCTTAATTTTCATGAAAAGAAGAACACCAAACTTAGTATTTGGTCATATGCTTCATCAGGATAACTAATCATATAGTATGAAAATGTTTGTAACACTGGTTTGGTGTGCTTGAAGGCACACCAAACTTTAGAAATCTTAGCACATGTTTCAAAAAAATTGCATGCATTCATTAAGTACGTTCATGAAAAGAAAGAAATTCATGCTCAGGTGATCATAGCTTATTGAATTTAAACTGACAGAAAACTTAAATCATGGGTTGCCTCCCATGGAGCGCTCTTTTATTGTCACTAGCTTGACATTGGAGCTTTCTTTTATGGTGGTTGAGGATTGTAGTGCCTCAACTTGTCTCCCCTGACTGTAATCCTCCTCTTTGTTCTCTGGTGTTCAATTTCAGCATGCTCCAATGAGAGTATGTTGCTGATAGTGTAATAGTCATCAGTCTGTTGGCTTGCTCCCAGTTGTTGATATATCAATTGCACTTTGTCACCTTTGGAAAGCCCTTCTGTTGGAATCTTCCTGTTCTTCCAACCCCTTTTTGTTTTGTTTATGTGTTTCTTGCTTCCTTTTGTTAACCTTTCCCTTTTGGCCGTAGGCTCACTTTGGAGATCTCTCTTCATAGTGGCTAATACTCCAATATCCTCTTGAACTTCTTCATCATTCTGCACAATCTTTTGCCTTGGGATGTTGCTGTGAATCACCTTGTTGCTTTCTTTCTTTAACTGTGATTCTTCCTTGTCGAGTTCCATATAGTCTTTCTTCTCATCACTGAACTGCGCTTCTAGTACTACTTTCAGAGTGACACTCTTATCATGCATTCTGAGAGTTAATTCTCCTTGTTCTACGTCTATGATAGCCCTGGCAGTGGCCAAGAATGGTCTCCCAAGTATGATGGAGTCACTTTCATCCTCATCTGAATCCAGAACCACAAAATCTGCAGGGTATATGAATTTGTCCACTTTGACTAGAAGATTTTCAATTACACCCCTGGGGTATACCACTGACTTATCTACCAGCTCTAGAGACATCTGTACCGGTCTAACTTCCTCTATATGCAGTTTTTTTACCAAAGAGGAGGGAATTAAGTTAACACTTGCTCCAAGATTGCACATTGCCTTAGTGATAGTTAATTCTCCAATGGTGCAAGGCAGCAAAAAGCTCCCAGGGTCTTCAAGCTTGGGAGGGAGCCCTTTTTGAATCAAAGCCCTGCCTTCCTCAGTAAGCAGTATGGTCTCTTTTTTGTCTCAACTTCTTTTCTTGTTGATAAGCTCCTTCAAAAACTTGGCATACAGAGGCATTTGCTCAAGTGCTTCAGCAAAGGGAATATTGATTTCCAGCTTTTTGAAAGTCTCAAGGAACTTATGAAAATGTTGGTCCTTAGTCTCTTTGCTGAATCTCTGGGGATATGGCAGTGGAGGTACAAAGGACTTCTCTGCTTGTTGCTTTTGATTTTTGGTTGGCTCTTCAATTGCTTCATTCCCCTTTTTTGGAATTTTTGATTGTTCCTCCCTTTCTTGAGTTTGCTTTGAAGCTAGCTTGCTTGCCATTGCATCATCATCATTGGCTTCCTCTGTATGTGTTGGCTGTTCCTCTTCTATTGGTCTTTTGCTGCTCTCTACTTGCTTCTTTGTAGTGTCATTGTTGCTCATCAATGTTCTCCCACTCCTTAATTGTATTGCCTTGCATTCTTCCTTAGGATTTGGGATTGTGTCACTCGGCAGTGAGCTTGAAGGTCTCTCAACAGAAATCTGTTTGGAGATTTACCCAATTTGCCTCTTTAGACTCTTCATGGAGGCTTCATGATTCTTGGTTGTCATTTCTTGGTGTTTCCACATTTTGTCTATCAAGGTTTCCAAGTTGGTGAGTCTTTGAGATTCAGGTGATGCTTGTGGTGGGTTGTGAGATGTGGATAGTGGGTGGTGGGTATTTTGGTTGGTGGGTTGGTTATTAGATTGGTAATGGTTGGGGTTGGGGTAATTGTTTTGAGGCTTTCTGTAGGGGTTTTGGTTAGTTTGCTGCTGATTGTGGTTTTGGTTGTTTCTTTAAGTGTTTTGGTTTGAGTTCCTCTGCCATGGTTGTTGGTTCTGGTTGTGATTATCTCCCCATCTGAGGTTTGGATGGTTCTTCCAGGATGGATTGTATGTGTCACCATACACTTCATTCTATCCAGGATTTTGGTTGTGCATGTATTGGACTTGTTCTTGCTGCTGCTCCTCTTGAGTTTCTTCATTTTGCCCCCATGTGGATGATGGTTGGCTTGTGTTAACTGCTGCAACTTGGAGGGTATCAATCCTCTTGGCCATTTGCTCAAATTGTTGTTGAATTTGCTGCTGCATCATCTTATTTTGAGCCAAGATTGAGTCCACTCCTTCTAGCTCCATTACTCCTCTCCTTTGTGATGGTTGGCAATTTCTTTGATGAGCGAAGAAATATTGATTGTTGGCCACCATGTCAATAAGATTTTGAGCTTCTTCTGCTGTTTTCATTAGTTGCAATGATCCTCCAGCTGAGTGGTCAAGTGATTCTTGAGCCTTTAGAGGGAGTCCTTCATAGAAGTTCTGTAGCTTGTTCCACTCAGTGAACATTTCTGGTGGACATTCCCTCAGCAGAGCCTTGTATCTCTCCCATGCTTCATACAGATTTTCAGCATCCAATTGCGTGAATGTTTGCACCTCAGTCTTCAGCCTGATGACTCTTTGAGGTGGATAGAATTTGGCTAGAAATTTAGTTACCAAGTCATCCCAACTAGTGATGCTTCCTTGGGGAAAAGTTTCCAGCCATTGTGCGGCCTTGTCCCTTAATGAGAACGGGAACAGCAGAAGCTTGTAAGTTTCAGGATTCACGCCATTGGACTTGACAGTGTCACAAATCCTTAAGAATGTAGATAGATGTTGATTTGGATCCTCCAATGGTCCTCCCCTAAACGAGCAGTTGTTTTGGACCAATGTAATGAGTTGTGGCTTCAGTTCAAAGTTATTTGCATTGACATTAGGGGTGAGAATGCTGCTTCCACAATGTCTAGCATTTGCAAAGGTATAGGAGGCCAATACTCTCCTCTGCTGTGAGTTATTGTCAACCCCTCCTCTTGGATTAGATGGATCTCCTTCCATCTCGTGATATTCTTCCTCAGATTCTTCCTCTCCAACAATATTTTTCCCTCTTTCAGCTCTTCTTAACCTTCTAAGAGTTCTCTGGTCAGTTTCAGATAAAACAGGAATGGATCTCCCTGTACCTGACATACAAACAAAAC
This sequence comes from Arachis ipaensis, assembly GCF_059453495.1. Taxonomy (NCBI): domain Eukaryota; kingdom Viridiplantae; phylum Streptophyta; class Magnoliopsida; order Fabales; family Fabaceae; genus Arachis; species Arachis ipaensis. The sequence continues at coordinate 97,616,630 of NC_142438.1, forward strand.
AAAGAAATACCACCAGTAACTCTTTAATCTATTGCTAGAATGAAGTTTAGTTTAAGCAAAATTTCAAACAGTTAGCGTGTTAGTCAAAAATTAGAGAAACAGAAAAGAAAAATGCTAGATCTAGATCTCCACTTCACTTAATCATTGTCAATCTATTTCAATCCCCGGAAACGGCGCCAAAAACTTGATGTGTATTTTCGGAAAATGAATTCCAAACACACAAATCTAACCGGCAAGTGCACCGGGTCGCATCAAGCAATAAAAACTCACGGGAGTGAGGTTGATCCCACAGGGATTGAAGGATTGAGCAATTTTAGTTTAGTGGTTGATTTAGTCAAGCGAATCAAGAGTTGATTTGAGTGGTTTGTATTCGAAGGAAGCTAAATTGCATGAAATTAAAAAGGGAGAGGGACAATTGTAGTAAATTAAAGAGCAGAGAAGGTAAATGTGCTGAATCTTAAAGAACAAGAAATTAAATGGCAGAAACTTAGAACGCAAGAAATGTAAATTACAGAATCTTAAAGTGCAAGAAATGTAAATGGCTTGAATTGTAAAGGGAATTGGAAATTGGATTTGCAGAAATTAAACAAGGAAAAGAAAAATTCAACAAACAGGAAAGTAGAAGATAACTTGAATTAAACCGGATCTAAAACGGAATTTAGAAAAAGCTTGGTGTAGCGATGAAATAAGGAAATTGAAATTGAAAGCTATGGATCTCAGGACTCAAGAGACTAGATAGCTGAGTCTAGATCTCACTGCCTTCCTAGATCCAACAAGAACGATGCAATCGGAAATGAAGAAAAGTAAGTTGCAGAATGAGTAGAAGAAGAAGCAATTAACAGAAAAGGAAATTCAATTAAGCAGAAAATTAAACAAGATCTCAAGGTGAGATTGAAATAGAAGTTCTTCAATTCTCCACCCAAGATCCGAAGCAAGAAAAGTAAAGAGTGCTGAGCAAGAACAAGGAAGAAGAGAGATCAATTCTCCTTCCCAATTCTCTAGAATTCTAAAGCAACAAATCAAAAATGTAAAGGTGAGCTCTCTGTAAGTGTTCTAAGAAAAATGCCAAAGGAAAAGCTCCCTCAAAACTTAAATCCTAAGCTATTTATACACTTTCTTCAAATGGTCTTCAAGCCTTGAATTGGGCCTTTGTTCTTGATGGAATTGGGTTGATAAAGGCCTTGTTTGATTGCTCTTGGAGTTGGAGAAAGATCCATTGTGAACCAGGTTGAAAAACATAAAAGCTTGAGTAAAAGTTTGAGTAAAACTTTTACTCAAACTTTTCGCATCAGCTAAGCTTCCTTGCTGCTACCAACGTTTGAGCCAAAGTTTGAGGTCAAACTTTTGCTCAAACGTTGGCCCCCTTGTAAATGTGTGTTGCGCCAACGTTTGAGCAAAAGTTTGACCTCAAACATTGGCGCAAGCTTTTTCCTCCAGGGTGTGCAAGTGTGGCACCAACGTTTGAGCAAAAGTTTGACCTCAAACGTTGGCGCAAGCTTTTTCCTCCAGGGTATTGATTTTGTGATGCCAACGTTTGCCAAAATGTTTGAGGCAAACGTTGGCTCAAGCTTTTCTCCCAAAAGTTTGAGCTAAAGTTTGAGGTCAAACTTTTGCTCAAGCTTTTTTCCTCTGGAGTGTTTTCAACTCTTTTAAAAGTTTGAGCTAAAGTTTGAGGTCAAACTTTGGCTCAAACTTTTTGTTTTCTCATGCTCCTAGCCCTTCCTTCTTTCTTCAACCTTCTTCAAAACTCTTTTTACCTATCATTAATCAACCAAACACATCAAAGCTTTGCTCAAAATCATGAGTTTGTTATTCTTTCATAATATATGACAATTATAGCATAAAATCTCATGAAATTGTTTTAATTCATACATGGTTGATTAAATCAAAGGAAATATGGAAATCTACCCAATTGGCTTGCTTATGGCTCAAGAAAGTGCATAAATCAATTGAAAACAAAAGAAAAAGGTTAGTGAAACTAGGCTAAGATGACTTGTCATCAGTCGTCTTCTCAAGGAATTGCAGGGAAGTATGATTTATTATTGATTATGGAAAAGGTAGAAATTTGTTTTTTTGAAATAAGAAATAAGTAATTTAAATGACAAGAAAAATAAATTAATAATTATAAAAATCTCTTGGCAAGGTATAAGAATTAGATGTCCTATCCTAGTTATCCTTATCAATTGTGATGAGAATTGAATTTTGCTCCCACTTTAATTAACCCTTGCTAAACAAAGGAGGGTCACGTGGACTAATTAATTTGATCCTCAAGTCCTAGTCAATTCCTATGGAAAGACTAGAGTTATTGGAGTACTAATTAACCAGCAAAGAATTCCAATTTCAATCAACAGCTGAGTTTGATAACTCAAGTGTTACCAATTACTTAACCAAAGCAAAAGGAGAAAATCTACTTGAATAAAAATTCCTTCATATGGGAAGCAGTAGTAACATAAATAAAAGAAAGAAATCTTAAATCTGAAATACCTCAAATTGCATTAATTAAGAAAATCATAACATGAATGGTTCATAAGCCAAATTAGGAACATTAACAAGTAAAAGCATTGGAATAAATAAAAGTATAAAATAAATTAAAGGAACATTGAACCTGTGATTGAAAAGAAGTAGCCTAAACATAATAGAAATCCTAAATCCTAATTCCCCTAAGAGAGAGGATAGAACCTCTCTCTCTAAAACTACATCTAAAACCTAAAACTATGTGAATATCCAAGTCTTCCCCTGAATGAATGGATTCCTTTGCTTTATAGCCTCTAATATGCGTTTCCTGGGCCGAAACTGGGTCAGAAATAGCCCAGAAATCGCTGGCGGCAAAATCTGCCATGCTGATTTTCATCACTGCGACGCATCCGCGTGGAGCACGCGTTCACGTCGCCTAGCTGTACGGCTGATAAACCCATATTTTATGATATATTTTGTGCTCAATTCAAGAGATTTATTCAACCCTTCACCCACTTATTCATGTAAATTGCATGGTTTCACTTTCCCTTCCCTATTATGTGATATATGTGAAATACATGTTTCCTATGCTTTGAAATTATTTATTTTAATTACCCTTTATTACCATTCGATGCCGTGATTTGTGTGTTGAGAAGTTTCAGATCTTCTAAGGCAGGAATGACTTAAAGAATGGAAAGGAAACAAACAAAAATGGAAGGTGATGAGCGGATAATTTATACGCTTTTTGGCATTGTTTTTAGTATGTTTTTAGTGGAATCCAGTTACTTTTAGGGATGTTTTCATTAGTTTTTATGTTAAATTCACATTTCAGGACTTTACTATGAGTTTGTGTATTTTTCTATGATTTTAGGTATTTTTTGGCTGAAATTGAGGGACTTGAGCAAAAATCAGATTCAGAGGTTGAAGAAGGACTGCTGATGCTGTTGGATTCTGACCTCCCTACACTCACACTGGATTTTCTGGAGCTACAGAAATCGAAATGGCGCGCTTCCAATTGCATTGGAAAGTAGACATCCAGGACTTTCCAGCAATGTATAATAGTCCATACTTTGCCCAAGTTTAGATGATGCAAACTGGCGTTCAACGCCAGCTCTCTGCCCAATTCTGGCGTCCAGCGCCAGAAACAAGTTGCAAAGTGGAGTTCAACGCCCAAACTGGCACAAAAGCTGGCGTTCAACTCCAAGAATGACCTCTCCACGTGTAGACTTCAAGCTCAGCCCAAGCACACACCAAGTGGGTCCCGGAAGTGGATTTATGCATCAATTACTTACTTCTGTAAACCCTAGTAGCTAGTTTATTATAAATAGGACCTTTTACTATTGTATTAGACATCTTTGAATCTTTGGAATCATCTTTGGACGCCTGGTTCTTAGATCAAAAGGGCTGGCTATTCGGCCATGCCTGGACCTTTCACTTATGTATTTTCAACGGTAGAGTTTCTACACTCCATAGATTAAGGTGTGGAGCTCTGCTGTTCCTCAAAGATTAATGCAAAGTACTACTATTTTTCTGTTCAATTCACTTGTTCCGCTTCTAAGATATTCATCCGAACTTCAATCTGAATATGATGAACGTGACAATCATCATCATTCCCTATGAATGCGTGCCTAACAACCACTTCCGTTCTACATTAGATTGAATGAGTATATCTTAGATCTCTTAATCAGAATCTTCGTGGTATAAGCTAGATTGATGGCGGCATTCATGAGAGTCCGGAAAGTCTAAACCTTGTCCGTGGTATTCCGAGTAGGACTCTGGGATTGAATGACTGTGATGAACTCAAAACTCGCGAGTGCTGGGCGTAGTGACAGACGCAAAAGGATAGTAAATCCTATTCCAGTATGATTGAGAACCTCCAAGATGATTAGCCATGCAGTGACAGCGCATCGGACCATTTTCACAGAGAGGAATAGGATGCAACCAACGACAAGGGTGATTCCTCCAGATGATTAGCCGTGCTGTGACAGAGCATTTGGACCATTTTCCCGAGAGAGATCGAAAGTAGCCATTGGCACCGGTGACATCCTTACATAAAGCCAGCCATAGAAAGGAGTAAGACGGATTGGATGAAGACAGCAGGAAAGTAGAGGTTCAGAGGAACGATTGCATCTCCATACGCTTATCTGAAATTCTCACCAATGATTTACATAAGTATTTCTATCCTTATTTTAGTATTAATTTCGAAAACCCCATTACTATTTTATATCTGCCTGACTGAGATTTACAAGGTGACCATAGCTTGCTTCATACCAACAATCTCCGTGGGATTCGACCCTTACTCACGTAAGGTATTACTTGGACGACCCAGTGCACTTGCTGGTTAGTTGTGCAAAGTTGTGAACCATGGTATTGGCATCATATTTTTGGCGCCATTGCCAGGGAAAGAAAGAACAATGAATTTTACATAATCAAAGTATAATCACAATTTCTGCGCACCAAGTTTTTGGCGCTGTTACCGGGGATTGTTCTAGTTTGGACAACTAACGGTTCATCTTGTTGCTCATATTAGGTAACTTTCTTTTCGTTTTCTTTTCAAAAAGTTTTCAAAAATTTTTCAAAAATCTTTCAAAAAATTTTCTCCTTTGTTTTCGAAAAAAAAAATTTTTAAAAAATAAAAATGTTTTCAAAAATATATTTTTCTTCAGAATTTTTAAGAATGAATTCTAGTGTTTCATGAAACATGTGAAGCCTAGCTGGCTGTAAAGCCATGTCTAAATTCATTTGGACTGAGGCTTCCAATTTGTTATCAAGAGCAAGCTAGTTGTTACTAATCCACCTGCTGCTGTTCCTGATTTACATACTAAAGCTTGGCTGGCTATCAAGCAATGCCTGACCCTTCGATTGGAGCTTTAGACTAAGAATGCTAGATTCCTGGAATTCATATTAAAAATTTTGGAATCCTTATTTTTATTTTTCACAATAATTTTCGAAAAAAAAAGAAAATACAAAAAAAATCATAAAATCATAAAAATAAAAAATATTTTTATGTTCTTGTTTGAGTCTTGAGTCATGTTATAAGTTTGGTGTCAATTGCATGTGCATCTTGCATTTTTTTTCAAAAATTCTCATGCATTCATAGTGTTCTTCATGATCTTCAAGTTGTTCTTGGTAAGTTTTCTTGTTTGATCTTTGCATTTGCATGTTTTGTGTCTTTTCTTGTTTTTCATATCCATTCTTGAATTCTTAGTGTCTAAGCATTAAAGAATTCTAAGTTTGGTGTCTTGCATGTTTTCTTTGCATTAAAAATTTTTCAAAAATAAGTTCTTGATGTTCATCATGACATTCAAAGTGTTCTTGGTGTTCATCTTGACATTCATAGCATTCTTGCATGCATTCATTGTTTTGATCCAAAATTTCCATGCATTGAGCATTTTTAGTGTTTTTCTTTCTCATCATAAAAATTCAAAAAAATCAAAAAAATATCTTTCCCTTTTTCTCTCTTAAAATTTCGAAAATTAGATTTGACTTTTTCAAAAATTTTTAAAAATCTAGTTGTTTTTATGAGTCAAATCAAATTTTCAATTTAAAAATCTCATCTTTTTCAAAATCTTTTTCAAAAATTTTTTTCTTATCTTTATCTCCTAATTTTCGAAAATAACAATAACAATTAATGTTTTGATTCAAAAATTTCAAGTTTGTTACTTGCTTGTTAAGAAAGATTCAAACTTTGAGTTCTAGAATCATATCTTGTGATTTCTTGTGAATCAAGTCATTAATTGTGATTTTAAAAATCAAATCTTTTTCAAAACTAATTCCAATCATATCTTTTCAAAAATATCTTCTTATCTTATCTTTTTCAAAAATTTGATTTCAAAATATCTTTTCTAACTTCCTAACTTCTTATCTTTTCAAAATTTGTTTCAACTAACTAACTAACTTTTTGTTTGTTTCTTATCCTTTTCAAAACTACCTAACTAACTCTCTCTCTCTAATTTTCGAAAAAAAATCTTCCCTCTTTTTCAAAATTTCTTTTTAATTAGACTAATTATTTTATTTTTTATTTGAATTTTCGAAAAACTACTAACCTTTTTCAAAAACTATTTTCGAAAATTACTAACTCTTTTTCAAAAATTATTTTCGAAAATTCTCTCCTCCTCTCATCCCCTTCTATTTATTTATTCATCTACTAACACTTCTCTTCATCTCACATATCTGCTCCTATCATCACCTTTGTGTTTGGATTCTTCATTCTTCTTCACCCCTATTCCTTTTCTTCTTCTACTAACAATAAGGAACCTCTTTACTGTGACATAGAGGATTCCTCTTCTTTTCTTTTTCTCTTCTCTTTCTTATGAGCAGGGACAAAGAAAAAGGCATTCTTGTTGAAGCTGATCCAGAACCTGAAAGGACTCTGAAGAGAAAACTAAGAGAAGCTAAATTACAACAATCCAGAGACAACCTTATTGAAAATTTCGAACAAGTAAAGGAGATGGCAGCCGAACCCAACAACAATAATGCAAGAAGAATGCTTGGTGACTTTACTGCACCTAATTCCAATTTACATGGAAGAAGCATCTCCATTCCTGCCATTGGAGCAAACAACTTTGAGTTGAAACATCAGCTAGTTTCTCTGATGCAGCAGAACTGCAAGTTTCATAGACTTCCATCTGAAGATCCTTTTCAGTTCTTAACTGAATTCTTGCAGATCTGTGATACTGTTAAGACTAATGGAGTAGATCCTGAAGTCTACAAGCTCATGCTTTTCCCTTTTGCTGTAAGAGACAGAGCTAGAGTATGGTTGGACTCTCAACCTAAAGATAGCCTGAACTCTTGGGATAAGCTGGTCAAGGCTTTCTTAGCCAAGTTCTTTCCTCCTCAAAAGCTGAGCAAGCTTAGAGTGGATGTTCAAACCTTCAGACAGAAAGAAGGTGAATCCCTCTATGAAGCTTGGGAGAGATACAAAGGACTGACCAAAAAGTGTCCTTCTGACATGCTTTCAGAATGGACCATCCTGGATATATTCTATGATGGTCTGTCTGAGTTATCTAAGATGTCATTGGATACCTCTGCAGGTGGATCCATTCACCTAAAGAAAATGCCTGCAGAAGCTCAAAAACTCATTGACATGGTTGCTAATAACCAGTTCATGTACACTTCTGAGAGGAATCCTGTGAGTAATGGGACACCTATGAAGAAGGGAGTTCTTGAAATTGATACTCTGAATGCCATATTGGCTCAGAATAAAATATTGACTCAGCAAGTCAATATGATTTCTCAAAGTCTGAATGGAATGCAAGTTGCATCCAACAGTACTCAAGAGGCATCTTCTGAAGAAGAAGCTTATAATCCTGAGAACCCTGCAATAGCAGAGGTGAATTACTTAGGTGAACCTTATGGAAACACCTATAATCCATCATGGAGAAATCATCCAAATCTCTCATGGAAGGATCAAAAGCCTCAACAAGGCTTTAATAATGGTGGAAGATACAGGTTTAGCAATAGCAAGCCTTTTCCATCATCCACTCAGCAACAGACAGAGAACTCTGAACAAAATACCTCTAATTTAGCAAACTTAGTCTCTGATCTGTCCAAGGCCACTATAAGTTTCCTGAATGAAACAAGGTCTTCCATTAGAAATCTGGAGGCACAAGTGGGCCAGCTGAGTAAAAGGATCACTGAAATCCCTCCTAGTACTCTCCCAAGCAATACAGAAGAAAATCCAAAAGAAGAGTGCAAGGCCATTGAATTAATCACCATGGCCGAACCTGTAATGGAAGGAGAGGACATGAATCCCAAGGAGGAAGACCTCCTGGGACGTCCAGTGATCAATAAGGAGCTTCCCTCTGAGGAACCAAAGGAATCTGAGACTCATCTAGAGACCATAGAGATTCCATTGAACCTCCTTATGCCATTCATGAGCTCTGATAAGTATTCCTCTTCTGAAGAGAATGAGGATGTTACTAAAGAGCAAGCTGCCAAGTTTCTTGGTGCAATCATGAAGCTGAATGCCAAACTATTTGGTATTGAGACTTGGGAAGATGAACCTCCCTTGTTCACCAATGAACTAAGTGATCTGGATCAACTGACATTGCCTAAGAAGAGACAGGATCCTGGAAAGTTCATAATACCTTGTACCATAGGCACCATGATCTTTAAGGCTCTGTGTGACCTTGGTTCAGGAATAAACCTCATGCCCCTCTCTGTAATAGAGAAACTGGGAATCTATGGGGTGCAAGCTGCTAAAATCTCATTAGAGATGGCAGACAATTCAAGAAAACAGGCTTATGGATAAGTAGAGGACGTGTTAGTAAAGGTTGAAGGCCTTTATATCCCTGCTGATTTCATAGTCCTGGATACTGGAAAGGAAGAGGATGAATCCATCATCCTAGGAAGACCTTTCCTAGCCACAGCAAGAGCTGTGATTGATGTGGACAGAGGAGAATTGATCCTTCAATTAAATAAGGACAACCTTGTGTTTACAACTTTAGGATCTCTCTCTGCATCCATGGAGAGGAAGCAGAAAAAGCTTCTCTCAAAGCAGAGTCAACCAAAGCCCCCACAGTCAAACTCTAAGTTTGGTGTTGGGAGGCCACAACCAAACTCTAAGTTTGGTGTTGAACTCCAATATCCAAACTCTAAGTTTGGTGTTGGGGAGTCTCAACAATGGTCTGAACATCTGTGAGGCTCCATGAGAACCCACTGTCAAGCTATTGACATTAAAGAAGCGCTTGTTGGGAGGCAACCCAATTTTTATCTAATTATATTTTTCTTAGTTATATGTCTTTATAGGTTCATGATCATGTGGAGTCACAAAATAAATATAAAAATTGAAAGCGGAATCAAAAACAGCAGAAGAAAAATCACACCCTGGAGGAAGCACCTGCCTGGCATTCAACGCCAGAACAGAGCATGGTTCTGGCGTTGAACGCCCAAAATGGGCAGTATCTGGGCGCTGAACGCCCAAAATGGGCATCATCTGGGCGCTGAACGCCAGAATTGCACCCTGGAGAGGAGCTGGCATTGAACGCCCAGAACAAGCATGGTTCTGGCGTTCAACGCCAGAAATGGGCAACAAATGGGCGTTGAACGCCCAAAATGGGCACCAACCTGGCGCTGAACGCCCAGAGTTGTGTGCAAGGGCATTTTACATGCCTAATTTGGTGCAAGGTTGTAAATCCTTGAACACTTCAGGATCTGTGGACCCCACAGGAACACCTCAGGATCTGTGGACCCCACAGGATCCCCACCTACCTCCACTCACTTCTTCTCACCCCTCTTTCACACAATCCCATAAACACTCTCCCCCAAAATCCTTCACTAATCACCTCAATCTCTTTTCCCCATCACCTGTTCACCACTCACATCCATCCACTCTTCCCCATAAACCTACCTCATAAACTCCACCTACCTTCAAAATTCAAAATCAATTTCCCACCCAAACCCACCCTAAATGGCTGAACCTTCACCCCCTTCCTTCCCTATATATAGCCCTCCATTCTTCCTCATTTTCACACAACACAACCTCTTCTTCCTCTCCTCCATTTCTTCTTCTTCTTCATCTATTCTTTCTTCTCTTGTTCGAGGGTGAGCAAAATTCTAAGTTTGGTGTGGTAAAAGCATAAGCTTTTTATTTTTCCATTACCATTGATGGCACCTAAGACCGGAGAATCCTCTAGAAAAAGAAAAGAGAAGACAAAAGCTTCCACCTCCGAGTCATGGGAGATGGAAAGGTTCATCTCCAAAGCCCATCAAGACCACTTCTATGATGTTGTGGCCAAGAAGAAGGTGATCCCCGAGGTCCCTTTCAAACTCAAAAGGAATGAGTATCCGGAGATCCGACATGAAATTCAAAGAAGAGGTTGGGAAGTTCTAACAAATCCCATCCAACAAGTCGGCATCCTAATGGTTCAAGAGTTCTATGCCAATGCATGGATCACCAAGAACCATGATCAAAGTAAGAACCCGGATCCAAAGAACTATGTTACAATGGTGATGCCAGGGCATTTTGGCCAGTTTCACTGACCTTTCTTTACTGTTTTTAGGTTAGTTTCATGCATTTCTCTAGGAAATAAGCTAGTTTTGGGTAAATATTCACTTATGCCTTGACTCAAGCATACATTGTGCATTTTACATGATTTCATGAGGATTTTGCATAAGTTTAGTGACAAATATTATGTTGCATTACTCATGACTTGGACTAGAGCTTTGATGCACTTTGTTGCTTGATTTCAGGACCAAAAAGGAGCAAGAAAAAGGGGAGGTAACTTGCAAAGATTAATGAGAAAAGTGATTGCCAATAACACTCTCAAAAAGCCATCAATGCCCACGTTAGAGGGTCACATTAACCAAGTTAACGTGAACTCTAACGTGGAGAAAAGAAGTTGAGCCAACGTTAGTGACACTCAACATTGTCACTAACGTTGGCACTTACTCATAAGTGGCCACGTTAGAAGCCACGTTAACCTAGTTAACGTGGCCTCTAACGTTAAGGGGGAAGGAGAGAAGCCAACGTTAGTGACACTCAACATTGTCACTAACGTTGGCCTATGGTGCTAAGTACCACGTTAACTCCCACGTTAACTTAGTTAACGTGGGAACTAACGTAGAGAATGAAGAGTTGTCGACAACGTTAGTGACACTCAAGATTGTCACTAACGTTGAAGCAACCACACAACCCCCAAGAGTCACATTAACTTCCACGTTAACTTGGTTAACGTGGAAGCTAACGATGAGCAATGAAGGATGAGCCAACGTTAGTGACACACAACATTGTCACTAATGTTGGGATGGCTAAAAGATGGCCACGTTAGAAGCCACGTTAACCTAGTTAACGTGGACTCTAACGTGAGACCTAGGGGCACATTGGAACGTTAGTGACAATGTTGAATGTCACTAACGTTCTTGAAGGATGGCAAAGGCCACGTTAGAAGCCACGTTAACCTAGTTAACGTGAGCTTTAACGTGAAGCAAGAAGGGGCACACTGGAACGTTAGTGACAATGTTGAGTGTCACTAACGTTCTCGAAGGTTTACAAGGCAACGTTAAAAGCCACGTTAACCTAGTTAACGTGGGTTTTAACGTGAGGCAAAGGGGTGCATTGGAACGTTAGTGACAATGTTAAGTGTCACTAACGTTCCCGAACTTGGACTTTCACTAAAATGATTAACACTCCTTACGCCCTGAGCTTAAGTCTCTGCCCACTCCGCACTTTCTCTCTGCAAGTAAAGCCAAGCCCAATTAAAGAAAGGAACTGCTTCAAACTCAAGATCCAAAGGCCCAAGACTTGAAGAGTGAACTAGAAGCTGAGAAGAGTAGTATATATAGGAGTAGCTTTGAATTGTAAAATAGTTCTGGGGGCTGAAGAATTACTCTCTGTATTTACTTTCTTTGCAATTTCTAGTTTTATGATGTATTCTCCATCTTTGTTTTCATTTTCAAGAGCTATGAACAACTAAACCCCTTTCATTGGGTTAGGGAGCTCTATTGTAATTTGATGGATCAATACTAATTTTCATTGTTCTTCTTCTATCTTTCCTCTTGATTTTACTTGAAAGCTTTCGATCTTCATCCAATTGAGTAGTTATCTTGGAAGAGAAGCAATTCAAACTTGGATCTCTTTTGAACCTTGGAAGAGGAATGAAGAGATCAAGCTAGAAATGCTTTCTCATGCTGGACCAAATTGGGTTTGGATGGGTATGTGACTGTAACCCTCTCAATACTTGGTTTGGGAAATACATGTGGTATAATCAGTGACCATACTTCATCTCTTCTCATGAGCAATTGACCAAGGAATTGGCTATTGATTAAGATTTGAGAGATTGAATTGCAAGGAATTGTAATTCAATCACTTAAGATTGCCAAGGAGATCAATGAGTGCATTAATTGAGGAAGAGATGAAAATGAACTTGATCCAGAGAATTGCAACATCTCTTAAGCCCAATGAACTCCCCATCTCTAATCTCACCCATTCTCTTTAATTTCTGCGATTTACTTTTATGAGCAAATCCCCCATTCCCATTTACAATTCTGCAATTTATTTTCAGTCATTTACTTCCAGTCCTTTAATTCTAGCTTTTACTTTTCTGTTATTTACATTCCCGCCATTTTATTTTCTGCAACTCTCAACCCAAATTCTGGATTCGCTCAACTAGAACATTCTTCTAATTAAAGTTGCTTGATCAATCAATCCCTGTGGGATTCGACCTCACTCTATTGTGAGTTTTTACTTGACGACAACTTCGGTACACTTGCCGAAGGGAGATTTGTTGAGAGACAAGTTTTTCGTGCATCAAATGGTTCGGGGGAAATTCTTGGATTTTAGTCCGGGAAATGTGAGGTTGGCATTTAACTTGCCTATGATGCAAGAAGATGAACGCCCCTACACTAGAAGAGTCAACTTTAATCAAAGGTTGGACCAAGTCCTCATGGACATATGTGTGGAAGGAGCTCAATGGAAGATTGACTCCAAAGGCAAGTCGGTTCAACTAAGAAGATTGGACCTCAAGCCTGTGGCTAGAGGATGGTTGGAATTCATCCAATGCTCCATCATCCCCACTAGCAATCGATCTGAAGTTACTGTGGATCGGGCCATCATGATTCATAGCATCATGATTGGAGAGGAAATAGAAGTTCATGAAGTCATCTCTAATGAACTCTACAAAATAGCCGAAAAGTCATCCCCCATGGCAAGGCTAGCTTTTCCTCATCTTATTTGCCATCTATGTTACTCAGCTGGAGCTTTCATAGAAGGAGACATTCCTATTAAGGAAGAGAAACCCATCACTAAGAAAAAGATGGAGCAAGCAAGAGAGCCCATTCATGGAGCTCAAGAGGCGTATGAAGCTCATCACCATGAGATCCCGGAGATGCCTCAAATGCACTTGCCTCCACAGAATTTTTGGGAGCAAATCAACACCTCCCTAGGAGACTTGAGTTCCAATATGGGACAACTAAGGGTGGAACATCAAGATCACTCCATCATCCTTCATGAAATAAGAGAAGATCAAAAAGCAATGAGGGAGGAGCAACAAAGACAAGGAAGAGACATAGAAGAGCTCAAGGACATCATTGGTTCCTCAAGAAGGAAACGCCACCATCACTAAGGTGGATTCATTCCTTGTTCTTATTTCTTCTGTTTTTCGTTTTCTATATTATGTGCTTATCTATGTTTGTGTCTTCATTACATGATCATTAGTAGTTAGTAACTTTGTCTTAAAGTTATGAATGTCCTATGAATCCATCACCTCTCTTAAATGAAAAATGTTTTAATTCAAAAGAACAAGAAGTACATGAGTTTTGAGTTTATCCTTGAACTTAGTTTAATTATATTGATGTGGTGACAATGCTTCTTGTTTTCTGAATGTATGCTTGAATAGTGCATATGTCTTTTGAAGTTGTTGTTCATGAATGTTAAATATGTTGGCTCTTGAAAGAATGATGACTAGGAGACATGTTATTTGATAATCTGAAAAATCATAAAAATGATTCTTGAAGCAAGAAAAAGCAGCAAAGAACAAAGCTTGCAGAAAAAAAAAATAGCGAAAAAAAATTTAGAAAGAAAAAGAAAAAGCAAGCAGAAAAAGCCAAAAGCTCTTAAAACCAAGAGGCAAGAGCAAAAAGCCAATAACCCTTAAAACCAAAAGGCAAGGGCAAATAAAAAGGATCCCAAGGCTTTGAGCATCAGTGGATAGGAGGGCCTAAAGGAATAAAATCCTGGTCTAAGCGGCTAAATCAAGCTGTCCCTAACCATGTGCTTGTGGCGTGAAGGCGTCAAGTGAAAACTTGAGACTAAGCGGTTAAAGTCAAGGTCCAAAGCAAAAAAAGTGTGCTTAAGAACCCTGGACACCTCTAATTGGGGACTTTAGCAAAGCTGAGTCACAATCTGAAAAGGTTCACCCAATTATGTGTCTGTGGCATTTATGTATCCGGTGGTAATACTGGAAAACAAAGTGCTTAAGGCCACGGCCAAGACTCATAAAGAAGCTGTGTTCAAGAATCATCATACTGAGCTAGGAGAATCAATAACACTTTCTGAACTCTGAGTTCCTATAGATGCCAATCATTCTGAACCTCAATGGATAAAGTGAGATGCCAAAACTATTCAAGAGGCAAAAAAGCTATACGTCCCGCTCATTTGATTGGAGCTATGTTTCATTGATAGTTTGGAATTTATAGTATATTCTCTTCTTTTTATCCTATTTGATTTTCAGTTGCTTGGGGACAAGCAACTATTTAAGTTTGGTGTTGTGATGAGCGGATAATTTATACGCTTTTTGGCATTATTTTTAGTATGTTTTTAGTGGAATCTAGTTACTTTTAGGGATGTTTTCATTAGTTTTTATGTTAAATTCACATTTCTGGACTTTACTATGAGTTTGTGTGTTTTTCTGTGATTTCAGGTATTTTCTGGCTAAAATTGAGGGACTTGAGCAAAAATCAGATTCAGAGGTTGAAGAAGGACTGCTGATGCTGTTGGATTCTGACCTCCCTGCACTCAAAGTGGATTTTCTAGAGCTACAGAACTCAAAATGGCGCGCTTCCAATTGCGTTGGAAAGTAGACATCTAGGGCTTTCCAGAAATGTATAATAGTCCATACTTTGCCTAAGTTTATATGACGCAAACTGGCATTCAACGCCAGCTCTCTGCCCAATTCTGGCGTCCAGCGCCAGAAACAAGTTGCAAAGTGGAGTTCAACGCCCAAACTGGCACAAAAGCTGGCGTTCAACTCCAAGAATGACCTCTCCACGTGTAGACTTCAAGCTCAGCCCAAGCACACACCAAGTGGGCCCCAGAAGTGGATTTATGCATCAATTACTTACTTCTGTAAACCCTAGTAGCTAGTTTATTATAAATAGGACCTTTTACTATTGTATTAGACATCTTTGAATCTTTGGAATCATCTTTGGATGCCTGTTCTTAGATCAGAAGGGCTGGCCATTCGGCCATGCCTGGACCTTTCACTTATGTATTTTCAACGGTAGAGTTTCTACACTCCATAGATTAAGGTGTGGAGCTCTGTTGTTCCTCAAAGATTAAAGCAAAGTACTACTGTTTTTCTGTTCAATTCACTTGTTCCGCTTCTAAGATATTCATCCGCACTTCAACCTGAATGTAATGAACGTGACAATCATCATCATTCCCTATGAACGCGTGCTTGACAACCACTTCCGTTCTACATTAGATTGAATGAGTATCTCTTAGATCTCTTAATCAGAATCTTCGTGGTATAAGCTAGATTGATGGCGGCATTCATGAGAGTCCGGAAAGTCTAAACCTTGTCCGTGGTATTCCGAGTAGGACTCTGGGATTGAATGGCTGTGACAAACTCAAAACTCGTGAGTGCTGGGCGTAGTGACAGACGCAAAAGGATAGTAAATCTTATTCCAGTATGATCGAGAACCTCCAAGATGATTAGCCATGCAGTGACAGGGCATCGGACCATTTTCACAGAGAGGAATAGGATGCAGCCAACGACAAGGGTGATGCCTCCAGATGATTAGCCGTGCTGTGACAGAGCATTTGGACCATTTTCCCGAGAGAGATCGAAAGTAGCCATTGGCACCGGTGACATCCTTACATAAAGCCAGCCATAGAAAGGAGTAAGACGGATTGGATGAAGACAGCAGGAAAGCAGAGGTTCAGAGGAATGATTGCATCTCCATACGCTTATCTGAAATTCTCACCAATGATTTACATAAGTATTTCTATCCTTATTTTAGTATTAATTTCGAAAACCCTATTACTATTTTATATCTGCCTGACTGAGATTTACAAGGTGACCATAGCTTGCTTCATACCAACAATCTCCGTGGGATTCGACCCTTACTCACGTAAGGTATTATTTGGACGACCCAGTGTACTTGCTGGTTAGTTGTGCGAAGCTGTGAACCATGGTATTGGCATCATGTTTTTTGGCGCCATTGCCAGGGAAAGAAAGAGCAATGAATTTTACATAATCAAAGTGTAATCACAATTTCTGCGCACCAGAAGGAAAGCACAAAATGGAGTTTTTGAAGAAACTGGCAGCGACGCGAACGCATAGATGACACGGTCACTTGCCCAGCGCGAAAAGGCAGCGACGCGAACGCGTGACTGACGCGGACGCGCGCCATGAGCAGAACACAGATCATGCGTACACGTGACCGAAGCAAACGCGTGACAAGGAAAACTCTAGATGACGCGACCGCATGACGCACGCGGACGCGTGACAGACGCCACGCACCAGAAATTACAGAAAACGCTCCCAGCGATTTTTGAAACCCTTTTTGGCCCAGATCCAAGTCCAGAAGGCACAGATTAGAGGTTATAAAGTGGGGGAATGCATCCATTCATTATCATTTCTTCAATTATTCACTTTTCATAGTTTAGATGTAGTTTTTAGAGAGAGAGGTTCTCTCCTTTCTCTTAGGTTTTTTTAGGATTAGGATTCCTCTTAAAGGATTTAGAATTTCAACTCTTCATCAAGTTCAATATTCCATTTACTTTATATTTCTCTTTTACTTTCAGATATTTTAATGCTATCCTTTAATTACTTATGTTGCCAAATTGGCTTATGAACTCTTTATGTTTAAATTGATTTTCTCTTATTAATGCAATTGAGGTATTTCAGATCATTGATTCTTATTTAGCTTTTTATGTTATTGGCTTTAATTGATTAATTGGAAGCTCTTGAGTTATCAACTATCCGTGATTGGTTGTTATGTCGGCTAAATTGACTGGTATTCCACTAACTCTAGTCTTTCCTTAGGAGTTGGCTAGGACTTGGAAATCTAACTAATTAGTTCACTTGACTTTCCCTTGCCTTCATAAGGGTTAACTAAGTGGGATTAACATCCATTCTCATAGGAGTAACTAGGATAGGACTTCTGAATTTTCATACCTTGCCAAGAGTTTATTTTACAGTTATTTATTTATTTTATTTGTCATTTAAATTATTTGTTCCTTACTTTCAAAACCCCAATTTACAAAACTCATAACCAATAATAAGAACATACCTCCCTGCAGTTCCTTGAGAAGACGACCCGAGGTTTAACTACTTCGGTTATCAATTTTAAAGGGGTTTGTTACTTGTGACAACCAAAACTTTTGTAAGAAAGGTTGATTGCTTGGTTTAGAAACTATACTTGCAACGAGAATTTATTCTGTATTCTAAACCGTCAATCTGCAGTTCTTCAAAATGGCACCGTTGCCAGAGAACTGCAAACGTGTGCCTTATTATTGGTTATTGTAAATATTTTTCTTTTATTTGTTTATTTATTTTTATTTTTCCCTTTTATTTCTACTAGCTACCATGAATTCTCACCCCTCTCGCTTTAAGTTTGGTTCTAATATTTTTGAAGAGAACGAAAGCTATAGCAGAAACATG
Source organism: Arachis ipaensis (assembly GCF_059453495.1). Lineage (NCBI taxonomy): Eukaryota > Viridiplantae > Streptophyta > Magnoliopsida > Fabales > Fabaceae > Arachis > Arachis ipaensis. The sequence continues at coordinate 97,634,410 of NC_142438.1, forward strand.
CATCAAGGTCAGAGAAATCAAAGATGGATGGAGCCAAGAGGATCTAATCAACCCTTTAGGCAACAACACCCTCCAAGATATCATGGGCAAGGACCACTCTACAATGCATACCAAGCTGATAGATATGGTGGACCCCCTTATAATTACCAACAAGCCCCACCCTGTGCCTATAGACCATCCTCTCAACGTAGCTTTGAACCACTACACTCACAAGTTCTTTTTCACCACTCACCACCGTACGATCCTTATTTACCCCAATTCCAATCCAATTACTCCCTAACACCACCACTTCCTTATGTACCATGTCCATATCCATCACCTCAAGAATCACAGGCTCGTCTCAAGAAAATAGTAGATCAACTTCATACAACCCTTCATCAGATGGAGCAAGCAATACATCAATTATCTTCCAGACGTTTAGACACTCAAGGAACTCCAATAGCCTTACGTGGAGAATCTAAGGACAAACGTAGCATGAAGGAGACACTAGAAACCCCAGTAGGCAGTAATGAGCATAACTTTGTTCTGGAACAATTCGAGGAAGCTCAAATTATCCAAGAAGAAGAAGTACTGATTGAAGATTTAGGAGATGCTAAACCTCCATGGGAATCCAGAGTTATGAAAAATTCCGTCAAGGATGTTACAATTGATGCTAAGGAGGATAGTGCACAACCCCCAAAGCAGGTATTTCATGAAGAACTAGATGGAATAACCCAAGACGCAAGTTTCCTTGATGATGATAGTCTCAAGTCAAGTTCTCCTAGTAACGAACTCGCATCCGCATGTGAATTCTCTGAGATTGAAGAACCTTATCCAAGTGAATACGAAGATGATGTCGAGGTAGATTTTTCTCAACCTCCAACTTATGACTTGAGTGATGCGAAAGATATCGAAGACTTTGATCAAGACGTGGTTGCATTTGAAGAAGTTTGCAAAGAAGTGGAGGAATTCGCAGAAGATTACAAGGGAGTAGAACTTACAGAACCACTGGAAACACCTATCCCAAGGCCATTACCACCTAATACAAGCTTCAAGTGGGTACAATCCTTAACCTTTATCTTTACTTTTCCACTTGAATATGGTTTGCTTGAAACAGATGGCCAGCTTAGAGCTCTCTGCGGCTTTAAGAGTAAGAGGGAAATGTCTCGTACTCAGAGCTGGTGTACAAGATTCAATAAGGTTCCACGCTTCAATTCGAAGTGCAAGGATTGGTATCAAGTTCAATTGAATGGGTCACGGAAGACGTTTGGCCATCTTGGTGAGAATACAATTTTTAAACCGCTCGGATGGAAGCATATAGATCAAGACAAAGGCGGATTTAAAAGCAAAGTTTGGGATTCTGGAAAATATTCGGATATTCGTCACCCCGGGAGCCTGAGAACCTGTTTGAAGCTGCTCAACAGCTTTACATACCTAGTTTGGGACCCCGGAGGCTGTTGGCATTCCAAACGTTGGTAGAGATTTCTGGATGAATTTAAGCATAAGCCACCATAACAGGAAGCTCATCCAATGTCCAACTTAAGGACTTTAACTAAAAGTGCTAGGTGGGAGACAACCCACCATGGTATGGTCGTTTCTTTTTCAATTTTTATTTCGTATTATTTGATTTTATGTTATATTATTTTTATTGAACTTGGATGTTATTCATAGCATTTGCATTAGCATGGCATACTGCATAATTGCATACTTGCATATAAAAAAAAGCATGCGACGCGACCGCACTGCTAACGCGTTCGCGTCAGTTGCGAAAACCACCTCCCACACGTCCGCGTCAATCACGCGGACGTATGATCTGGAAATCGGCGTAAAAATCCAACGCCCAGAAATCTGGGCTAGAATCGTGCGGCTGGTGTGCGTTTAGCACAAAATGTCTCAGGCGTTCGCGTCCATCACGCGAATGCGTCATTTGCAAAATACCCATCCCACGCGAAAGCGTGAGCGACGCGTTCGCGTCGCGTGGATTGCACAACACCTTAAATGGAGATAGAGAGTTGCGCTGAAACGACACTGGAATTGTGCGTTTAGCACAATTTCCAGCGACGCAGTTGCGTGCCTCACGCGACCGCGTCATTCATCCTTTTACCCACTCCATGCGATCGCGTCACTCACACGATCGCGTCAACCCCATTCCACCCTAGCCACGCGATCGCGTGCCCCACGTCATCGCGTGCCCCACGTGATCGCGTGGATTTAAATTCACTAACCCCAGTTACGTGAAACCCTACCCCCATCGCGCCCCATTCTCTCCCCCCTAACCCCCCACTGCTCCCTCTCTACTCCTCGCCACCCACAACCACCACTACTACCCCCAACCACCTTTGACCGCCACACAATTCCCACCAACCCGGACCCACCGTGCCGTCCACCCCCCTCCTTCTTCCTTCTTCCTTCCTTCTTCTTCTCCCCTCCCTTCTCTCCCTTCCACCACCGTGGCCAGCCACCGCCACCGCGCCATCACCACCGCGACTCCCACCACCATCACCCTCACCCCTTCCCTTCCTTCCTCCTTAACCCCTTCTCCACCATTACCCCAACCCGAAACCCCCACCACCGAACAGCCACCCACCGCCGCTTCAACCACAGTTTGCCGCCGCGTTGCCCTACGCCGCTGCTGCATTGCCGCCAACACCACCCCACTCCCACCACCTCTCTTAGTTCCATACTTGTGCCTCTAACCACCAGGTTCCGCCGAACGCCGCTTTTCTTTCATTCATAGTTAGTTGCATACTTTTCAGTTTATGTTTAAAATTAGGATAGTTAGAGATGTATGTTGTAGTGGATTCTAGGTGGTTAGGTAGCTAGGTTGTGGTTAGTGGATTTAGATCTGATAATTGCACTGTTCGTGCTTCTTGTTTTATCAATTTTGCAATTCTGATGTTGCTGTGATGTTAATACTGTTCATATGCTGTTTCATACTGCTTTTTTCACTGCTTTTTCATGTTCATATTCCGTATATGTAATTGCAGCTTTATTTTAATTTATATGAACTATTCTGCTTGCTGTTTTTTACCCGAAAATATCCAATTTTAGCCGGAATGCTGCCTAATTTTCTGTAAATTGTTTTGATTTTCATTCATGTTTTGGTTTTGGCAATTTGAATTTGGCATTCCTTAGCTTTTCCCAAACCACTTCATGAATGCACGGGCCAGCATTCTTATTCGATTTTCTGGTTAATAAATTGCACTTTTGATGATTCGATTTTAATTTTTTTTGCTATTTTTATATCTTTATGAATCATCATCACTAACCTGATATTTTGAATATGAGTTGACTAATCTTTCAATTTGTGTATTTTTTGTTACTTAGGAAATATTTCTCAACGCCACTTACTTTGACTTTTTCCTCCTAACCCACTGCTTTCCACTTTTTCACTTTTCAACACTTTTAACTTTCTAACTTCTCCCTTTACTTTTTAACTAACTCCTTCAACTTTTTACTTCATGGCATGATTATTGTTTTTCATAATTAACAGGTATTCTACTTATAACATATTTTGGATTGTAATTTCTCATCTCAGTTTTTTAACTCCGAAACAATCCAAAATGCACAATTATTCAACTCATGTCATTATTCTACTGTTCCTTTGCCACTATGTGTTTATCTTGTTATTTGCCTACTTATTTTCCTGTTTTTATTATATCCTAAATTTCTGTTTTTTAGGATGTCTGACCCTCAGCGTAAGGGAAAAGGCAAAGCCACAACTGGCAAACAGAAAAGAGGTGAATCCTCTATGTCTATCCTGGACATTATGCATGATGACTCCTGCCGTGAAAAGCACTTTACCCTGCAAGAGAAGGCTGACCAGCTCCTCCCTGCCAATGATCCCTTAAATTTGCAAACAGATACTGTGAGCTAAAGTATCCAGTGTTTGCCACCTCCAAAAACCTGTACCTGGAGCGAACTCTGAAAATTCCAGAAGAACTACAGCAGTACACCTTCGATCAGATCAAACAGAGAGGCTGGTTCTTCTTGGAGAGAAATTTGACTGAGGTCAATGCTTCCTGGGTAAGAGAGTTTTACTGCAATTATTTCAAGACTTCTCTAGATGCAGTGCACCTCAGAGGGAAACAGATACTGGTCACTGAGGAAGCCATTGAGGATATTCTGCGCCTTCCGCCTAAGTCGGATCAGCCTGACAGTTACCAAAAGGCTGAAGAGGACATGCGCTTCATGAGATTCGACTGGGATGCTGTCAAGCAGAGGATAGCCCTTGATCCGACTGTCCCATGGGTCATGGGTAAGAACACCACAATGCCTAAAGGAATCAAGCTGATGTATCTGAATGATGAGGCTCGGCTCTGGCACCAGATCCTGAGCAACTTTGTTATGCCGAGCCCTCATGAGACGAAGCTGCCTGCTACTATGATCACCCTTCTCTGGTGTGTGCTGGAGGGTAAGGACCTGTATCTGCCACGATTCATCCGGCACTTTATGGTCAGGGTCCATGTCCGAGGCACTCTTCCTTTCCCATATCTGATTACCCAGCTCGGCCAACGAGCTGACGTGCCTCGGGAGCTTGCTGATGAGAAGCCACCTGCTGCGGACTGCAAGAAGATTATCCCTCATAGCAGGAAGTTTCGGGCTTTAGGTTACAAACCTCCATTCCTTATCACTTCTGATGAGACAGCCACGCCTTCAGCTGCCCCTTCTTCTTCCACTGCTGCACCAGCCCCACCCACTGCACCTCCACCTGCCTCAGAGCCCGTTTACCACCTCGTGCACCGCTTATTCCAGCAGCTAGACCAGATGGAGCACCGCAACAAGCAGCGATGTGAGAGATCTGAGCATCGCAATAAGCGACGCTATGAGCACCTCAAGATGATGATCCGATCTGACAGCGACTTCCCCTCTGAGCCTGACACACCATCAGAGCCATCTGAGGAGGAGGCAGAGGAGTATGAGGAGGAGACCCATCCATAGAGAGAGGCCGAGCAGGCAGGCTCAGAGCAGGCTGCGCCACAGCAGGAGGAGCCACACCAGATACAGGCCGCAGATGCAGAGATTCCTATCCAGTTAGAGCCTCCACTGCAGCAGACAGATCCTCCTATCCTCATCCAGTCCGCAGACCCTCAGGCCACCACAGAGACTCCAGCAGCCCATCCTTCCGATGATGACACTCCTTCACACCCAGCTTGAGTGAACATCGAGGACGATGCTTTATTTTAAGTGTGGGGAGGTAGCCATCCCTGGCATATCTTTTTGGTGAACCACTACAGACTCTTTTTATCTTATTTTGTTTATTTTTCTGTATTTTTATCTTTGTTTTCATTTTTTAGTACTTGCACACTGTTCTTTTGCTGTATTTTTACTCTATTTTCACATTTTGTACTTTAGTTTATACCTTAGCCATTTAGTTTAGTTTGCAATTCTAAACTTATTAGTTATAAAATATGTGGATTAATTAGTATAGTTTACTCTTTTAGCATATGATAATTTGGTTTAATTGAAAATAAAAGGAGTAAACTAGAGACTTTAGTAATTTAAAACAATCTACACACCTTGTATATATAGCATAACATGTTAGTTAGTTAATAACATTTCATCAAGGAGGAACACTAAAACTTTAAAGCCACCCAAAAAATTTTACATTGAGAATAATGGGAACTCTTAATTTCTACTTGCATGACATGTATAACTGATATATGATTTTTAAGCTAGAGAACACACAGCCTGTGAGTTTTGAGCTTAATTGTATGGTTACATTCAAACCATACTTTTTATTCCTGTGTGTTTTGCCCTTCTTTTTCATTTTAGTGTTCTTTACTTTGTTTTAATCTATATGTCCAATTATAGAGTATAGATACATACTAAGAGATGATTGAGGCCATCATTTGAATTTTTCCTCACTTATCCCAAAATTAGCCTACCTTTTACATCACCCTTGTTAGCCCCCTTGAGCTTTTTAATCCCCTCTTGTTCTATAAATCACATTACTAGCCTTAAGCAGAAAAACAAAATAAAAATCCCAAGTTGAATCCTTGGTTAGCTTAAGATAGAAATTGTGTATTATTTAAGTGTGGGAAACTTTATGGGAACATGGATGATAGAAACAAAGGTGGAAAGTTAAAAAGAATAAAGATATTTCAAAATAAAAATTTGGGAAGTATGCTCATGTGAAATCAAAACAATTGAATTACCATGTGTATTAAAAAAAATTTATTTTCGGTATTTAATTAAGGGGATGCAAAAATTTCCCAATTGCAAAAATAAAAAGAATCAATGCACATGGGATAAAATTAAAGTTAATGCATGAGCTTGCAATACAAAGTGAGAAAAGTTGGGCAAATAGGTTAAGAAACTTTGAATTACAAAATATGTATGTTAGGTGAGATCTTAGACTAATCAAGGATTCACTTATTAGCTCACTTAGCCTTATACATATACCCTTACCTTTACCTTGGCCCCATTACAACCTTGAAAAAGACCTCATGATTTTTGTATGCCTATATTCTATAATTGTTGATTGGTTAGATGAAGAACAAAGTTATAGAAAGTAAGGATAAAAAGAAGAATAGAGTGATTAACCCAATAAACACTGAGTGACTAGAGAGCAAACACAAAATCCAGTGAGGGTTCAATAGCTCATCACCGTATATCTCTGCTTAAATTGTTAATTGTCTTGCAAGGTTTGAAAAATATTTTTACCCATCTCAATTGTAAAAGTGTTTGGCTATGCATATATGATTCCTTGAGAATGTGAATTAATTTAACTACATGTAAGTTTTATATGCAAGTGAATAACAATTAGAATTGCATGATTCATTTAGATAGTTTGCATTTAGAATAGATTGCATTGCATGAGATTCCACCACTTTAACCTTACCTTACTCTTTATCTTGGACTTAGCATGAGGACATGCTATTGTTTAAGTGTGGGGAGGTTGATAAATCCATATTTTATGATATATTTTGTGCTCAATTCAAGAGATTTATTCAACCCTTCACCCACTTATTCATGTAAATTGCATGGTTTCACTTTTCCTTCCCTATTATGTGATATATGTGAAATACATGTTTTTTATGCTTTGAAATTATTTATTTTAGTTACCCTTTATTACCATTCGATGCCGTGATCTGTGTGTTGAGAAGTTTCAGATCTTCTAAGGTAGGAATGACTTAAAGGATGGAAAGGAAACATACAAAAATGGAAGGAAAGCACAAAACGGAGTTTTTGAAGAAACTGGCAGCGACGCGAACGCATGGACGACGCGGTCGCATGCCCAGCGCGAAAAGGCAGCGACGCGAACGCGTGACTGACGCGGACGCACGCCATGAGCAAAACACAGATGACGCGTACGCGTGACCGACGCGAACGCGTGACAAGGAAAACTCTAGATGACGCGACCGCGTGACCCACGCAGACGCGTGACAGACGCCACGCACCAGAAATTACAGAAAACGCTCCCAGCGATTTCTGAAACTCTTTTTGGCCCAGATCCAAGTCCAGAAGGCACATATTAGAGGTTATAAAGTGGGGGAATGCATCCATTCATTATTATGTCTTCAATTATTCACTTTTCATAGTTTAGATGTAGTTTTTAGAGAGAGAGGTTCTCTCCTCTCTCTTAGGTTTTTTTAGGATTAGGATTCCTCTTAAAGGATTTAGAATTTCAACTCTTCATCAGGTTCAATATTCCATTTACTTTATATTTCTCTTTTACTTTCAGATATTTTAATGCTATCCTTTAATTACTTATGTTGCCAAATTGGCTTATGAACTCTTTATGTTTAAATTGATTTTCTCTTATTAATGCAATTGAGGTATTTCAGATCATTGATTCCTATTTAGCTTTTTATGTTATTGGCTTTAATTGATTAATTGGAAGCTCTTGAGTTATCAACTATCCGTGATTGGTTGTTATGTCAGTTAAATTGACTGGTATTCCACTAACTCTAGTCTTTCCTTAGGAGTTGGCTAGGACTTGGGAATCTAACTAATTAGTTCACTTGACTTTCCCTTGCCTTCATAAGGGTTAACTAAGTGGGATTAACATCCATTCTCATAGGAGTAACTAGGATAAGACTTCCGAATTTTCATACCTTGCCATGAGTTTATTTTACAGTTATTTATTTATTTTATTTGTCATTTAAATTATTTGTTCCTTACTTTCAAAACCCTAATTTACAAAACTCATAACCAATAAAAAGAACATACCTCCCTGAAGTTCCTTGAGAAGAAGACCCGAGGTTTAAATACTTCGGTTATCAATTTTAAAGGGGTTTGTTACTTGTGACAACCAAAACTTTTGTAAGAAAGGTTGATTGCTTGGTTTAGAAACTATACTTGCAACGAGAAATTATTCTGAATTCTAAACCGTCAATCTGCAGTTCTTCAACGGCCACTATGGAAAATTATATATGAAATCAAAGCCCCGGACGTTAAATTTTCAACGCAACTAGAATCGCGTCATTTGGACCTTTGTAGCTCAAGTTATGACCGTTTGAGTGCGAAGAGGTTAGGCTGGACAGCTTTGCAGTTCCTTCAGCTTCTTTTATTCCTTCCACTTTTGCATGCTTCCTTTCCATCCTCTGAGCCATTCCTGCCCTGTAATCTCTGAAAACATTTAACACACATATCAAGGCATCAAATGGTAATAAGAGAGGATTAAACATAGCAAATTTAAGAGCAACGAAGCATGTTTTCAATCATAGCACAAAATCAGGAAGGAAATTGTAAAACCATGCATTTTATATGAATAAGTGGGCAAGGACTTGATAAAAACCACTCAATTGAGCATAAGATAAACCATAAAATAGTGGTTTATCAACCTCTCCACACTTAAACATTAGCATGTCCTCATGCTAAGCTCAAGAGAAGCTATAAAGGAATAAAGAGGAATGGTAGAATGCATGAAATGCAACCTATCTATATAAATGCAACTACATGCTAAATGTTTCTACCTACTTGGTTAAAAGTAAACAAATCTTTTAAGAACAAATATAACCTGGATTTCACTAATTCAAATCATAAAAATGAAGTACAAATAGACTTGCAGAAGAAAATAGCTCATGAAAGCCGGGAACAAGAAATCGAGCATCAAACCCTCACCGGAAGTGTATACACTCTAATCACTCAAGTGTTTAAGGTTCGATCTCTCAATTCTCTACTAATTTTGCTTTCTAAGGCTTTCTCTTCATCTAACAATCAACAAAACTTTAATGCATAAATACACATATCAAGAGGTCTTTTAAGGGTTGTAATGGGGTTAGGGTCAAGGTAGGATTGTATTTGGTCAAGTGGACTAAAATCTGAATCCTTAATTAACTTAAACTTTCCCCACCTAACTTAAGACAATCCATGTAATCACAATACAAAATCTAACTATCCATTAACCATGTTTTCCATATATTCATACATTCTAATTTCAAGTACAGTACATATGCGTTACTTTCAACACTTACTTTGGGGCATTTTGTCCCCTTTTTATTTATTCGCTCTTTTTCTTTTCTTTTTCTCCCTTTTTTTTTTTTGCTTTTCTCAAGGCATATGATTAAGGTATTGAATGCATGAACATATTCTAAACATTTCTTTCACATTTTTAGAAAATTCTAACATACTCAATTCTCAAATCAAATGTTTCCAAATCCACTTTTTCCACACTTAATTCATGAGCACTCTCATTAGTCTAAGCTAACCAAGGATTCAAATTAAGGACATTATTATTTTCCGCTTAGAGTTAGTGATGAGATAAAGTAAATAACAAAGGGGTATAATAGGCTCAAAATTGGTTTGCGAGGGATAATGAAAGGTAAGGCCATATGGGTATGTAAGCTCAGTGAAACAAAGGCCTCAATCATATAAGTGCATGCATATATTAAACAATGGAAATATAGAATAAAGCAAGACAAAGATCACAATTTTAGAGAGAACAACACACACCAAAAATAAAATATTGGTTGATAAAATACAACCAATCAAATAGGCTCAAAATCTCACAGATTTTGTTTGTTCGAGCTCTAAAACCATGTTCCAGTATAATATTCCTTCAAACAAGTTTAGTAAAAAGTTTTAATTTAAATTAGTGAAATACTCTAAAAAGTTTCTTGAAAAAGAAAATATTACTTTAACCAAGTGGTAAAATATGCACAAAATCAAACAAAATACAATTAATCATGCAAATGCAACAATGAACTAACAGAAAATAAAACATTGGTGTTGAGAAGGAATAACTAACCCATGGAGATCGGTATGGACCTCCCCACACTTAAAGATTGCACCGTCCTCGGTGCATGCAGAGATGTACAAGTGATGGTTATAACTGATGCTTTTTCCCAAGGATTTCGCATATGGACTTCTTTATCTCCCCATTTAGAAGCTTTCCCTTTCCTTGCTCGGTGGCCAACCTGAAAGGAGAGGATAAAGGAGAAAAGTAACCCAGAAATAAAGATAAAAAAATAAATAAAGTCTGAGTGGGTTAATGCCAAATAATGAGGGTCTCAATTACATGGTAGCTACAACATGCAAGTGAGAAAACAATAGAAGCACATGGCATACCAGTGGTGCAAAATTTGCAACAAAGGGGAGGAGTATGGGTAATGAAAGACAGTATAATTTCATATCAATGCAAGAGGAATACCAGTAATACAAAAATTAGCATTGACTTATGAATAATAATACCCAATCAGAATAAAACAAGTCATAAAGCACCGAAATAATGCAAGAAAAGATGCAACAGTTGAATAAGAAAATTTAACACCAATGGAAAAATAATAAATTTAGAAAAGAAAATAAAAATATGAACAAAATTAAAATGCAATGAATGAAAGTATGCAATAAAATAGAATGAAAAAAAAAGGATGAGAAGTTAAAGAGATGAAGAAGAAGAAAATAAGAAAGAAAGAAAAAAGAAGAAAAGATAGAAGAAATTAGGATTAGAAAATAAAAGATAAGATAATTGGCACTGATCTGGATAAGTTGTGCGACGCGGGCAACGTGGACGCGTGGATGATGCGGTCGCGTGGTGTGCGATATTTTTCAGGTGGCGTGGACGCGTGGGTCACGCGATCGCATGGCCTAATTTGTGCTATTGGCGTGAGTGCAGCCTCGCGTTCGCGCAACTCTCTGTATTAAATGCATTATGCCAAAAATCTGGGTGATGCATTCGCGTGGGTGACGCGGTCGTGTGAATGGCCATTTTTTTTGAAAACGATGCGGCAGTGTGGAGCACGCGGTCGCGTGATGGGACTGGTGTTTCCAGCATCAGTCCAGCCCAGCTCCATCATAACTTGCTGCCATACACATCTTTTACGTCGATTTTTAGGGGCACGCAGTCGCATGGGTGACGCGGTCGCGTGGGAGGTGTTTTTTCCAAAATGACGGTGCCACGTCAGTGACACGGTCGCGTGGGCATGGTTGTGCCTAAGGCATGCCCCCAGCCACGCTTTCTCGTGATTTTCTATTCAATTTTCTTTACTTCAGAACGCACATATGACGCGGACGCATCAGCGACGCTTACGCTTACGCGTGCGTGTTTTTTTTTTATGCAGAATGCAGAATGCAGAATACAAATGCTGATGCAGGTACTATGAATGATCACGAAGAAAAATAAAATAAAATAAAATGAAGAATAAAACAAAATAAAATAAAACTAAGACTGAAAAAGAACAGTCATACCAAGGTGGGTTGTCTCCACCTAGCACTTTTAGTTAAAGTCCTTAAGTTGGATATTTGATGAGCTCATTATCATGGTGGCTTGTGCTTGAACTGATCCTTGAATCCCCGCCAATATTTGTAATTCCAATGGCCTCCGGGTTACCAAACTAGGCGCAGAAAGCCTTCAAGCAGGTTAAAGCAAGTGACAAGGCCCCGAGAGTGTTGATTGCTAGATTGAATTCCGGGGTTCCAAACCTTGCTTTTGCACCCGTGTTCTTATTGATCATCATGATTCCATCTAGGTAGCAAGCAATTTAAATTCCCACTAAAGCGGCCAACCAACTTCCTAGACGTATTTAGTTGAGCTTTACACCAACCTTTGCATTTAAACTTTGAGCTTTCCACCATATTGAATCTTGCATGACGACTCCTACCACTAACCATCTCCCTCTTACTCTTAAAGCCACAAAGAGCTCTGAGTTGCCCATCTATCTCAAGCAAAGCATATTCAAGTGAGCTAGTTAAGCTTAGAGATGAAAGATTTACCCACTTGAATGAAAGAATAGATGGTGATGGTTTTGGGGGAGAGGTCTCCAGCAACTTTGGTAAGGTGATTTCCAGCTCCATTCTCTTGGGCTCTTCTTTGACAACTTCCACCTCTTTGCAAGCTTCTTCAATATCAACCTCTTTCTCTTGGTAGCTTTCTTCCAATTTGATCTCTTCTTCATTGTTCACCAAGGGCATGGGAGGTTGTGCTTTGTCTTCTTTAATTTCCATGTCAAGTCCAATGGGAGAGGATTCAATTGTAGATAATAATTCATCAATGATTGAATCCATCTCTTGATCAACCTCTTCAAAGTCTTCAACCATGATATGCATTGGAGATTGTACACCCTCCTCAACATCAATTTCAAACGTCTTTGAAGGAGGCTCTATAACTTGACTTTCCCATGGAGGTTCAGCATCTCCTACGTCTTCAACCACTTCTTCCTCTTCAATAATTACAGCTTCTTCCACTTGTTCCAGTACAAAGTCATGCTCCGTACTGTCCACTGGAGTTTCTGGTACTCCTTCATGCTACGTTCTTCATTAGATTGTCCATATGAAGCCATGGGGGTTTCTTGAGTGTCCAAACGTCGGGAAGGTAGTCGATTTATCGCTTGATTCAATTGGTGAAGGGTTCCATGAAATTTATTCACTGTTTTCTTGACACACTCCCTTGATTCTTGGGTTGATGGATATGGACATGGTGCATAGGGAAGTGGTGGTTCTTGGGAGTAATTGGGTTGGAATTGGGGTGGATAAGAGTTAGGGTCATATGGAGGTGAATGGTGGTAGGGGGCTTGTGAGTGTGGTGGTTCAAAGCTATGTTGAGGAGGTGGTTTATAGGCATATGATGGGGTCTACCATATTTATCATCTTGGTATGCACCACGGAATGGCTCTTGACCATAGTATATTGGTGGGTGTTGGTTGTCACAAAAGGGTCCACCATAACTATTGTCTTGACATGCATTGTGGAATGGTCGTGGTCTATGATATCTTGGAGGGTGTTGTTTGATGACAAGTCATCTTAGCCTAGTTTTACTAGTCTTTTTCTTTATTTTTATTAAGTTTTATGCACTTTCTTGCATTGTAAGTAAGTAATTTGGAATGGGGTTGCATGATTACTTTGAATTAATCAACCACCATTTAATTGATACTAAATCATGAGGTTTAAGCTAAATTTAATTGATATTTAAATGATTTATAAACCTTGTGAATTTGGTGATACTTTGATTGGTTGTTTTGATTACTTGTAGGTGAAGAAAAGAAGAAAATAAGAAAGCGTGGCCTAAGAAGCGTGGCCCAAGGAAGAGAAGAATGTGGTAAAAGAAACAAAGAGGCGTGGCACAATAAAGGAGGCAAGCCACAACACTCTATTGGGAGCACAACAAAGAACTAAGGAAGCAAGCTTGGATGCTACGCTCTCCTTGAGAGCGGAGCACAATTTGGAACCAAGAAACAAAGGAGAGAAGAATGATGCTCTGCTCCCCTTGAGAGCATTATCGGGCTTCACTCAAGAATAAATCCAAAAGCAAAGTTTGCTAGTGAAGGCTACAAGGTTCGAACTCATGAGCAAGGGGGAGTGGGGGAGCGCTACTCACTAAGGAAAATGAGCAAAACTTGGCCAAATTGCATTCACAAGGATTCGAACCAAGGGTAGTCATGAAGAGTGGAGAGAAGGCGCTACAAGAAACCAAGGAAATTTGAACCAAAAGGCTCCCACCAAGTTTCGAACTTGGGACCTCACCCAAGCAAAAGGAATGCTCCGCTCCCAAGGAGAGCAGAGCGCTACTCTCCTCATTCCTTGCACAAGTTTGACACGGCCAGGGGAGCATGAGGCGTAACATGACACGGCCAGGAGGGAACTTGGTGTGCGCACAAGACAAGCTCCAACACAAGCCACAATGCTCCGCTCCCCACAAGAGCGGAGCGCTATCCTGAATGCCTCCCAAGCCTTGGCACGCAACAAAGAGGCAAAAGATAAGCCTCAATGCTCCGCTCCCCACAAGAGCAGAGCACTCCACTGGGAGTAACTCTTGGGCTAAAAATTTAATTAAAAATCCAATTTAATTCAATTCTTCACCAAATTAAAAAGCCCACCCAAATTTTAAAATCCAAGAATAGAAAGTGTATAAATAGAAGCTAGTTTAATTTAGTGAGGACTTTTTTGCTTCTTGGAGAATTTTCATTTTGTAATTTTGAGAGTTTTTACTTTGAATTTGGATCTTAGAGAATTTGGAAGGAGAATTGTTCTCTCTTCTTCCTTGTTCTTGCTTGAGCACTCTTTACTTCTTAACTTGGATCTTGGGTGAAGAATTGAAGAAATTCTATTTCAATCTCACCTTGAGATCTCTTGTTAATCTTTCTGCATAATTTTAGAAATTTTGATTTACATTTGAAATTTTGTTTACTGCTTTCACTCTTCTACTTCTTCTTCAACTTGCCTTTCCATTTCTTTTGTAATTGTTCTTGTTGGATCAAGGAAGGATTTAAGATCTAGACTTGTTTTCTAGTCTCTTCCACTCCTAAGATCTTTAATTTCCCTTTTAATTTCTACAATTGAGCTACATTCACTTTCTGTTTTAATTCTTCAAGTATTTTTACTTTTCTGTTTGAGATCTACTTAAATTCAATTCATCTTTTGCTCTTCCGTTTATTGCAATTTACTTCTGCTTGTTTAAATTTCTGCAATCCCAGCTCCCAATTCCTTTTATAATTCAAGCAATTTACCTTTTTTGCACTTTAAGATTCAGTCATTTATATTTCTTGCAATCTAAGCTTCTATAATTTAATTTACTTGTTCTTTAAGATTCAGCATTTTTACTTTCTGTTCTCTTTAATTTACTGCAATTCTTCCCTCTTCCTTTACATTTTATGCAATTTAGCTTCTATCAATAACAAACCACTCAAACCAATACTTGATTCGCTTGACTAAATCAACCACTAAACTAAAATTGCTCAATCCTTCAATCCCTGTGGGATCGACCTCACTCATGTGAGTTATTATTACTTAATGCGACCCGGTACACTTCCCGGTTAGTTTTAGGTGTTTGGAATTCGTTTTCCAAAATACACCATCAAGTTTTTGGTGCCGTTTCCGGGGATTGATTAGATTGACAATGATTAAGTGAAGTGGAGATCTAGATTAAACACTTTTTCTTTTCTATTTCTTTAATTTTTAACTAACACACTAACTGTTTGAATTTTTGCTTAAGCTAACTAAAATTACACTCTAGCAATAGATTGAAGTGTTACTGTCTTTCTGGTTTTATGTGATTTTTATGTTTGGTTTGTATGTCAGGGACAAGGGGAGCTATACCTACTGATGAGCGGATAATTTATACGCTTTTTGGCATTGATTTTAGTATGGTTTTAGTAGGATCTAGCTACTTTTAGGGATGTTTTCATTAGTTTTTATGTTAAATTCACATTTCCGGACTCTACTATGAGTTTATGTGTTTTTTTGTGATTTCAGGTATTTTCTGACTGAAATTGAGGGACTTGAGCAAAAATCAGATTCAGAGGTTGAAGAAGGACTGCTGATGTTGTTGGATTCTGACCTCCCTGCACTCAAAGTGGATTTTCTGGAGCTACAGAACTCGAAATGGTGCGCTTCCAATTGCGTTGGAAAGTAGACATCTAGGGCTTTCTAGAAATATATAATAGTCCATACTTTGGCCAAGTTTAGATGACGCAAACTGGCGTTCAACGCCAGCTCTCTGCCCAAATCTGGCGTCCAGCGCCAGAAAAGGATCCAAAACCAGAGTTGAACACCCAAACTGGCACAAATACTGGCGTTCAACTCCAAGAAGGGCCTCTACACGTGCATCACTCAAGCTCAGCCCAAGCACACACCAAGTGGGTCCCGGAAGTGGATTTATGCATCAATTACTTATTTCTGTAAACCCTAGTGACTAGTTTATTATAAATAGGACCTTTTACTATTGTATTAGACATCTTTTTGAACCATCTTTTGATCATCTTAGGATCTTAGGATCATCTTTGGATGCCTGGTACTTAGATCAGAGGGGCTGGCCATTCGGCCATGCCTGAACCTTTCATTTATGTATTTTCAACGGTAGAGTTTCTACACTCCATAGATTAAGGTGTGGAGCTCTACTGTTCCTCAAAGATTAATGCAAAGTACTACTGTTTTCTATTCAATTCATCTTATTTCGCTTCTAAGATATTCATTCGCACTTCAATCTGAATGTGATGAACGTGACAATCATCATCATTCCCTATGAACGCGTGCCTGACAACCACTTCCGTTCTACATTAGATTGAATGAGTATCTCTTAGATTTCTTAATCGAAATCTTCGTGGTGTAAGCTAGAATGATGGCGGCATTCAAGAGAATCCGGAAAGTCTAAACC
The DNA here is from genome assembly GCF_059453495.1 of Arachis ipaensis. Lineage (NCBI taxonomy): Eukaryota > Viridiplantae > Streptophyta > Magnoliopsida > Fabales > Fabaceae > Arachis > Arachis ipaensis. The sequence continues at coordinate 97,650,923 of NC_142438.1, forward strand.
TTGTCTGTGGTATTCCGAGTAGGATTCAATGATTGGATGACTGTGACGAGCTTCAAACTCGCGATTGCCGGGCGTAGTGACAGACGCAAAAGGATAGTAAATCGTATTCCAGCATGATCGAGAACCGACAGATGAATAGCCGTGCTGTGACAGGGTACGTTGACCATTTTCACTAAGAGGATAGGATGAAACCATTGACAAGGTTGATGCCTCCAGACGATTAGCCGTGCCGTGACAGGGCATTTGGATCATTTTCCCGAGAGAAGACCGAAAGTAGCCATTGACAGTGGTGATGTATCACATAAAGCCAGCCATGGAAAGGAGTAAGACTGATTGGATGAAGATAGCAGGAAAGCAGAGGTTCAGAGGAAAGAAAGCATCTCTATTTGCTTATCTAAAATTCTCACCAATGATTTACATAAGTATTTCTATCCCTATTTTATTAATTATTTTTGAAAACCCCATTACTATTTTATATCCGCCTAACTGAGATTTACAAGGTGACCATAGCTTGCTTCATACCAACAATCTCCGTGGGATTCGACCCTTACTCACGTAAGGTATTACTTGGACGACCCAGTGCACTTGCTGGTTAGTTGTGCGAAGTTGTGAACCATGGTATTGGCATCATATTTTTGGCACCATTACCAGGGAAAGAAAGAGCGATGAATTTTACATAATCAAAGTGTAATCACAATTTCTGCGCACCACCTACCTTTTGTGAACAAGACGAAAGAACCCTCAGGAGATTAAGAAGAGTTGAAAGAGGGAAAAATATTGTTGGAGAAGAAGATTCAGAAGAAGAGTTCCAAGACATGGAGGAACACTCAACAAACCCAACAAATCCACCAGAAGGAGCAGCCAATAACAACAACAATCCACCACAGAGAAGAGTTTTGGCTTCATACACATTTGCAAATCCTAGACATTGTGGGAGTAGCATTCTTACTCCAAATGTTAATGCAAATAACTTTGAACTAAAGCCACAACTCATCACCTTGGTTCAAAATAATTTCTCTTACGGGGGAGGACCACTTGAAGATCCAAACCAACACTTGTCTACTTTCTTGAGGATTTGTGACACTGTCAAAACCAGTAGAGTGCATCCTGACAGCTACAAGCTATTGTTATTTCCATTTTCTCTCAGAGACAAAGCTACTCAATGGTTGGAATCTTTCCCAAGAGATAGCATCAACAACTGGGATGATCTAGTGAGCAAGTTCCTTGCCAAATTTTACCCACCTCAAAGGATCATCAGGTTGAAAACTGAAGTACAAACATTCATACAAATGGACACTGAACCCATCTATTAGGCATGGGAGAGATACAAGGCTCTAATTAGGAAGTTCCCTCCTAAAATGTTCAGTGAATGGGACAGATTGCAGAATTTTTATGAAGGGTTGACATTAAAATCTCAGGAGGCTCTTGATCATTCAGCAGGAGGTTCTCTACAATTGATGAAGACTGCAGAGGAAGCTCAAAATCTCATTGATATGGTGACTAACAACCAGTACTTCTTTGCTCACCAAAGGCAATGCTAACCATCACAAAGGAAAGGAGTGATGGAGTTGGAAGGAGTGGACTCAATCTTAGCTTAAAACAAAATGATGCAGCAGCAAATTCAACAACAATTTGAGCAAATGGCCAAAAAGATTGATAGCCTCCAAGTTGCAGCAGTCAACTCAAGCCAACCATCATCCACATGGGGGACAAATGAAGAAACTCAAGAGGATCAACAGCAAGAACAAGTCCAGTACATGCACAATCAAAATTTTGGGACAAATGAGGTTTATGGTGACACTTACAACCCCTCATGGAAGAACCACCCCAACCTCAGATGGGGAGACAATCACAATCAACCTCAACAACCATGGCAAAGGAACTTAAACCAAAACAGTTGGAAAAATACAAACCACAACAACCAACAAACCAATAACCAAAATACATACAGAAAACTATAAAATACTTACCCCAACTCTAACCATCATCCATCTAATAACCAAGCCACCAACCAAAACACCTACCCTCAACCCTCAACACCCCACAATCAACCAATCTCACAAGACTCTCAGAGGATCACCAACTTGGAGATCTTAATGGATAAAATGATGAAGCACCAAGAGATGACAACAAAGAACCAGGAAGCATCCATGAAGAATATGGAGAGGCAGATTGGACAGCTCTCCAAGCAAATTGCCATGGAAAGACCTTTGAGCTCACTCCCGAGTGACACCATTCCTAATCCAAAGGAGGAATGCAAAGCTATACAGCTAAGGAGTGGAAAGATCTTGGTAAAAAATGAAGAAGCAACCAAGAAGCCAAGGGAAAATGACAAGAAACAGGGTGGAAAAGAGGAAGCCAATGATGAGGATGTAACAGCAAACAAGCGAACTTCAAAGCAGGCTCAAGAAAAGGAGGAACAGCTAAAAATTTCAAGAAAAGGGAAGGAAGCAATTGAAGAGCCAACTAAGGACCACAGGCAGGGAGTGAACTTCACACCTCCATTGCCATATCCCCAAAGGTTCAACAAGGAGATCAAGGACCAACACTTCCCAAAATTTCTTGAAATCTTCAAGAAATTGGAGATCAACATACCCTTGGCTGAGGCACTTGAGCAAATGCCCCTGTATGCCAAGTTTTTGAAGGAACTTATTAACAAGAAGAGAAGCTGGCAGGAAAATGAAACTATACTGCTCACTGAAGATTGCAGAGCATTAATCCAGAAGGGACTCCCTCCTAAACTTAAAGATCCTGGAACTTTCTTTCTACCTTGTGCCATTGGCAGTGTGATCATCAACAAGGCAATGTGTGACTTAGGGGCTAGTATCAATCTGATGCCTTCTTCTCTAGTGAAAAAGCTATGCATAGAAGAAGTGAAACCAGTACATATGTCTTTAGAATTGGTGGACAAGTCAGTGATATGTCCCAGGGGTGTGATTGAGAACCTTCTAGTCAAGGTAGATAAATTCATCTTCCCTACAGATTTTGTGGTCTTAGATTCAGATGAGGATGAGGGTAATTCCATTATACTGGGAAGACCATTCTTGGCCACTGTTAGGGCCATTATAGACGTAGAGCAAGGAGAGTTAACCCTCAGAATGCATGATGAAAGCGTCACCCTGAATGTATTTCCAGAAATACAGCTCATTGATGAAAAGAAAGACTGCAAGGAAACTGACAAGGAAAACTTGCAGTGGAAGGAAGGAATTAACAAGACAATTAGCAGTTACCTTCCAAAGCAAGAAATAGATAACACAGTAGGACAAAATGAGAAAGAGATTGTACAGAGTGATGAAGAAATTCAAGAAGATATTGAAGTGTTAGCCACTGAGAAGAAAAGTCCCAAAGTGAAGCCCACTTGCAAGGAGAAAGGATCAACAAAAAGAGGGAAGAAAAACAAGAATAAAACCAAAAAGGGTTGGAAGAACAAAAAGATTCCAACAGAGGGGTTCTCTAAAGGTGATGAAGTACAGTTGATCTATCAACAACTGGGGGTAAGCCAACAAGCTGATGACTACTATACTGTCAGCAAAATACTCTCACTAGAGCATGCCGAAATTGAACATCAAGGAACAAAGAAGAAGCTCACAGTCAAGGGGGATAAGCTGAGACACTACAGTCATCAACCACCATAAAAGAGGGGTCCAATGTCAAGCTAATGACAATAAAAGAGCACTCCATGGGAGGCAATCCATGATTTAAGATTCTTGTTCGTTTTTGAATTCAATAAATTATGATCACCTTAGCATGATTTTGAATTTTATTAGACATACTTGAAAGATGCATACATTGTTTTGAAACACATGCCAGACTTCTAAGTTTGGTTTGCTTGACAGCACACAAAAATCAGCTTTTCAAGCATTCTTAGATCATATGCTTAGTCATTTCGATGAAGTATATGACCAAACATTAAGTTTGGTGTCTGCACATGTACCAACTTTCAGAAAAATCAACTTCTGTTCAAAAAAATCAAAGTCATGCATGGATGAATCATGCATTGTTTCATTTTATGAATTTGTGTTAAAAAAAATAAATCAGAACTTATGATGAAAGCATCAATTGTGATAAATTGCTTGCATTTGACATTAATCCCTTAGCAAGAGACAAGTTTGGTGTTCACCAAACCTTGGTTCACTAAGTAAGGGGCACAATTGGTCTTTTATGACTAAGAAACATAATAAATAATCCAAGCATTCACCATTTTATCACCGTGCTACAATTATGTCCTAAAGCTTACCATTTTGATTTAATTAGGAAAGAGGAGGCTGAGGTAAAGACAAGCTGAGGATACGGCTATGACAAGCCAAGAGGGAAGGATCACATGTGCCTAGAGAGGTGTGCCTACCTTGGAAAGCAAAAAAAATCTGCATGCTAGTCACCTTGGAGGACGAACCTCATGCAACCAATGGGAAGAGAATCCTTGTCAATCCTCAAGAGAACATGCAAGCCGTTCATCTCATGAAGTTACTATGTTGTTCAACTCAATCTCCACCCTTCATAAGTCATGACCGAATCCCTCTTCAAGTATGATCCTCGCCCAAAGTTTTAACACCTTGCCTATAAATAGGTTGGGACATTTCTTGCATCACATATTCATACAAGTCTTCCTTACAATCATAAGTCCTTGTTCCACCTTGTGCAATCCTAAACACGTTCCACTTCCCTCTCAACAGCAACATTTCTTTCTTCATTCTCCTTACACTATAAAACCATACCTCAACCAACCATAAATCCATCTTTGCCTTCTCCCTCTAATTGAATTCATGGCTTCATCAAGCTCAAAGAGAAGACAAGGGAAGGAACCAATGGTAACCGAGCCTCCATCCTATGATACAAGGAAGTTTAGATCTAAGTTTCATGAAAGAAAATATCATAGATTCATGAAAACAAAGCACATCATTCATGAGAGGGGTTTTGAGCTGAGGTACGGAGAATACCCCATCATGAGGCAGATCACTAGGGAGAGAAGGTGGGACCTTCTATGCGATCCTCTTACCAAGATTAGTGCAGTCATGATCAGAGAATTTTATGCAAATGCTATGAAAGAGAGTGAAGACAGCATCCCTTACAAAAGTTATGTTAGAGGAGTTGAAGTGGATTTCAGTCCAGCATCCATTACAAGGGCCTTAAAGTTGAGAATCATAACTTATGAAGAGCTCAGCTATGAGGCCAGACTGCAAGGAGAGAATGACCCTGATGAGATCTTACAGGGGATATGCTTGGAAGACACAGACTGGGAAAGAGATTCAAAAGGGATCCCAAGCCAATTGAAAAGAATAAATCTCATTCCTGAGGCCAAGGGGTGGTATGAGGTAGTGAGGAGATCTATACTCCCTACTGGAAACACCTCAGGAGTCACAATCAAGCGAGCACTCTTGACATACTGTATCTTACACGGGGGAGAAATCAACCTTGCGCAACTCATAGCCGACAGTATTCAAGAGATAGCTGAGAGCACAAACAAATCAACTAGGCTCGGTCATCCAAGCACCATTCTAAGGCTATGCAACAAAGCTGGAGTGATTTTTGAAGATGAGGACACAAAGAGAGTAAAAAAGGGGACGGGAATCACAAAGAGAAACATGGAAGGAATTAATGAGGATGATGATCAAAAAGAAAGACCCCAAAGAAGAAGAAGATCAGAGGAAGAGGAAGAGCAAGCTCACAGTGCCATAGATATGAGTCAACTACAAAGAGCTCTTGAGGAAATATCACAACAAAATATGAGAACACAAGAGCAATATTCAAGGCACCAAGAGCAATATCTAGAGCACTGGGAGCAATATTTGAAAGATAGGGAGCAAAATGAAGCTTGGTAGCACAGAATGGAGGAAAGACTAGAGAGCTGGCAGCAACAAATGATGGTCCAACAACAAGAATTTCAAGCCAAGATTCTTGAGGGGCAAAGAGAACAAACAACAAGACTTCAAGAGTTATATGACAAAATGTTCCTAACCCAAGCCAAATATGGGGAATATACTCACAACTTGTATTAGTGGAAAAACATTCATCATACTATTGGAGAGATTAGACATGTGCAACAAAAAGAGTCTAATGAAAATATGCAAGCAAGGTTAGAGTATTTGACCCACAATATGCCAGCACTAGATCCACAAATCAAACCATTTGAGCAGTGCCAAGAATTTAGAGACCGACAGAAAGCAAGGTCTCTTCACTAAACAGATGTAACACATGAAAGATTGGAGGCAGTTGGGCTCTCAGGACTATTAGATCCTGTCTGGGATAGAAGGTGCCCTAGTGAAGAAATTCAAGACTACTCCAAGCTTTGGAAGAGAAAGAAGAAGAAAGGAGAATCAAGCAATAACCAGGAACAGGACAACTAGAAGGTGGTGAAGTTCTTTCATTTTCCTAAAATAAATAAGGAAGATGTAAATCTGAAACATGATATACCTCCAATTGTTCTCTGTTTCGCACATATTTTAGCTTAAAAAGTTATCTGCATAATAATTGTCATCTTTCATTTGCTTAAATTTTTTTTTGTTCCCCTTGCTGTTTGAATAAAAGAGAGATATTAAATTTAGAAAAGTAATTGTTCAATGTTGCAAAAGTTAGAATGAAAGTTAGTGGTGGTATGTGTTTGATTCAATTGTTAGCTCACTAAATAATTGCTGCAAAATGACATGCTACTTGAAGCTTAAGCTAGTTTGCTGCTATGATCCTTCAACTAATGAAAATCCCTTGAAAGTACATCAAAACAGAAAGAAAAAGAAATAGAAAAGCCAAAGAAAATGGCAAAGAAACAAACAATAAGGCTAGACACCAATAGCTTGGACCCTAGGACATATGCCTGTGGTGTTTTTGTACTAGGATATGCTTGGACAAGTAAGTTCTAAGGAGTATTTCAAAACTTGGCCACTTAGATCAACTGATTTGGGATTGCCAACTGAAAGTCCACAATAAAGAGCAACCTAGCTACAAAACACTTAGTTATCGAAAGAGATGCTGGGCATCAATGTTCCTAGAAAGAAAAAGGTGAGCCATGTGTCTATGGTGAAGGAATGTTGAGTATAATTAAGCCAAAGGCTACTGCAATATTTGCCACCAAGCCTTCAATAAGTAATAAGCTTTCTAAGCAAAAGAAAGAAGGAAAAAGTTAACAAGGGAAATAAGCAAAAAGTAAGGCATTATAGCAGCAACCTTAGTGAACCCTTGAGGAAACATTGTTTGTTTAACGGCAAGTAATAAATGAGCTACTATTGATCTGCATGAAACCCCATGAACCAAGTTCAACTATCTGCTTAATAAGGACATATAGACTTCTCTATTTCATTTTATCTTCTCTTATGTTTAATGCTTGCTTGGGGACAAGCAAGTTTTAAGTTTGGTATTGTAATGACAAGTCATCTTAGCCTAGTTTTACTAGTGTTTTTCCTTGTTTTTATTAAGTTTTATGCACTTTCTTGCATTGTAAGTAAGTAATTTGGAATGGGATTGCATGATTTCTTTGAATCAATCAACCACCATTTAATTGATACTAAATCATGAGGTTTAAGCTAAATTTAATTGATATTTAAATGATTTATAAACCTTGTGAATTTGGTGATACTTTGATTGGTTGTTTTGATTACTTGTAGGTGAAGAAAAGAAGAAAATAAGAAAGCGTGGCCTAAGAAGCGTGGCCCAAGGAAGAGAAGAATGTGGCAAAAGAAACAAAGAGGCGTGGCACAATGAAGGAGGCAAGCCACAACACTCTACTGGGAGCACAACAAAGAACTAAGGAAGCAAGCTTGGATGCTACGCTCTCTTTGAGAGCGGAGCACAATTTGGAACCAAGAAACAAATGAGAGAAGAATGATGCTCCGCTCCCCTTGAGAGCATTATCGGGCTTCACTCAAGAATAAATCCAAAAGCAAAGTTTGCTAGTGAAGGCTACAAGGTTCGAACTCATGAGCAAGGGGGAGTGGGGGAGCGCTACTCACTAAGGAAAATGAGCAAAACTTGGCCAAATCGAACCAAGGGTAGTCATGAAGAGTGGAGAGAAGGCGCTACAAGAAACCAAGGAAATTTGCACCAAAAGGCTCCCACCAAGTTTCAAACTTGGGACCTCACCCAAGCAAAAGGAATGCTCCGCTCCCAAGGAGAGCAGAGCGCTACTCTCTTCATTCCTTGCACAAGTTTGAGAAGGCCAGGGGAGCATGAGGCGCAACATGACACGGCCAGGAGGGAACTTGGTGTGCGCACAAGACAAGCTCCAACACAAGCCACAATGCTCCGCTCCCCACAAGAGCGGAGCGCTATCCTGAATGCCTCCCAAGCCTTGGCATGCAACAAAGAGGCCAAAGATAAGCCTCAATGCTCCGCTCCCCACAAGAGCAGAGCACTCCACTGGGAGTAACTCTTGGGCTAAAAATTTAATTAAAAATCCAATTTAATTCAATTATTTACCAAATTAAAAAGCCCACCCAAATTCTAAAATCCAAGAATAGAAAGTGTATAAATAGAAGCTAGTTTAATTTAGTGTGGACTTTTTTGCTTCTTGGAGAATTTTCATTTTGTAATTTTGAGAGTTTTTACTTTGAATTTGGATCTTAGAGAATTTGAAAGGAGAATTGATCTCTCTGCTTCCTTGTTCTTTCTTGAGCACTCTTTACTTCTTATCTTGGATCTTGGGTGAAGAATTGAAGAAATTTTGTTTCAATCTCACCTTGAGATCTCTTGTTAATCTTTCTGCATAATTTTAGAAATTTTGATTTACATTTCAAATTCTGTTTACTGCTTTCACTCTTCTACTTCTTCTTCAACTTACCTTTCTATTTCTTTTGCAATTGTTCTTGTTGGATCAAGGAAAGATTTGAGATCTAGACTTGTTTTCTAGTCTCTTCCACTCCTGAGATCTTTAATTTCCTTTTTAATTTCTGTAATTGAGCTACATTCACTTTCTATTTTAATTCTTCAAGTATTTTTACTTTTCTGTTTGAGATCTACTTAAATTCAATTCATCTTTTTCTCTTCCGTTTATTGCAATTTACTTCTGCTTGTTTAAATTTCTGTAATCCCAGCTCCTAATTCCTTTTATAATTCAAGCAATTTACCTTTCTTGTACTTTAAGATTGAGTCATTTACATTTCTTGCAATCTAAGCTTCTGCAATTTAATTTACTTGTTCTTTAAGATTTAGCATTTTTACTTTCTTTTCTCTTTAATTTACTGCAATTCTTCCCTCTTCCTTTATATTTTATGCAATTTAGCTTCTGTCAATCACAAACTACTCAAACCAATACTTGATTCACTTGACTAAATCAACCACTAAACTAAAATTGCTCAATCCTTCAATCCCTGTGGGATCGACCTCACTCATGTGAGTTATTATTACTTGATGCGACCCGGTACACTTGCCGGTTAGTTTTAGGTGTTTGGAATTCGTTTTCCAAAATACACCATCATTGTTGCCTAAAGGGTTGATCAGATCCTCGTGACTCATTCCATCTCTGATTGTTTTGACCTTGATGTATGTTCCTGTTATAATTTCCATTCCTTACAACAACATTGGAACCAAACTCAAAGCGATGGGGGTGAGAACTTATAGTAACTAATAAAAATTAAAAAAAAAATAAATAAATAAACAAGCAAAGGAAAATAAAATAAAATAAATAAGAGAAAAGGTTTGAAAAAGATTTGATTTTAAGATTAGAAAACATAAGATAAGTTAGGTAAGAGAAGATAAGTTTTTAATTTAAAAGGTTTTGAAATTTAAATTTTTGAATTTGAAAATTAAATTTTGAATTTTAAATTTTGAAATTTGAATTTTGAAAAAGTCAACAATATAAGATAAAGATTTGAAAAAGATTTAAATTTTGAAAAGGTTTGATTTTTAAAATTTTAAATTTGAATTTTGAATTTTTGAATTTTGAATTTTGGAATTTAATTAAAATTTGAAATTAGTATTTGAAATAAGATAAGATAAGATTTTGAAAAAGATATGATTTTTGAAAAATATTTGAATTTTGAATTTTAAAACTAAGATAAGATAAGATAAAAATTTTTTTAAAATAAAAATCTGAAATTTTTTTTCGAAAAAATCAATTTAAAAGTAAATATTTACAATAACCAATAATAAGGAACATCTTTGCAATTCCCCGGCAACGACGCCATTTTGACGATCGGATTTCTGCCGGTAAAGAAATTTTATAAAAATAATCGCGTTGTAAGTATAGTTTCTAAACGAACAGAAAATCCTTTCGTACAAAAAGTTTGGTTGTCACAAGTAACAAAACCCAATAAAATTTATAACCGAAGTATTCAAACCTCGGGAAGTCCATTAGCTATGTAAGGGGGAAGTCCATTGACTATAGTCCCTCTCGCATAGAAAGGATGCTAATGGTGAAGAGGACAAGCTCCACCCGGAGCTATGAAGAAAGAATGGAGCAGCAAGACCCTGGGTTTGATGAGATCCTGAATGAAATTTGTGTGCTGAATGTGCATTGGATAAATGATAAGGATGGGATACCTAACCAATTGAGGAGAAGAGATTTGAGCCCCCAAGCTAGAGGGTGGCTAGAATTTGTGAGGAGGTCCCTAATCCCCACATCCAACACTTCAGAGGTGACCAAGGAGAGAGCTGTGCTCATATACAACATCATGAAAGGTGAGAATGTCAACGTGGGGGAGATGATTGCCAACAACATCAACAAAGTGCTAAAAAGCACCAGTGACAACACAAGGTTGGCATTCCCCAGCAATATATAGAGGCTATGTCATGAGGCTGGAGTTGAAAAGATCATTGATGAGGTGCTTGTGAAGCAAGACAAATTCATAACTGCCAAGAAGATGGCCAAAGTGGTGGCTGTTAACCCACTTCAAAGGGCCAGAGAACAAAGAGCTCATGCTTATAGACCACTGATGAGCGGATAATTTATACGCTTTTTAGCATTGTTTTTAGGTAATTTTTAGCATGTTTTAGTTAGTTTTTAGTATATTTTTATTAGTTTCTAGGCGAAATTCATATTTCTGGACTTTACTATGAGTTTGTGTGTTTTTCTGTGATTTCAGGTATTTTCTGGCTGAAATTGAGGGAGCTGAGCAAAAATCTAATTCAGGCTGAAAAAGGACTGCAGATGCTGTTGGATTCTGACCTCCCTGTACTCGAAATGGATCCAAATGGCGCACTCTCAATTGCGTTGGAAAGTAGACATCTAGGGCTTTCCAGCAATATATAATAGTCCATACTTTGCTCAAGGATAGATAACGTAAACTGGCGTTCAACGCCAGTTCCATGTTACAGTCTGGCGTCAAACGCCAGAAACTGGTTACAAATGGGAGTTGAACGCCAGAAACAGGTTACAACCTGGCGTTTAACTCCAGAAATAGCATAGGCACGTGAGAAGCTTAAGTCTCAGCCCCAGCACATACCAATTGGGCCCCAGAAGTGGATTTCTGCACCATCTATCATAGTTTATTCATTTTCTGTAAACCAAGGTTACTAGTTTAGTATTTAAACAACTTTTAGAGATTTATTTTGTACCTCATGACATTTTAGATCTGAACTTTGTACTCTTTGACGGCATGAGTCTCTGAACTCCATTGTTGGGGGTGAGGAGCTCTGCTGTGTTTCGATGAATTAATGCAACTATTTATGTTTTCTATTCAAACACGCTTGTTTTTATCTAAGATGTTTATTCGCACTTCAATATGATGGATGTGATGATCCGTGACACTCATCATCATCCTTAACCTATGAATGCGTGCCTGACAACCACCTCCGTTCTACCTTCGATTGAATGAATATCTCTTGGATTCCTTAATCAGAATCTTCGTGGTATAAGCTAGAATCCATTGGCAGCATTCTTGAGAATCTGGAAAGTCTAAACCTTGTCTGTGGTATTCCGAGTAGGATTCAGGGATTGAATGACTGTGACGAGCTTCAAACTCACAAGGGCTGGGCAAAGGATCAATGGATCCTACTCCAGCATGAGTGGGAACCGACAGATGATTAGCCATGCGGTGACAGCGCACCTGGACCTTTTTCACTGAGAGGACGGATGGTAGCCATTAACAACGGTGATCCACCAACACACACCTTGCCATAGGAGGAACCTTGCGTGCGTGAAGAAGAAGACAGGGAGAAAGCAGAGATTCAGAAGACAAAGCATCTCCAAAACTCCAACATATTCTCCATTACTGCAGAACAAGTATTTAATCCATGCTCTTTTATTCTTTGCAATTCATACTGATAATTATAATTGATTTCCTGACTGAGATTTACAAGATAACCATAGATTGCTTCAAACCAACAATCTCCGTGGGATCGACCCTTACTCACGTAAGGTATTACTTGGACGACCCAGTGTACTTGCTGGTTAGTTGTGCGAATTTGTGAGAAATAGTAATATTGACATTGACATACACATTTTCGTGCACCAAGTTTTTGGCGCCGTTGCCGGAGATTGTTCGAGTTTGAATAACTGACGGTTCATCCTATTGCTTAGATTAGGAAGATTTTGTCTTTTGGGTCAGAGTCTTTTACTTTCTCTTCAAAAATCTTTCAAAAGATTTTTATTTTTCTTTATTAATCTGTGATTTGTCTTTGAGTCTTTTATTATTGTTCTTGTTAAAATTTTAGAATCCTTATTTTTTTTTCAAAAATTTTTTTCGAAATTTTATTTTTCTTTTACTAATAATTGAATTTTTCTGTTTGAGTTTAGTTTCATGTTTTAAGTTTGGTGTCAATTGCATGTTTTTATTTTCTTTTAAAATTTTCGAAATTTGTGTTCTTTATTCTTTCTTCATCTTCAAGTTGTTCTTGTTTATTTTCTTGTTTGATCTTCAGTTTTTCTTGTTCTGTGTCTTTTCTTGTTTTTCTTGTGCTTTTTCAAAATATTAGTTCCCAAAAAAAATTTTATTTATTAAATACCTTGTTAAAAGACTTTAAATTTATAGCTCAATTGGCTAGAGCGTGGTGCTTATGTTCTTGGTAATTGGCTATCTTCTTTTTTTTTTTTTTAAAAAAACTTTTTCAAAAAATAATTTTTCTTTGAATAAATCTTGTGCCAAACTTTAAGTTTGGTGTTTTCTTGTTGATTTTTCCTTAGTTTTCGAAAATTTTATTTTGGTTTTCTAAAAATTTTAAGTTTGGTGTTCTATCTTCATGTTCTTGTTGTTCTTGAGAGTCTTCAAAGTGTTCTTGAGTCTTCCTTGTGTTTTGATCTTAAAATTTTTAAGTTTGGTGTTCCTTGGTGTTTTTCCTCCAAATTTTCGAAAATAAGGAGCATTAGATCTAAAAATTTTAAGTTTTGTGTCTTTTTATTGTTTTTCTCTTTCCTCATTAGATTCAAAAATATCTTTTTCCTTTATTTTAATTGATTTTTCAAATTTTCCTTTTAAAAATTCAGATTTTATTTTAAATTTTTTTATCTTATCTTAGTTTTAAAATTTCAAAATTCAAATCTTTTTCAAAAAAAAAAAAAATCATATCTTTTTCAAAATCTTATCTTTTCTAATCTCAGATCTTAAAATCAAATCTTTTTCATATCTTTTATTTTATTTTATTTTATTTTATTTTCTTACAAGTATCTTTAATTTTAAGACATACCTTTTTCAAAAGTTCATAACCAATTTCTCTTTTTATTATTTTTTTCTTCGAAAATCCTCACCCACATCTTTTTCTAATCTTTTTAATTAATTAATTTAGTTTTCAATTTTCTCTTATTTATTTTTCTTCAAAATTTTGAAATTATAGTTAATTTTTCATTTATTTTCTTTTATTTTATTTTATTTTAATTTCGGTTTTCAAAAAAAATAAATAAAAATAAATAAATAAAAGTATATTCTATTTGCTATTCATATCAATTCCCTTCTCTCCATCATGGATCTAAGTGGAATTGAACAGTCCAGAAAGACTCTGGGGTCATATGCCAAGCCCACTACTGCTTCATATGGGAGTAGTATCTGTATACCCTCTATTGGAGTCAGTAGCTTTGAGTTGAATTCTCAGCTCATTATCATGGTGCAGCAAAGTTGCTAGTATTCTGGTCTTCCTCAGGAAGAACTGGTGCACGAATTGTGAATCACACTTTTCACAACGCGTACCACTAACCAGCAAGTGCACTGGGTCGTCCAAGTAATACCTCACGTGAGTAAGGGTCGAATCCCACGGAGATTGTTGGTTTGAAGCAATCTATGGTTATCTTGTAAATCTTAGTCAGGAAGTCAATTATGTTTATCAGTTGAATTGCGAATAAACAATAGAGTATGGATTAAAGGTTACTTGTTATGCAGTAATGGAGAATATGTTGGAGTTTTGGAGATGCTTTGTCTTCTGAATCTCTGCTTTCCTCTGTCTTCTTGTTCACGCACGCACGTCCTCCTATGGCAAGCTGTGTGTTGGTGGATCACCGTTGTCAATGGCTACCTTCCATCCTTCCAGTGAAAACTACGCTCACGCGCTCTGTCACAGCACGGCTAATCACCGATTGGTTCTCGATCCGGTTGGAATAGGATTTATTATCCTTTTGCGTCTGTCACTAACGCCCAGCCTTCAGGAGTTTGAAGCTCGTCACAGTCATTCAATCCTTGAATCCTACTCGGAATACCACAGACAAGGTTTAGACTTTCCGGATTCGCATGAATGCCGCCATCAGTTCTAGCTTATACCACGGAGATTCTGATTAAGGAATCTAAGAGATACTCATTCAATCGGATATAGAACGGAGGTGGTTGTCAGGCACACGTTCGTGGTTTGAGGAAGGTGATGAATGTCACAGATCATCACCTCCATCACAGTTAAGCGCGAATGAACATCTTAGATAGGAACAAGCGTGTTTGAATGGAAAACAGAAATACTTGCATTAATTCATCGAGACACAGCAGAGCTCCTCACCCCCAACAATGAGGTTTAGAGACTCATGCCGTCAAAGAATACAAAGTTTAGATTTGAAATGTTATCAGCTCCAAAATAAGTCTCTAAAAGTTGTTTAAATACTAAACTAGTAGCCTAGGTTTACAAAAATTGGATAAACTATGATGGATGATGCAGAAATTCACTTCTGGGGCCCACTTCTGTGTGCTGGGGCCCACTTGGTGTGTGCTGGGGCTGAGACTTAAGCAATTCACGTGCAGAGGCCATTTGTGGAGTTGAACGCCAGTTTTTGTGCCAGTTTGGGCGTTCAACTCCAGTTTTTGATCCTTTTCTGGCGCTGGACGACAGAATTGGGCAGAGGACTGGCGTTGAACGCCAGTTTACGTTATCTATTCTTGTGCAAAGTATGAACTATTATATATTTCTGGAAAGCCCTGGATGTCTACTTTCCAACGCAATTGGAAGCACGCCATTTTGAGTTCTGTAGCTCCAGAAAATCCACTTTGAGTGCAGGGAGGTCAGAATCCAACAGCATCAGCAGTCCTTTTTCAGCCTGAATCAGATTTTTGCTCAGCTCCTTCAATTTCAGCCAGAAAAATACCTGAAATTACAGAAAAACACACAACTCATAGTAAAGTCCAGAAATACGAATTTTTCCTAAAAACTAATAGAAATAGACTGAAAACTAACTAAAACATACTCAAAACTATATGAAATTATCCCCAAAAAGCGTATAAAATATCCGCTCATCACAACACCAAACTTAAACTGTTGCTTGTCCTCAAGCAACTAGACAAATAAAATAGAAGACTAATAGGTTGAGAAGGAATAATATCTCGGAGTTTTTGATTGAAGCTCAGATCCTAATTAGATGAGCGGGACTAGTAGCTTTTTGCTTCTGAACAGTTTTGGCATCTCACTTTATCCATTGAAGCTCAGAGTGATTGGCATCTATAGGAACTCAGAATTCAGATAGTGTTATTGATTCTCTTAGTTCAGTGTGATGATTCTTGAACACAGCTTCTTTATGAGTCTTGGCCGTGGCCCTAAGCACTTTGTTTTTCAGTATTACTACCGGATACATAAATGCCATAGACACATAACTAGGTGAACCTTTTCAGATTGTGACTCAGCTTTGCTCAAGTCCCCAGTTAGAGGTGTCCAGGGTTCTTAAGCACACTCTTCTTTTTGCTTGGACCTTGACTTTAACCGCTCAGTCTCAAGTTTTCACTTGACACCTTCACGCCACAAGCACATGGTTAGGGACAGCTTGGTTTAGCCGCTTAGGCCAGGATTTTATTCCTTCGTGGCCCTCCTATCCACTGATGCTCAAAGCCTTGGGATCCTTTTCATTACCCTTGCCTTTTGGTTTTAAGGGCTATTGGCTCTTTGCTCTTGCCTCTTGGTTTTAAGAGCTTTTGGCTTTTTCTGCTTGCTTTTTCTTTTTCTTTCTATAATTTTTTTTTGCTTTTTTTTTTTCTGCAAGCTTTGTTCTTTGCTGCTTTTTCTTGCTTCAAGAATCATTTTTATGATTTTTCAGATTATCAATAACATGTCTCATGTTCATCATTCTTTCAAGAGCCAACATATTTAACAGTCTTAAGCAACAAATTCAAAAGACATATGCACTGTTCAAGCATTCATTCAGAAGACAGAAAGCATTGCCACCACATTTAACTAATTAGAATTTCTCTTATTAAAACTCGAAATTTTATTGCCTCTTATTCAAAAGATCTACTACTTTATTCATGTTTGCTGATGATGAGAAAAATAAACTATAGCTTAATTGGGAATAAAATCAAAATAGACACTAATTACTACTAATGATCATGTAATGAAGACACAAACATAGATAAGCACTTAACATAGAGAAAACGAAAAACAGAGAAAGTAAGAACAAGGAACGAGTCCACCTTAGTGATGATGGCATTTCCTTCTTGAGGAACCAATGATGTTCTTGAGCTCTTTTATGTCTCTTCCTTGCCTTTGTGGTTTGATTCCTAGTGATTTTTTTGTATTTCTATCCTCAGTTGCTTCCAATAATTATGTGGAGGGAAGTGCATCCCCTGAGGTATCTCAGGGATCTCTTGATTTGCAGCCACATGTTCTACCACTGAGCTATAGATCCTTCACATAATTGTTTTACCATACCAAACTTAGAATGTTGCTCGCCCTCGAGCAAAAGAAGAGGGAATTGCACACAACTCTGGGCGTTCAGCGCCAGGTTGGTGCCCATTTTGGGCGTTCAACGCCCATTTACTAGCCATTTCTGGCGTTGAACGCCAGAACCATGCTCTGTTCTGGCGTTGAACGCTAGACAGGTGCTTCCTCCAGGGTGTGATTTTTCTTCTGCTGTTTTTGATTCCGTTTTCAATTTTTAATATTTATTTTGTGACTCCACATGATCATGAACCTAATAAAACATGAAAAATCATGAGAATAAATAAAAATTGGGTTGCCTCCCAACAAGCGCTTCTTTAATGTCCTTAGCTGGACTTTGCTGAGCTTTTAATCTAGCTTCAGCCTTGAGCATTCTTGCTCAATGTTGCCTTCAAGATAATGCTTGATTCTCTGTCCATTGACAATGAACTTCTTATCAGAATCAATATCTTGAAGCTCCACATAACCATATGGTGATACACTTGTAATCACGTATGGTCCCCTCCACCGGGATTTCAGTTTCCCAGGGAATAGCCTGAGTCTAGAGTTAAACAACAGAACCTTCTGTCCTGGTTCAAAGATTCTAGATGACAGCTTTCTGTCATGTCACTTTTTTGATTTTTCTTTATATAGCTTGGCATTTTTGAAAGCTGTGAATCTGAACTCCTCTAGCTCATTTAGCTGGAGCAATCTTTTTTCTCCTGCTAATTTGGCATCAAAGTTTAGGAATCTGGTTGCCCAGTAGGCCTTATGTTCCAGTTCCACGGGCAGGTGGCATGCCTTACCATACACGAGTTGGTATGGAGAGGTCCCTATAGGGGTCTTGAATGCTGTTCTGTAAGCCCACAGAGCATCATCCAAGCTCCTTGCCCAATCCTTTCTACGGGTATTTACTGTCCGTTCCAGGATTCTCTTTAATTCTCTGTTAGAGACTTCAGCTTGCCCATTGGTTTGTGGATGATATGGTGTGGCCACTTTGTGGCGAATTCCATACCGAACCATGGCAGAGTAAAGCTGTTTATTGCAGAAGTGAGTGCCCCCATCACTGATTAACACTCTAGGGACACCAAACCTGCTAAAGATATGTTTCTGGAGGAACTTCAGCACTGTTTTAGTATTATTGGTGGGTGTGACAATAGCCTCAACCCATTTTGATACATAGTCAACTGCCACCAGAAAATAAGTGTTTGAATATGATGGTGGAAAAGGTCCCATGAAGTCAATTCCCCATACGTCAAACAACTCAATTTCCAAGATTCCTTGTTGAGGCATGGCGTAACCATGAGGCAGATTACCAGCTCTTTGGCAACTGTCACAATTACGTACAAACTCTCGGGAATCTTTATAGAGTGTGGGCCAATAGAAGCCACATTGGAGGACCTTGGTGGCTGTTCGCTCACCTTCGAAATGGCCTCCATATTGAGATCCGTGGCAATGCCATAGGATTCTCTGTGCTTCCTCTCTGGGGACACACCTACGGATAATTCCGTCTGCACATCTCTTAAAGAGATAGGGTTCATCCCACAAGTAGTACTTTGCATCAGTGACTAATTTCTTCTTTTGTATTCTATTGTACTCCTTGGGTATGAACCGTGCAGCTTTATAGTTTTCAATATCGGCAAACCATGGTGCTTCCTGAATGGCAAATAGATGCTCATCAGGGAACGTCTCAGAGATCTCAAGAAAGGGGAGGGACGTCCCTTCCACTGGCTCTATCCGGGACAGATGATCAGCCACTTGGTTCTCTGTCCCTTTTCTGTCTCTTATTTCTATATCAAACTCTTGCAGAAGCAATACCCATCTGATGAGCCTGGGTTTTGAATCCTGCTTTGTGAGTAGATATTTAAGAGCAGCATGGTCAGTATACACAATCACTTTTGATCCTACTAAGTATGATTTGAACTTGTCAATGGCGTAAACCACTGCAAGTAGTTCTTTTTCTGTGGTTGTGTAATTTTTCTGGGCATCATTTAGAACGCGACTGGCATAATAAATGACATGCAGAAGCTTGTCATGCCTCTGTCCCAATACTGCACCAATGGCATGATCACTGGCATCACACATTAACTCAAATGGCAATGTCCAGTCTGGTGCAGAAATGACTGGTGCTGTGACCAGCTTAGCTTTCAGCATTTCAAACGCCTGCAGGCATGCTGTGTCAAACACAAATGGCGTGTCAGCAGCTAGCAGATTGCTTAGAGGTTTTGCGATTTTTGAAAAATCCTTTATAAACCTCCTATAGAATCCTGCATGCCCCAGAAAGCTTCTGATTGCCTTAACATTGGCAGGTGGTGGTAATTTTTCAATTACCTCTATTTTTGCTTGATCCACCTCTATTCCCTTGTTTGAGATTTATGCCCAAGAACAATTCCTTCAGTCACCATGAAGTGACACTTTTCCCAGTTTAAAACTAGGTTGGTTTCTTGGCATCTTTTCAGAACAAGTTTCAGGTGATCAAGACAGGAGCTGAATGAGTCTCCATATACTGAGAAGTCATCCATGAAGACTTCCAGAAATTTTTCCACCATGTCAGAGAAAATAGAGAGCATGCATCTCTGGAAGGTTGCAGGCGCATTACATAGCCCAAATGGCATCCTTCTATAAGCAAACACTCCAGATGGGCATGTGAATGCTGTTTTCTCTTGATCCTGGGGATCCACTGCAATCTGGTTATAGCCTGAATAGCCATCCAAAAAGCAGTAATAATCATGACCTGCTAGTCTCTCTAGCATCTGGTCTATGAATGGTAAAGGAAAATGATCCTTTCTGGTGGCTGTATTGAGCCTTCTGTAGTCAATACACATGCGCCACCCTGTAACTATTCTTGTGGGAACCAGTTCATTTTTTTCATTATGAATCACTGTCATGCCTCCCTTTTTTGGGACGACTTGAACAGGGCTCACCCAGGGGCTATCAGAAATAGGATAAATAATCCCAGCCTCTAGTAACTTGGTGACCTCTTTCTGCACCACTTCCTTCATGGCTGGATTTAGCCGCCTCTGTGGTTGAACCACTGGTTTGGCATTATCCTCCAATAGGATTTTGTGCATGCATCTAGCTGGGCTTATGCCCTTAAGGTCACCTATGGACCACCCAAGAGCTGTCTTGTGTGTCCTTAGCACTTGAATAAGTGCTTCCTCTTCCTGTGAATTTAAAGCAGAGCTTATGATCACTGGAAAAGTGTCACCTTCTCCCAGAAATGCATATTTCAAGGATGGTGGTAGTGGCTTGAGCTCGGGTTTAGGAGGTTTTTCCTCTTTCAGAAGAAAGTTCAGAGGCTCTTTCATGTCCTCTGAATCCTCTAAATCAGGCTGAACATCTTTAAAGATGTCTTCCAACTCTGATTCGAGACTCTCAGCCATGTTGATCTCTTCTACCAAAGAGTCAATGAGATCAACTTTCATGCAGTCTGTTGATGTGTCTGGATGCTGCATGGCTTTGACAGCGTTCAACTTAAACTCATCATCATTGACTCTCAGGGTTATTTCCCCCTGTTGGACATCAATGAGGGATCGTCCAGTTGCTAGGAAGGGTCTTCCTAGAATGAGAGTAGCACTCTTGTGCTCCTCCATTTCCAGCACGACAAAGTCAGTGGGAAAGGCGAATGGCCCAACTCTGACAATCATGTCCTCAATCACGCCTGATGGGTATTTAGTGGAACCATCAGCAAGTTGGAGACATATCCGGGTTGGTTTAACTTCTTCAGTTAAGCCAAGCTTCCTGATAGTGGATGCAGGTATCAGGTTGATGCTTGCCCCAAGATCGCATAAAGCTGTCTTGGTGCAATCACCTTCTAATATGCATGGTATCAGAAAACTCCCAGGGTCTTTAAGCTTTTCAGGAAAGCTTTTCAGAATGACTGCACTGCATTCTTCAGTGAGGAGAACTCTTTCTGTTTCTCTCCACTCCTTTTTATGACTCAAGATCTCTTTCATGAACTTGGCATAAGAAGGTATTTGCTCAAGTGCCTCTGCAAATGGAATCTTTATTTCAAGAGTCCTTAGATAATCTGCAAAGTGAGCAAATTGCTTATCCTGCTCCTCTTTCCAGAGTTTTTGAGGATAAGGTATCTTGGCTTTATATTCCTCAACCTTAGTGGTTAAAGAAGCCTTTTTAGAGGGGTTGTTATCAGCACTTGTGTGTGTCTGATCCCTCACTGGCAATTGAGTGCCAGAGTCAGAAGCTGGAGTGACGTTAGACGCCAGCTCACTGTCTGTTCCTGGCGCCTGAACGCCAGGAATGTGCCCATGTTGGGCGTTCAACGCTGGCTTCTGCCCCATTTGGGCGTTCAACGCCAGATTCTTGCCCATTTCTGGCGTTGAACGCCAATCCTGCCTTGTTTCTGGCGCTGAACGCCAGTTTTGGGCATTGTCTGGGCATTCAGCGCCAGCCTTCCACCCATTTTCTGGCGTTTTAGTGCCAGAATTATTTTTCCCTGGGCTCTTACTGTCCTCAGGTGAATCTTTGGTGGGTCGCTCATTTCTTGAATTTTTGATGCCTTGAGGTGGGGTATTTAATGTTTTCCCACTTCTTAATTGAACTGCTTGGCATTCTTCTGCTATTTGCCTTGATAGCTGCTGCTTTGTTTGCTTAAACTGTTCGTCCATATGTATATTAGCTATCCTTGTCTCCTGTAGCCTGTCCTTGAATTCAGCTAGCTGCTTTGTTAGAAAATCCAATTGCTGATTGAATTCAGCAGCTTGTTTTACAGTACTGAATTCAGCAGTTACTGTTTTAACCTCTTCATTCATGGAAGGGTTGTTGCTTAGATACAGGTGCTGATTCCTGGCAACTGTATCAATGAGCTCTTGAGCCTCTTCAATTGTCTTTCTCATATGGATAGATCCACCAGCTGAGTAATCTAGAGACATCTGAGCTCCTTCTGCAAGCCCATAGTAGAAGATGTCTAACTGAACCCACTCTGAAAACATTTCAGAGGGGCATTTTCGTAGCATCTCTCTGTATCTCTCCCAGGCATCATAAAGAGATTCATTATCTCCTTGTTTAAAGCCTTGGATGTCCAGCCTTAGCTGTGTCATCCTTTTTGGAGGAAAATACTGATTCAGGAATTTTTCTGTCAGCTGTTTCCATGTTCTTATGCTGGCCTTAGGTTGGTTATTTAACCACCTCTTAGCTTGATCTTTTACAGCAAATGGAAACAGTAATAGTCTGTAGACATCCTGATCTATTTCCTTATCATGTACTGTGTCAGCAATTTGTAAAAATTGTGCCAGAAACTCTGTAGGTTCTTCCTGTGGAAGACCGGAATACTGGCAACTTTGCTGCACCATGATAATGAGCTGAGGATTCAACTCAAAGCTACTGACTCCAATGGAGGGTATGCATATGCTACTCCCATATGAAGCAGTAGAGGGGTTAGAATATGACTCCAGAGTCCTCCTGGACTGTTCATTTCCACTTATGTCCATGATGGATATATGGATATAACTTGGACTGATTTATCTTTTTATTTATTTTATTTTATAAGAAGTAAACACTTAAATAAAATAAAATAACTAAAAAGAATTTGAATTTTGAGATTAAAATTTTTTTTTCGTAAAAGAGAATAAAAATTAATTAGTTAAAAAAAGGAAATTTTTGAAAAAGAGGGAAGATATTTTCGAAAATTAGAGGGAGAGAGTTAGTTAGGTAGTTTTGAAAAAGTTAAGAAACAAACAAAAAGTTAGTTAGTTAGTTGAAACAAATTTCGAAAATTAGAGGGAGAGAGTTAGTTAGGTAGTTTTGAAAAAGTTAAGAGACAAACAAAAAGTTAGTTAGTTAGTTGAAACAAATTTTGAAAAGATGAGAAGTTAGGAAATTAGAAGAGATATTTTGAAAAGATATTTTTGAATTTAGTGAGGAGAGAGAAAAACAATAAGATAGTACAAGATTTAAAATTTTTTAGATCGAATGCTCCTTGTTTTTGAAACTTTTGGAGGGAAAACACCAAGGAACACCAAACTTAAAAATTTTAAGATCAAGACACAAGGAAAACTCAAGAACACTTTGAAGACTCACAAGAACACAAGAATATGAAGAAAGAACACCAAACTTAAAATTTTTAGAAAACCAAACCAAAATTTTCGAAAACCAAAGGGAAATCAACAAGAAAACACCAAACTTAAGGTTTGGCACAGGATTTAATAGAAAAATTATTTTTGAAAAAGGTTTTTTAAAAAATATGATAGCCAATTATCATGAACATAAACACCACGTTCTAATTAACTGAGCTATAAAATTAAAGTGTTTTAACAAGGGATAAATGATAAAAGACTCTAAACCAAAAAGAAAATTTTTTTTTCCTAATCTAAGCAACAAAATAATCCGTCAGTTGTTCAAACACGAACAATCCCCGGCAACGGCGCCAAAAACATGGTGCACGAATTGTGAATCACACTTTTCACAACGCGTACCACTAACCAGCAAGTGCACTGGGTCGTCCAAGTAATACCTTACGTGAGTAAGGGTCGAATCCCACGGAGATTGTTGGTTTGAAGCAATCTATGGTTATCTTGTAAATCTTAGTCAGGAAGTCAATTATGTTTATCAGTTGAATTGCGAATAAACAATAGAGTATGGATTAAAGGTTACTTGTTATGCAGTAATGGAGAATATGTTGGAGTTTTGGAGATGCTTTGTCTTCTGAATCTCTGCTTTCCTCTGTCTTCTTGTTCACGCACGCACGTCCTCCTATGGCAAGCTATGTGTTGGTGGATCACCGTTGTCAATGGCTACCTTCCATCCTTCCAGTGAAAACTACGCTCACGCGCTCTGTCACAGCACGGCTAATCACCGGTTGGTTCTCGATCCGGTTGGAATAGGATTTACTATCCTTTTGCGTCTGTCACTAACGCCCAGCCTTCAGGAGTTTGAAGCTCGTCACAGTCGTTCAATCCTTGAATCCTACTCGGAATACCACAGACAAGGTTTAGACTTTCCGGATTCTCATGAATGCCGCCATCAGTTCTAGCTTATACCACGGAGATTCTGATTAAGGAATCTAAGAGATACTCATTCAATCGGATATAAAACGGAGGTGGTTGTCAGGCACACGTTCGTGGTTTGAGGAAGGTGATGAATGTCACAGATCATCATCTCCATCACAGTTAAGCGCGAATGAACATCTTAGATAGGAACAAGCGTGTTTGAATGGAAAATAGAAATACTTGCATTAATTCATCGAGACACAGCAGAGCTCCTCACCCCCAACAATGAGGTTTAGAGACTCATGCCGTCAAAGAATACAAAGTTTAGATCTGAAATGTTATCAGCTCCAAAATAAGTCTCTAAAAGTTGTTTAAATACTAAACTAGTAGCCTAGGTTTACAAAAATTGGATAAACTATGATGGATGATGCAGAAATTCACTTCTGGGGCCCACTTCTGTGTGCTGGGGCCCACTTGGTGTGTGCTGGGGCTGAGACTTAAGCAATTCACGTGCAGAGGCCATTTGTGGAGTTGAACGCCAGTTTTTGTGCCAGTTTGGGCGTTCAACTCCAGTTTTTGATCCTTTTCTGGCGCTGGACGCCAGAATTGGGCAGAGGACTGGCGTTGAACGCCAGTTTACGTCGTCTATTCTTGTGCAAAGTATGGACTATTATATATTGCTGGAAAGCCCTGGATGTCTACTTTCCAACGCAATTGGAAGCACGCCATTTTGAGTTTTGTAGCTCCAGAAAATCTACTTTGAGTGCAGGGAGGTCAGAATCCAACAGCATCAGCAGTCCTTTTTCAGCCTGAATCAGATTTTTGCTCAGCTCCTTCAATTTCAGCCAGAAAAATACCTGAAATTACAGAAAAACACACAACTCATAGTAAAGTCCAGAAATATGAATTTTTCCTAAAAACTAATAGAAATAGACTAAAAACTAACTAAAACATACTCAAAACTATATGAAATTATCCCCAAAAAGCGTATAAAATATCCGCTCATCAAGAACCTACAGAGTTTCTGGCACAGTTTTTACAGATTGCTGACACAGTACATGATAAGAAAGTAGACCAGGATGTCTACAGATTATTACTATTTCCATTTGCTGTAAAAGACCAAGCTAAGAGGTGGTTAAATAACCAACCTAAGGCTATCATAAGGACATGGAAACAGCTGTCAAAAAAATTCCTAAATCAATACTTCCCTCCAAAACGGATGACACAGCTAAAGCTGGACATCCAAGGCTTTAAACAAGGAGATAATGAATCTCTTTATGATGCCTGGGAGAGATACAGAGAGATGCTAAGAAAATACCCCTCTAAAATATTTTCAGAATGGGTGCAGTTAGACATCTTCTATTATGGGCTTACAGAGAAAGCTCAAATTTCTCTAGATCACTCAGCTGGTGGATCTATACACATGAGAAAGACAATTGAAGAGGCTCAAGAGCTTATTAATATAGTTGCCAAAAACCAGCATCTGTACCTAAATAGTGAATCTTCCATGAAAGAAGAGGCTAAAACAGTAACTGCTGAACTCAGTCCTGCAGAAAAATTTACTAAATTCAATCAGCAATTAGACTTTCTAACAAAACAGCTGGCCAAATTCATGGAGATACTACAAGACACAAGAATGGCTAATATAAATATGGAGGTACAGTTGAAGCAAACAGAACAACAGTTATCAAAACAAATAACAGAAGAGTGCCAAGCAGTTGAATTAAGAAGTGGAAAAACATTAAATACCTCACTTCAAGGCAGCAAGAAGCTAAGAAATGAACAAAATGCTATCCAAAATCCCTCTAAGGACAGTAAGAGCCCAGAGAGGAATAACTCTGGCATTCAAACTCCAGAAACAAGCAAGGAGTTGGTGTCAAACGCCCAATGGAAGCTCAGTTCTGGCGTTCAAACGCCAGGAACAAGTAAGGAGTTGGCGTCCGATGCCAATCCAGCTTCTAACCCTGGCATTCAAATGCCAGTGAGGGATCAGACACACAAGTGCTGATAACAACCCCTCTAAAAAGGCTTCTCCAACCACCTCTGTAGGAAATAAACCTGTAGGAACTAAGGTTGAGGAATACAAAGCCAAGATGCCTTATCCTCAAAAACTCCGCCAAGAGGAGCAGGATAAGCAATTTGCTCGCTTTGCAAACTATCTCAGGACTCTTGAAATAAAGATTCCGTTTGTAGAGGCACTTGAGCAAATACCCTCTTATGCCAAGTTCGTGAAAGAGATCTTGAGTCATAAGAAGGATTGGAGAGAAACTAAAAGAGTTCTCCTCACTGAAGAATGTAGTGCAGTCATTCTGAAAAGCTTCCCAGAAAAGCTTAAGGATCCCGGGAGCTTTCTGATACTGTGCACATTAGAGGGTAATTGCACCAAGATAGCTTTATGTGATCTCGGGACAAGCATCAATCTAATACCTGCATCCACTATCAGAAAGCTTGGTTTAACTGAAGAAGTCAAACTAACCCGAATATGTTTCCAACTTGCTGATGGCTCCATTAAATACCCATCAGGCGTGATTGAAGACATGATCATCAGGATTGGGCCATTCGCCTTTCCCACTGACTTTGTGGTGCTGGAAATGGAAGAGCACAAGAGTGCTACTCTCATTCTAGGAAGACCTTTCCTAGCAAGTGGACGAACTCTCATTGATGTCCAAAAGGGGGAAGTAACCCTGAGAGTCAATGAGGATGAGTTTAAGTTGAATGCTGTCAAGGCTATGCAGCATCCAGACACACCAAAAGACTGCATGAAAGTTGATCGCATTGACTCTTTAGTAGAGGAGATCAACATGGCTGCGAGTCTCGAATCAGAGCTGGAAGACATCTTTAAAGATGTTCAGCCTGATTTGGAGGATTCAGAGGAATCGAAAGAACCTCTGAAACTTCCTCAGGAAGAGGATAAACCTCCTAAACCCGATGCTAGAAAGACTAGCAGGTGATGAATACTACTGCTTTTTGGATGGCTATTCAGGTTACAACCAGATTGCAGTAGATCCACAGGACCAAGAGAAAACAGCATTCACATGTCCTTCTGGAGTGTTTGCCTACAGAAGGATGCCTTTTGGTCTGTGCAATGCACCTGCAACCTTTTAGAGGTGCATGCTCTCTATCTTCTCTGATATGATAGAGAAATTTTTGGAAGTCTTCATGGATGACTTTTCAGTATTTGGAGATTCATTTAGCTCCTGCCTTGACCGTTTAGCACTTGTTCT
Source organism: Arachis ipaensis (assembly GCF_059453495.1). NCBI lineage: Eukaryota > Viridiplantae > Streptophyta > Magnoliopsida > Fabales > Fabaceae > Arachis > Arachis ipaensis. The sequence continues at coordinate 97,678,047 of NC_142438.1, forward strand.
GAAAAGATGCCAAGAGACCAACCTGGTTTTAAACTAGGAAAAATGTCAATTTATGGTGACTGAAGGAATTATCCTTGGGCATAAAATTTCAAACAAGGGAATAGAGGTGGATCAAGCTAAAGTGGAAGTAATTGAAAAATTACCACCACCTGCCAATGTTAAGGCAATCAGAAGCTTTCTGGGGCATGCAAGATTCTATAGGAGGTTTATAAAGGATTTTTCAAAAATCGCAAAACCTCTGAGCAATCTGCTAGCTGCTGACATGCCCTTTGTGTTTGACACAGAGTGTCTACAGGAATTTGAAACCCTGAAAGCTAAGCTGGTCACAGCACCAGTTATTTCTGCACCAGACTGGACATTACCATTTGAACTAATGTGTGATGCCAGTGACCATACCATTGGTGCAGTACTGGGACAGAGGCATAACAAGCTTCTGCATGTCATTTATTATGCTAGCCATGTTTTAAATGATGCCCAGAAAAATTACACAACCACAGAAAAAGAATTGCTTGCAGTGGTTTATGCCATTGACAAGTTTAGATCATACTTAGTAGGATCAAAAGTAATTGTGTACACTGACTATGCTGCTCTTAAATATCTACTCACAAAGCAGGATTCAAAACCCAGGCTCATAAGATGGGTGTTGCTTTTGCAAGAGTTTAATATAGAAATAAGAGACAGAAAAGGGACAGAGAACCAAGTGGCTGATCATCTGTCCCAGATAGAACCAGTAAAAGGGGCGTCCTTTCCCTCTATTGAGATCTCTAAAACCTTTCCGAATGAGCATTTGTTTGCCATTCAGGAAACACCATGGTTTGCAAACATTGCAAACTATAAAGCTGCAAGGTTCATACCCAAAGAGTACAGCAGGCAACAAAAGAAAAAGTTAATCACTGATGCAAAGTACTACTTATGGGATGAACCATATCTCTTTAAGAGATATGCAGACAGAATAATCCGTAGGTGTGTGCCTAGAGAAGAAGCACAGAAGATTCTATGGCATTGTCATGGATCACAATTTGGAGGACATTTTGGAGGTGAGCGAACAGCTACAAAAGTCCTCCAATGTGGCTTCTACTAGCCCACTCTCTATAAAGACTCCCGAGAGTTTGTGCATAACTGTGACAGCTGCCAGAGAGCTGGTAATCTGCCTCATAGTTACGCCATGCCTTAGCAAGAGATCTTGGAAATTGAGTTGTTTGATGTATGGGGTATTGACTTCATGGGGCCTTTTCCACCATCATACTCAAACACTTATATTCTGGTGGCAGTCGACTATGTATCCAAATGGGTAGAGGCCATTGCCACACCCACTAATGATACTAAGACAGTGCTGAAGTTCCTCCAGAAACATATCTTCAGCAGGTTTGGTGTCCCTAGAGCACTAATTAGTGATGGGGGCACTCACTTCTGCAACAAACAGCTTTACTCTGCTATGGTCTGGTATGGAATTAGCCACAAGGTGGCAACTCCATATCATCCATAGACAAATGGGCAAGCTGAAGTCTCTAATAGAGAACTAAAAAGAATCCTGGAACGGACTATAAGTACCCGTAGAAAGGATTGGGCAAGAAGCTTGGATGATGCTCTGTGGGCTTACAGAACAGCATTCAAGACTCCTATAGGGACCTCTCCATACCAGCTTGTGTATGGTAAGGCCTGTCATCTGCCCGTGGAACTGGAGCATAAGGCCTACTGGGCAACCAGATTCCTAAACTTTCATGCCAAATTAGCTGGAGAAAAAAGATTGCTCCAGCTGAATGAGCTAGAGGAATTCAGACTCACTGCTTTCGAAAATGCCAAGCTTTACAAAGAGAAAGCAAAAAGGTGGCATGACAGAAAGCTGTCATCTAGAGTCTTTGAACCAGGACAGAAGGTTCTGCTGTTTAACTCTAGACTCAGGCTATTCCCTGGGAAACTGAAATCCTGGTGGAGGGGGCCATATATGATTACAAGCGTGTCACCATATGGCTATGTGGAGCTTCAAGACATTGATTCTAATAAGAAGTTCATTATTAATGGACAGAGAATCAAGCACTATCTTGAAGGTAATGTTGAGCAAGAGTGCTCAAGGCTGAGGCTAGATTAAAAGCTCAGCAAGGTCTAGCTAAAAACAATAAAGAAGCGCTTGTTGGGAGGCAACCCAATGTTATTTAATTATATCTATTTATTTTCTATTGCTATTTTATGTCTTCTTAAGGTTGATGATAATGTGAAGTCACAAAAATGACTGAAAAATCAAAAACAAAATGAAAAATAGCAACAAAAATAGCACACCCTGGAGGAGGAGTATTCTGGCGTTTAAACGCCAGAAACAAGCTACATTTAGGCGTTTAACGCCATAAACAGGCAGCAGTCTGGCGTTAAACGCCAGGATTGCATAGCAAGGGCGTTTTACACGCCTAATTGGAGTAGGGATGTTAAGTCCTTGACCCCACTTGATCTGTGGACCCCACAGGATCCCCTCAAGATCTGTAGACCCCACAGGATCCCTACCTTTCCTTCTTCATTTTCACACAACACAACCCTCTCTTCTTCCACTTGGCCGAATACATCTTCCCCCATCTCCTCCATTTTCTTCTTCTTCTACTACTTTCTCTCTTCTTTTTCTCGGGGATGAGCAAACCTTCTAAGTTTGGTGTGGAAAAAGCATTGCTTTTTTGTTTTTCCATAACCACTAATGCCTCAAGGGATGCACTTCCCTCCACAAAACTATTAGGAGCAACAAAGACAAGGAAGAGACATAGAGGAGCTCAAGAGCACCATTGGGTCTTCAAGAAGAGGAAGACGCCACCCTCACTAAGGTGGACCCGTTCCTTAATCTCCTTGTTCTTATTTCTCTATTTTTCGTTTACTATGCTTTATGTTTATTTATGTTTGGGTCTTATTACACGATCACTAGTATCTAAGTGTCTATGTCTTAAAGATATGAATGTCCTATGAATCCATCACCTTTCTTAAATGAAAAATGTTTTCTAAAAAAAAAAAGAAGTACATGAATTTCGAATTTTAAAATAGTTTAATTATTTTAATGTGGTGGCAATACTTTTCGTTTTCTGAATGAACGCTTGAACAGTGCATATGTCTTTTGAATTTGTTGTTTATGAATGTTAAAATTGTTGGCTCTTGAAAGAATGATGAAAAAGGAGAAATGTTATTTGATAATCTGAAAAATCATAAAAATGATTCTTGAAGCAAGAAAAAGCAGTGAAGAACAAAGCTTGTAAAAAAAAAAAGCGAAAAAAAAAGAGAGCAAGAAAAAGAAAAAGCAAGCAGAAAAAACCAAAAGGCAAGAGCAAAACGCCAATAGCCCTTAAAACCAAAAGGCAAGGGTAATAAAAAGGATCCAAGGCTTTGAGCATCAGTGGATAGGAGGGCCTAAAGGAATAAAATCCTGGCCTAAGCGGCTAAACCAAGCTGTCCCTAACCATGTGCTTATGGCGTGAAGGTGTCAAGTGAAAATTTGAGACTGAGCTGTTAAAGTCGAGATCCAAAGCAAAAACAGAGTGTGCTTAAGAACCCTGGACACCTCTAATTGGGGACTTTAGCAAAGCTGAGTCACTATCTGAAAAGGTTCACCCAATTATATGTCTGTGGCATGTATGTATCCGGTGGTAATACTGGAAAACAGAGTGCTTAGGGCCACGGCCAAGACTCATAAAGTAGCTGTGTTCAAGAATCAACATACTGAACTAGGAGAATCAATAACACTATCTGAATTTTGAGTTCCTATAGATGCCAATCATTCTGAACTTCAAAGGATAAAGTGAGATGCCAAAACTGTTCAGAAGCAAAAAGCTAATAGCCTCGCTCATCTAATTAAGACTGATCTTCATAGATGTTTTTAGAATTCATTATATATTCCCTTCTTTTTATCCTACTTTGTTTTTAGTTGCTTGGGGACAAGCAACAATTTAAGTTTGGTGTTGTGATGAGCGGATAATTTATATGCTTTTTGGCATTGTTTTTAGGTAATTTTTAGCATGTTTTAGTTAGTTTTTAGTATATTTTTATTAGTTTCTAGGAAAAATTCATATTTCTATACTTTACTATGAGTTTGCGTGTTTTTCTGTGATTTCAGGTATTTTTTGGCTGAAATTGAGGGTGCTGAGCAAAATCTGATTCAGGCTGAAAAAGGATTGCAGCTGCTGTTGGATTCTGACCTCCCTGTACTCGAAATAGATTTTCTGGAGCTACAAGAGTCTAAATGGTGCGCACTCAATTACGTTGGAAAGTAGACATCCAGGGCTTTCTAGCAATATAGTCCATACTTTTCTCAAGGATAGATGACGTAAACTGGCGTTCAACGCCAGTTCCATGTTGAAGTCTGGCGTCAAACGCCAGAAACAGGTTACAAATGGGAGTTGAACGCCAGAAACAGGTTACAACCTGGCGTTTAACTCCAGAAACAGCCTACGCACGTGAGAAGCTTAAGTCTCAGCTCCAGCACATACCAATTGGGCCCCAGAAGTGTTTTTCTGCACCATCTATCATAGTTTATTCATTTTCTGTAAACCAAGGTTACTAGTTTAGTATTTAAACAACTTTTAGAGATTTATTTTGTACCTCATGACATTTTAGATCTGAACTTTGTACTCTTTGACAGCATGAGTCTCTGAACTCCATTGTTGGGGGTGAGGAGCTCTGCTGTGTTTCGATGAATTAATGCAACTATTTCTGTTTTCTATTCAAACACGCTTGTTTTTATCTAAGATGTTTATTCGCACTTCAATATGATGGATGTGATGATCTGTGACACTCATCATCATCCTCAACCTATGAACGCGTGCCTGACAACCACCTCCGTTCTACCTTCGATTGAATGAATATCTCTTGGATTCCTTAATTAGAATCTTCGTGGTATAAGCTAGAATCCATTGGCAGCATTCTTGAGAATCCGGAAAGTCTAAACCTTGTCTGTGGTATTCCGAGTAGGATTCAGGGATTGAATGACTGTGACGAGCTTAAACTCACAAGGGCTGGGCGTAGTGACAGACGCAAAAGGATCAATGGATCCTATTCCAGCATGAGTGGGAACCGACAGATGATTAGCCGTGCGGTGACAGCGCACCTGGACCTTTTTCACAGAGAGGATGGATGGTAGCTATTGACAACGGTGATCCACCAACATACAGCTTGCCATAGGAGGAACCTTGCGTGCGTGAAGAAGAAGACAGGGAGAAAGCAGAGATTCAGAAGACAAAGCATCTCCAAAACTCCAACATATTCTCCATTACTGTATAACAAGTATTTAATCCATGCTCTTTTATTCTTCGCAATTCATACTGATAATTATAATTGATTTCCTGACTAAGATTTACAAGATAACCATAGATTGCTTCAAACCAACAATCTCCGTGGGATCGACCCTTACTCACGTAAGGTATTACTTGGACGACCCAGTGCACTTGCTGGTTAGTTGTATGAATTTATGAGAAATAGTAATATTGACATTGACATACACATTTTCGTGCACCAACCACAACAACAACAAGAAGAGGAAGAGGCAGAACAGCAACCTCACTTCCTGGCACTTCAACCACCACCACCATACTACCAATATCAGCAATTTCCAGAGGGATTCAACTGGGAACAATTGCAAGGAGCTGTACACCAAATGAAGGGAGACCTATACAACTTGAGGGAAGATGTCAATCAACTCAAAGAAACTCAGCAACAACAATGGAGCCAAGTCAACCAGAACATTCAACAACTCCAAGGGAATTGGAAGCATATGAGGAAGGAGCAGCAAGAGCAATTTGACTGGGGAGAGATGCAAGGCAGCTTAGGAATGATTCTGGAATGACAATTACAACAAATGGAGAGTCTTGCTGAATTCAGACACCTTTATGAAGCAAGAACTGTAGCCAGAGGGGAATATGATTGCTATGCACAAACAAAGTTGAGCTACCTGTGCAATGCAGTAGCTAACATGAACCCTAATTACCCTACTTATATGCAGAAATTGGAGGAACTCAGCTCAAGGCAGGAAGAAATAGCATACCAACACAAAGAGAATGTGAAATCCTATATGAGGAGGCTAGGATTTTGGAAGCCCAAGGATGCCAAAGCACAAGAAGGTTCTTCCAAGCCAGATGAAGGTGGCTCTTCCTCTTCCAAGAAGAAGGACAAAGGGAAGGAGCCAATGAACTGAAGATGAAACTGCTCAAGGTTTTTGAGTCCCATGGTTGAAACTTTCTAATTTCTGAAATCCTGTTTTAAGCTTTTGTTTGATTTACTCTTTTGAATAAATAATCATGCTAGGATAGTTTATGTTTTTTGCTTAGTTTTAATTCCTGTTGAAGTCTTTATGAGTCTTTTAAGTTTATGATGAGCGGATAATTTATATGCTTTTTGGCATTGTTTTTACATAGTTTTCAGTATGATTTAGTTAGTTTTTAGTATATTTTTATTAGTTTTTAAATAAAAAATCACATTTCTGGACTTTACTATGAGTTTGTGTGTTTTTCTATGATTTCAGGTAATTTCTGGCTGAAATTGAGGGACTTGAACAAAAATCAGATTCAGAGGTTGAAGAAGGACTGTAGATGCTGTTGGATTCTGACCTCCCTCCACTCAAAGTAGATTTTCTGGAGCTACAAAACTCCAAATGGCGCGCTCTCAATTGCGTTGGAAAGTAGACATCCAGTAATTTCTAGAAATATATAATAGTCCATACTTTGCTCGAGTTTAGATGATGCAAATTGGCATTCAACGCCAGTTCCATGCTGCATTCTAGAGTTAAACGCCAGAAACAGGTTGCAAAGTGGAGTTAAACGCCAGAAACAGGTTACAAACTGGCGTTCAACTCTAAGAGAAGCCTCTACACGTGTAAAGCTCAATGCTTAGCCCAAGCACACACCATGTGGGCCCCAGAAGTAGATTTCTGCATCATTTACTCATTTCTGTAAACCCTAGTAACTAGTTTACTATAAATAGGACTTTTTACTATTGTATTTACATCTTCGGATCATCTTTTAATCATGTTTTGATGATTGAACCCTCTTTGGGAGGCTGGCCATTCGGCCATGCCTGGACCTTGTTCTTATGTATTTTCAACGGTAGAGTTTCTACATACCATAGATTAAGGTTTGGAGCTCTGCTGTTCCTCATGAATTAATACAAAGTACTATTGTTTTTCTATTCAATTCAAGCTTATTCCGATTCTAAGATATTCATTCGCACCTCAATATGAATGTGATGATCGTGACAGTCATCATCATTCCCAACCTATGAACGCGTGCTTGACAACCACTTCCGTTCTACCTTAGATTGAATGAGTATCTCTGGGATTCCTGAATCAGAGTCTTCGTGGTATAAGTTAGAATCCATGGATGACCATTCTTGAGATCCAGAAAGTCTAAACCTTGTCTGTGGTATTCTGAGTAGGATCTGGGAAGGGATGGCTGCGACGAGCTTCAAACTCGCGAGTGCTGGGCGTAGTGACAGACGCAAAAGGATCAATGGATCCTATTCCAGTATGATCGAGAACCGACAGATGATTAGCCATGCAGTGACAGCGCATTGGACCATTTTCACTGAGAGGACAAGATGTAGCCATTGACAACGGTGATGCCTAACATACAGCTTGCCATAGAAAGGAGTATGAATGATTGGATGAAGACAATAGGAAAGCAGAGGTTCAGGTGGAATGAATGCATCTCTATACGCTTATATGAAATTCTCACCAATGAATTACATAAGTATCACTATCTCTATTTTTACGTTTTATTTATATTTTAATTATCAATTCACCATAATCAATTAAATCCACCTGACTGAGATTTACAAGATGACCATAGCTTGCTTCAAGTCGACAATCTCCGTGGGATCGACCTTTACTCACGTAAGGTTTATTACTTGGACGACCCAGTGCACTTGCTGGTTAGTTGTGCGAAGTTGTGACAAAGAACTAAGATTATGAACGTGCGTATTAAGTTTTCAGCGCTGTTACCAAGGAATGAACCGTCACGATTTCTGCGCACCAAGTTTTTGGCGCCGTTGCCGGGGATTGTTCGAGTTTGGACAACTGACGGTTCATCTTGTTGCTCAGATTAGGTAATTTTATTTTAATTTTAAGCTTTTTATTTCTTATTTTCGAAAAATACAAAAAAAAATTTTTTTCTTTTTCGTTTTTCCCAAAATAATTTTCAAAAAATCCAAATTTTTTTTATAAAATCATAAAATCAAAAATATTTCGAGTCTAGTGTCAATTTTTAAGTTTGGTGTCAATTGCTTCTTTTTAATTTTTCTTAAAATTTTCGAAAATTCATGCTTGAGTTCTTCATGATCTTCAAGTTGTTCTTGATAAGTCTTGTTTGATCTTTAAAATTTCTTGTTTTGTGTCTTTTCTAGTTTTTCATATGCATTTTCAATTTGTTAGTGTCTAAAGTTTGAAAATTTCTAAGTTTGGTGTCTTGCATGTATTTCTTTTCTCGATAATTTTCAAAAATAAGTGTTGATGTTCATCTTGATCTTCAAAGTATTCTTGGTGTTCATCTTGACATTCAAAGTATTCTTGCATGCATCATGTGTTTTGATCTAAAATTTCCATGCATTGTGTCTTTTTTGTGTTTTTTTCTCTCATCATTAAAAATTCGAAAAAAAATCTTTCCCTTTTTCTTCTCATCAAATTCGAAAATTTGAGTTGACTTTTTCAAAAATTTTTAAAATCTAGTTGTTTCTTATGAGTCAAATCAAATTTTTAATTTAAAAATTCTATCTTTTTCAAATCTTTTTCAAAAATCAAATCTTTTTCATTTTTCTTTTATCAATTTCGAAACTTTCAAAATTATTTTCAAAATCTTTTTCTTATTTTTATTTCATATTTTCAAAATTAATGCTAACAATTAATGTGATTGATTAAAAATTTTTAAGTTTGTTACTTGACTAATAAGAAAGGTTCAATCTTTAAACTCTAGAATCATATCTTTTTAGTTTCTTGTTAGTCAAGTAATCAACTTTGATTTAAAAAATCAAATCTTTTTAAATTTCTTTTTCAAATCTTTTTCAAAATAAATTTCAATCACATCTTTTTCAAAATCAATTTCAAAATCTTTTCTAACTTCTTATCTTTTCAAAATTTGATTTTCAAATCTTTTTCAATTAACCACTTGACTTTTTGATTGATTCTTATCTTTTTCAAAACTACCTAACTAATTCTCTCTCTAATTTTCGAAAATCCCTCCCCTCTTTTTCAAAATTCCTTTTTAATTAACTAATTGTTTTAAAAATTTAATTCAATTTAATTTCAATTTTAATTTTCGAATTTTAACTTTAATTTTTAAATATTTTTATTTTATTTTATTTTATTTTCGAAAATTCTTTTCTCTCATCTCCTTCTAATTATTTTATTTATCTACTAACATTCCACTTTTTCTTAAAAATTCGAACCCTCTCCATCTTTTTGTATTCGAATTTCTTTTCTTCTTCTACTCAAATAACGGAATCTCTATACTGTGACATAGAGGATTCCAAATTTTCTTTTCTGTTTTCTTCTTTTTCATATGAGCAGGAACAAGGATAAGAACATTCTTGTTGAAGCTGATCCGGAACCTGAAAGAACTCTGAAGAGGAAGCTAAGGGAAGCTAAAGCACAACTCTCTGGAGAAAATCTGACAAAAAATTTCCAAAAAGAAGGAGACATGGCCGAAAATAATAACAATGCAAGGAAGATGCTCGGTGACTTTACTGCACCTAATTCCAATTTACATGGAAGAAGCATCTCAATCCCTGCCATTGGAGCAAACAATTTTGAGCTGAAACCTCAATTAGTTTCTCTGATGCAACAGAATTGCAAGTTTTATGGACTTCCATCCGAAGATCCCTTTCAGTTCTTAACTGAATTCTTGCAGATCTGTGATACTGTTAAGACCAATGGGGTTAACCCCAAGATCTACAGGCTTATGCTTTTCCCGTTTGCTATAAGAGACAGAGCTAGAATATGGTTGGACTCTCAACCTAAAGACAGCCTGAACTCTTGGGATAAGCTGGTCACGGCTTTCTTAGCCAAGTTCTTTCCTCCTCAAAAGCTTAGCAAGCTTAGAGTGGATGTTCAAACCTTCAGACAGAAGGAAGGTGAATCCCTCTATGAAGCTTGGGAGAGATACAAGGAACTGGCCAAAAAGTGTCCTTCTGACATGCTTTCAGAATGGACCATCCTAGATATATTCTATGATGGTCTGTCTGAATTATCAAAGATGTCATTAGACCATTCTGCAGGTGGATCCATTCACCTAAAGAAAACGCCTGCAGAAGCTCAAGAACTCATTGACATGGTTGCAAATAACCAGTTCATGTACACTTCTGAAAGGAATCCTATGAGTAATGGGATGCCTCAGAGGAAGAGAGTTCTTGAAATTGATACTCTAAATGCCATATTGGCTCAGAATAAAATATTGACTCAGCAAGTCAATATGATCTCTCAGAGTCTGAATGGATTAAAGGAATCATCCAACAGTACTAAAGAGACCTCTTCTGAAGAAGAAGCTTATGATCCTGAGAACTCTGTAATAGCAGAGGTGAATTACATGGGTGAACCCTATGAAACACCTATAATCCCTCATGGAGAAATCATCCAAATTTCTCATGGAAGGATCAACAAAAGCCTCAACAAGGCTTTAATAATGGTGGAAGAAATAGATTTAGCAATAGCAAGCCTTTTCCATCATCCACTCAGCAACAGACAGAGAATTCTGAGCAGAATCCATCTAGCTTAGCAAATATAGTCTCTGATCTATCTAAGGCCACTGTGAGTTTCATGAATGAAACAAGGTCCTCCATTAGAAATTTGGAGGCACAAGTGGGCCAGCTGAGTAAAAGAGTCACTGAAACTCCTCCTAGTACTCTCCCAAGCAATACAAAAGAGAATCCAAAGAGAGAGTGCAAGGCCATTGATTTGACCATCATGGCCGAACCTACAAGGGAAGAGGAGGACGTGAATCCTAGTGAGGAAGACCTCCTGGGACGTCCAGTGACCAATAATGAGTTCCCCTTTGAGGAACCAAAGGAATCTGAGGCTCATCTAGAGACCATAGAGATTCTATTGAACCTCCTTCTGCCCTTCATGAGCTCTGATGAGTATTCTTCCTCTGAAGAGGATGAAGAATTTACTGAAGAGCACGTTGCTAAGTACCTTGGTGCAATCATGAAGATGAATCTCCCTTGCTCACCAATGAACTGAATGCATTGGAATGGCAGAAATTACCTCAAAAGAAACAGGATACTGGAAAATTCTTAATACCCTGTACCATAGGCACCATGACCTTTGAGAAGGCTCTGTGTGACCTGGGGTCAGGAATAAACTTAATGCCACTCTCTGTAATGGAGAAAATTGGGATCTTTGAGGTGCAAGTTGCTAGAATCTCATTAGAGATGGCAGACAACTCAAGAAAACAGGCTTATGGACAAGTAGAGGACGTGTTAGTAAAGGTTGGAGGCCTTTACATCCCTGCTAATTTCATAATCCTAGACACTGGGAAGGATGAGGATGAATCCATCATCCTTGGAAGACCCTTCCTAGCCACAGCAAGAGCTGTGATTGATGTGGACAGAGGAGAGTTGGTCCTTCAACTGAATGAGGACAACCTTGTATTTAAAACTCAACGATCTCCTTCTGTAACCATGGAGAGGAAGCATGAAAAGCTTCTCTCACTGCAGAGTCAACCAAAGCCCCCACAGTCAAACTCTAAGTTTGGTGTTGGGAGGCCACAACCAAACTCTAAGTTTGGTGCTGAACCCCCACATTCAAACTCTAAGTTTGGTGTTGGGAGGTCCCAACAATGCTTTGAACATCTGTGAGGCTCCATGAGAGCTCATTGTCAAGCTATTGACATTAAAAAAGTGCTTGTTGGGAGGCAACCCAATGTTATTTAATTATATCTATTTTATTTTCCTTATGTTATTTCGTGTTTTATTAGGTTGATGATCATGTGCAGTCACAAAAACTACTGAAAAATCAAAAAATAGAATGAAAAACAGCATTGAAAATAGCACACCCTGGAGGAGAGCAGTCTGGCGTTTAAACGCCAGAAACAAGCATCTGTTTGGCGTTTAACGCCAGAAACTGGCACCAAGCTGGCGTTTAACGCTGGAAACAAGCAGCAGTCTGGCGTTAAACGCCAGGATTGCACAGCAAGGACGTTTTACACGCCTAATTGGAGCAGGGATGTTAAGTCCTTGACCCCACTTGATCTGTAGACCCCACAGGATCCCCACCACTTCTTCTCTCCTCTTCACTCCTTTTCATAATTCTCTTCCCCAAATACCCTTCACCAATCACCTCAATCACTCTTTCCCATCACCTCTTCACCACTCACATCCATCTTCTCTTCCCCATAAACCCCACCTACCTTCAAAATTCAAACTATTTTCCCTCCCAAACCCAACCCTAATGGCCGAACCCTAACTCCCATCCCACCCCTATATAAACCCCTCTATCCTTCTTCTTTTTCACACAACACAACCCTTTCTTCTTCCCTTGGCCGAATACACACCCCTCTCCCTCTCCTCCATTCTTCTTCTTCTTCTACTACTTTCTTTCTTCTTTTGCTCGGGGACAAGCAAACATTTTAAGTTTAGTGTGGTAAAAGCATAGCTTTTTATTTTTCCATAACCATATATGGCACCTAAGGCCAGAGAAACCTTTAGAAAGAGGAAAGGGAAGGCAATTGCTTCCACCTCTGAGTCATGGGAGATGGAGAGATTCATCTCAAAGGTCCATCAAGACCACTTCTATGAAGTTGTGGCCAAGAAGAAAGTGATCCCTGAGGTTCCTTTCAAGCTCAAAAAGAATGAGTATCCGGAGATCCGACATGAGATTCGAAGAAGAGGTTGGGAAGTTCTCACCAACCCCATTCAACAAGTCGGGATCTTAATGGTTCAAGAGTTCTATGCAAACACATGGATCACTAGAAACCATGATCAAAGTGTGAACCCGAATCCGAAGCATTGGCTTACCATGGTTCGGGGGAAATACTTAGATTTCTGTCCGAAAAATGTAAGGCTGGTGTTTAACTTGCCAATGATGGAAGAGAACACACGCCCCTACACAAGAAGGGTCAACTTTGATCAAAGGTTGGACCAAGTCCTCATAGACATATGTGAGGAAGGAGCTCAATAGAAAATTGACTCAAGAGGCAAGCCGGTTCAACTAAGAAGGCATGACCTCAAACCAGTGGCTAGGGGATGGCTAGAGTTCATTCAACGCTCAATCATTCCTACTAGTAACCGGTCTGAAGTTACTATAGGCCGGGCCATCATGATCCATAGTATCATGATTGGAGAGGAGGTGGAAGACAATTCCTCCACTTGGGCAAGGTTAGCCTTTCCTCACCTCATTTGTCACCTATGCAATTCGGCTGGAATTGACATAGAGGGAGACATCCTCATTGAAGAGGATAAGCCCATCACTAAGAAAAGAATGGAACAAATAAAAGATCATGGACCTCAACAAGAGCATGAGGAAATTCCCCACCATGAAATCCCTGAGATGCCTCAAGGGATGCACTTTCCTCCACAAAACTATTGGGAGCAAATCAACACCTCCCTAGGAGAATTAAGTTCCAACATGGGACAACTAAGGGTGGAACACCAAGAGCACTCCATCATTCTCCATGAGATTAGAGAAGATCAAAGAGCTATGAGGGAGGAGCAACAAAGGCGAGGAAGAGACATACAGAAGCCCAAAAGCACCATTGGTTCTTCAAGAAGAGGAAGACACCACCCTCACTAAGGTGGACTCATTCCTTAATCTCCTTGTCTATTTATTTTACTGTTTTTTTATTTTTGAGGTTTATGTTTTATTTATGTTTGTGTCTTTACTATATGATCACTAGTGTCTAAGTGTCTATGCCTTAAAGTTATGAATGTCCTATGAATCCATCACCTTTCTTAAATGAAAAATGTTCTAAAAACAAAAGAACAAGAAGTACATGATTTTGAATTCATCCTTGAAATTAGTTTAATTATTTTGATGTGGTGATAATACTTTTTGTTTTCTGAATGAATGCTTGAACAGTGCATATGTTTTTTGATATTGTTGTTCATGAATGTTAAATATGTTGGCTCTTGAAAGAATGATGAAAAGGAGAAATGTTATTTGATAATTTGAAAAATCATAAAAATGATTCTTGAAGCAAGAACAAGCAGTGAATACAAAAGCTTGCAGAAAAAAAAGAGAAAAAAAAAATAGCGAAAAAAAAGAAAGAAAAAAAAAAAGCAAGCAGAAAAAGCCAAAAGCTCTTTAAACCAAAAGGCAAGAGAAAAAAGCCAATAGCCCTTAAAACCAAAAGGCAAGGGTAATAAAAAGGATCCAAGGCTTTGAGCATCAGTGGATAGGAGGGCCTAAAGGAATAAAATCCTGGCCTAAGCGGCTAAACCAAGCTGTCCCTAACCATGTGCTTGTGGCGTGAAGGTGTCAAGTGAAAACTTGAGATTGAGCGGTTAAAGTCGAGGTCCAAAGCAAAAAAATAGTGTGCTTAAGAACCCTGGACACCTCTAATTGGGGACTTTAGCAAAGCTGAGTCACAATCTGAAAAAGTTTCACCCAGTTATGTGTCTGTGGCATTTATGTATCCGGTGGTAATACTGGGAAACAAAGTGCTTAGGGCCACAACCAAGACTCATAAAGTAGCTGTGTTCAAGAATCAACATACTGTACTAGGAGAATCAATAACACTATCTGAATTCTGAGTTCCTATAGATGCCAATCATTCTGAACTTCAATGGATAAAGTGAGATGCCAAAACTATTCAAGAGGCAAAAAGCTACTAGTCCCGCTCATCTGATTGGAGCTAAGTTTCATTGATATTTTGGAGTTTATAGTATATTCTCTTCTTTTTATCCTATTTTATTTTCAGTTGCTTGGGGACAAGCAACAATTTAAGTTTGGTGTTGTGATGAGCGGATAATTTATACGCTTTTTGGCATTGTTTTTACATAGTTTTCAGTATGATTTAGTTAGTTTTTAGTATATTTTTATTAGTTTTTAAATAAAAAATCACATTTCTGGACTTTACTATGAATTTGCGTATTTTTCTGTGATTTCAGGTAATTTTTAGCTGAAATTGAGGGACTTAAGCAAAAATCAGATTCAGAGGTTGAAGAAGGACTGCAGATGCTGTTGGATTCTGACCTTCCTGCACTCAAAGTGGATTTTCTGGAGCTACAGAACTCCAAATGGCGCGCCCTTAATTGCGTTGGAAAGTAGACATTCAGGGCTTTCCAGCAATATATAATAGTCTATACTTTGTCCGAGTTTAGATGACGCAAATTGGCGTTCAACGCCAGATCCATGCTTCATTCTGGAGTTAAACGCCAGAAACAGGTTGCAAAGTGGAGTTAAACGCGAAAAACAGGTTACAAACTGGCGTTCAACTCCAAGAGAAGCCTCTACACGTGTAAAACTCAATGCTCAGCCCAAGCACACACCAAGTGGGTCCCAGAAGTGGATTTCTGTGTCATTTACTCATTTCTGTAAACCCTAGTAACTAGTTTAGTATAAATAGGACTTTTTACTATTGTATTTACATCTTCGGATCATCTTTTAATCATGTTTTGATGATTGAACCCTCTTTGGGAGGCTGGCCATTCGGCCATGCCTGGACCTTGTTCTTATGTATTTTCAACGGTAGAGTTTCTACACACCATAGATTAAGGTGTGGAGCTCTGCTGTTCCTCATGAATTAATACAAAGTACTATTGTTTTTCTATTCAATTCAAGCTTATTCCGATTCTAAGATATTCATTCACACCTCAATATGAATGTGATGATCGTGACTGTCATCATCATTCCCAACCTATGAACGCGTGCCTGACAACCACTTCCGTTCTACCTTAGATTGAATGAGTATCTCTGGGATTCCTGAATCAGAGTCTTTGTGGTATAAGTTAGAATCCATGGACGGCAATTCTTGAGATTCGGAAAGTCTAAACCTTCTCTGTGGTATTCCGAGTAGGATCTGGGAAGGGATGGCTGCGACGAGCTTCAAACTCGCGAGTGCTGGGCGTAGTGACAGACGCAAAAGGATCAATGGATCCTATTCCAGTATGATCGAGAACCGACAGATGATTAGCCATGCAGTGACAGCGCATTGGACCATTTTCACTGAGAGGATAGGATGTAGCCATTGACAACGGTGATGCCTAACATACAGCTTGCCATAGAAAGGAGTATGAATGATTGGATGAAGACAATAGGAAAGCAGAGGTTCAGGAGGAATGAACGCATCTCTATACGCTTATTTGAAATTCTCACCAATGAATTACATAAGTATCACTATCTTTATTTTATGTTTTATTTATATTTTAATTATCAATTCACCATAATCAATTAAATCCGTCTGACTGAGATTTACAAGATGACCATAGCTTGCTTCAAGCCGACAATCTCCGTGGGATCGACCCTTACTCACGTAAGGTTTATTACTTGGACGACCCAGTGCACTTGCTGGTTAGTTGTGCGAAGTTGTGACAAAGAACTAAGATTATGAACGTGCGTATTAAGTTTTCAGCGCCGTTACCAAGGAATGAACCGTCACGATTTCCGCGCACCAGTTTACAAGAAAGAAAATGCCATGTATTTTAAGTCTTCATTTCAACATAAATAAAAGTATAGGTTGTCTCCATAAGAGTTACTGTGAGTTGTACAAAAACAATAAGAGAGACCAAGGCCAAGAAAGATCATCAAACAAACTAAGAAATAAGAAATTAAGTGTAGAACCTTGGATGAACCAAAAAGAAAATGAGTCATGAAGAGCAACTAGTCCTAGAAGGTATAACAAGAGAAGGTTAAGGGGTGTTCCTTGAATATCCATAGAACCAAGAGGTAGTAAGCAATAAAGGCCCAAGGCTCTGAGCATCAACTACTGGGATGGAAAAAGAAACATTAAAAAGCTCAAAAAGAATTAAAGACCCTAGTAGATGCTTGTGGTGAAGATGTGTCAAGAAGAGACCTGGGCAAGTAAATTCTTAGGGGTGTTTCAACACCTAGTACCCTAAAACCAACTGGTTTGGGAGTGCTAATTGAAAGCCAAATTAAAGGTTTGTCTTGAGACAAAACACTTAGAGTCGTGGTCAAGAAAGCAAAATAACCCTTGCTACTTCAAGGTGACAATCAATAGAAAGGACCCCTAAAGCCTGTACCTGAAAGAACCCTCAAGGATCTAAGAGTTTTTTATGACATTAAAATATTCACACATGTGTTGAACACTTAGTTTTACCCTTAGTTGTATTGCAATCATTCAAAGCCAAGGCCTCAAGTTATAAAGGCTTACTCACATTGATTTGCTTGGGACAAGCAAAGCTTAAGTTTGGTGTTGTGATGACTTGCATCATCTACCCTTTTTTCTTGCATAAAGAAGACCATAAAAGAGCATAAATCTCATTTGAGCAGTACAATTCATGCATTATTTGATGAATATTATGGTACACTACTTTGAGATGAGTTGTGCTGAATTTCAGGTGAAAAAGGCATCAAAAATGGGTAGAAGACAACAAGAAGCTAGGCGTGTGAAACTGGTGTGCCACTTGGGAGCAAACGCCACAAAAATGCACTGCCGTGGCACGCCAGGAGCTAGGCGTGGCACACCAGTACTAAATTCCAGAGGGGAAGTCCAAGCATGCATGTGGGCGTGGCACGCCAGGGACTGGGCGTGGCACGCTAGTACAAAGTTCCAGAGAGCAACAATGGAGGACACAAAAGGGGCGTGGCATGCCAGGTTGGGCGTGGTTCGCCTAACCCATTAGCTACTCTGGGCGTGCCACTTGAGCAAAGGGGCGTGGCACGCCAACTCACCATTTCAAGAAGAACCTCCACTATGGCTGATAAACCACTATTTTATGGTTTATATTATGTTTAATTGTGTGGTTTTATCATGATCCTTACCCACTTATTCATTAAATTAGCATGCATTTAGATTTCCTTCCTGAATTTATTACATGTTTGAAAACTGCTTCCTAGAGACTTTAATTATTTATTTTTAATTCTCCTTTATTCCATTGGATGCCGTGATCTGTGTGTTAAGTGTTTCAGACTTTATAGGGCATGAATGAGTTGGAGATTGGAAAGGAAGCTAGCAAAAATGGAAGGAACACAAGAATTTGAGGAGATAACCAATGAAAAGTGACACGGTCGCATGGCTCACGCGACCGCACGAAGGAGAGCAAATCACAGTGACGCGGCCGCACGGCTTGCGCGGCCGAGCGGATTGGAAAGCGCAAGCGACGCGGTAGCGTGGACGACGCGAACGCGTGGAGAGGAAAAAGCGCAAGCGACGCGTCCGCATGGACGATGCGATCGCGTGACATGTGCGATCTGCATAATCTGCAGAATTCGCTGGGGGCGATTTTGGACCTTATTTCGGCCCAGTTTTCGGCCCGGAACAGCAGACTAGAGTCAAAGAATATGCAGAAACAATGGAGACATTCATTCAGTAGTTGGAGATCTAGTTTTTCACTCTCTTAGGTTTTTCTCTCTAGGTTTTTAGGATTCTAATTTTGAATTGATCTGAGCATTGGAACATTGACAAGAGTTATTTCCCTCATCAAGACTTCGTCATTCTAGTTCGTTTTCTTAACTTGGTTTCATTCTTCCATGTTCTTTGCTTTGTTCAATTTTGTATTTGAATGCTTTTATGATTAATTAATGCAAGGATTATTTCTTTTTAATTCAATTTCAATTCTAATAATCATGTCTTCTTTTAATTCCCTTTCATGTGCTATGGATTCTTTATTTACAATGCGTGAGTAGTTTCCTTACTTGATGGGGAGTTGATTAAAAGGAACTCTTGGGTTGGAAGGATTGAAAGAAAATTCGTAATTGGGTTGAATGTTGGATTGCTATCCTGTCACCGACGCCAATCCCTTTGAACTGGGGTTGCAACTTGTGAACAGATCTGGCATTCCAACTTGTTTGACTTTCCCTTACCTAGTAAAGGATAACCAAACTGAATAACCATTAATTATAAATTAATCTTACAATCGCACCATCAATAGTAGAAATTCCAACCAATCAACTCCCAGTCAAGGTTTTTATTCATATTATTTAAATTTCCTCAATTTACATCCCAATTTACTTAGCTCAACTTCTTGGAACATCTGATTAATAAGATAGCACACTTTTCTGCAACTTGTTGGGAGACGACCTGGGACTTAAAACTCCCAGTAATTTTAATTGAAATTCTCTGTGACATACTTTTAAATTGATAGGCAGATTTTCGGTGAGTTAAGAACTATACTTGTAACGTAACCATTTTAATAATTTTTAATTCACCAGCTTCTGCCCCCCATCAATTTTTGGCGCCGTTGCCGGGGAGTTGCAATAGAGTGTTAATTTTATTAATTAGAATTTATTTATTTGCATTTTATTTAATTTTGCTACTATGAGCTGCATGTTTCTTCCGTCAAATGACGCGTTCACTTCCTGATTCGTGCTTGCTAATATTTGATCCTGAAATTGAAAGGACTATTTCACGAATAAGGCGAGAACAACGTAGGTTAGCCTGCTCTGAGGGCGGATCTGAAAGTGAATCTGAGGAAGAAACCAGCCCCCATTCTACTGATTCGATTGTTTTACGTGCAGAAAACATGGCAGCTAGACGAGTTACCATTAAGGAGGAAGGAGCTCCTGATTTTACAATGCAACCGTTTCAAGCGCATCATCCAGCGGTAGCTACAGATTTTTAAATAAAGACCGCACTGTTAAATTTGATGCCCAAGTTTCATGGCCTACCTGCTCAAGAGCCTATCAAGCACTTGAGAGATTTCCAGGCAGCCTGTTCTACTGTCAGGCGTGATGGCACTGATGAAACTTCATTTCTGCTGAAAGCTTTTCCGTTCTCTCTTGAGGGAAAAGCAAGAGAGTGGTACTACACTCAACCTATAGCAAATGTATCCAACTGGGATACACTCAGAAAGGAGTTTCTAGAGAAATTCTTTCCATCTGAAGTTACTGATAAACTGAGGAAGGATATCTCTACAATTGTTCAGGATGACAATGAGACTCTCTTTGAATACTGGGAGCGCTTCAATAATCTTCTGGAAGCATGCCCCCACCACATGATTGACAAGATCGTGCTACTCAGCTATATCACACAAGGTATGAGGCCCCAAGATAAGACCACATTGGAAAGTACCAGCAATGGGTCTATGAAGAAGTACAAGACCACTGATGAAGCTTGGCAATTGATCAGTGATTTAGCTGAATCTACTCGGAACCACAGACAGAAGCAAGGCCGTTCAAAAGCCGTTGCAGAAGTATCTTCTGGCAGAGAAACTGCTGCTCTAACTCAAAGCATCTGTGAGATGACCAACCTGCTGAAGCAAATGCAGTTGAATCAACAAGCTCAGCAAACTCAACCGCAGCAAAACCAACAACTAGTTCCACAAAGAATTTGCAGAATTTGTGCTGATTACAGCCATTACACTGATGAATGCCCGCAGCTCCAACAAGAAGACAACATGGTGGCATCCACTCACAACTTCTATGACCGCCCCAACCAAGGGTACAATCAAAGTGGAAATAATAACCATGGATGGCAGGACAATTCAAACCAAAATTGGAGGGACAACAATAACAGGGGAGGTAGAGATAATCAGAGAAATTAGAGGTGGAATAATAACAACAACAGGTAGCAAAATCAACCTTACCGAGCACCTCACCTGAGGCAAAACCAAGGACCACCGAACAATCAGCAACAAACCTCTCAATTTACTCATCCTTCTGTATCTTCTAATGAAGATTTATTACAAGCTTTTGAGAAAAGACAACTGGCCATGGAAAGTACCATTGTGAACAGTATTAACGCCAGTCTGAATGGTCTCACCTCTACTCTGCAAGCTTTTATGACACAGCTTGGTTCAGCACAAAATTCCAGTAACCAACCTTTAAGCACCACTGGAATCCCCTCTCAACCATTACCCAATCCAAAGGGAGGCATTAATGCCATCACCCTGAGGTCCGGAACCACACTGCAGGAGAGGAATCAGGAGGAACCAAGCTCACCAGAATACGCCTCAACTGAAGAGGTGGTAGAAATCGAAGATGTTGAAGAGGAAGAGGATATACAGGACATAGCTGAAGAAGAGATAGCTCAACCACAGAAAGAAGCACAAAAAGGCGCAGGCACCACAGAAAACACTACTCCCATTCCATTTCCACAACTTGCAAGGAAGCCCAGGAAGCAGCTGGAACCTGATCCTAAAATGGTAGAAATATTCAAAAAGGTTGAGGTAACTGTTCCCCTTTTTGATGTTATTCAGCAGGTACCTAAATATGCAAAGTTTCTAAAAGACTTATGTATCCATAAAGACAAAATTAATGAATTAGAAACTATTCCTTTAGGTAGTTCTATATCTGCTTTAATGGGAGGATTACCTGAAAAATGTAGTGATCCAGGTCCTTGCATAGTTAGTTGTACTATTGGTGGTGTAGTAATTTATGATTGCATGTGTGATTTAGGAGCATGTGTCAGTATAATGCCTTTGTCCATATATGATGTTTTGAGGCTCCCTCCCTTAAAAAGGTCGGCAGCTCGTTTTGTGTTAGCAGATAAAAGCATTATTACAGTGGCTGGAGTTGCTGAAGATGTTTTGGTGAATATTAAAGGGCTTACATTTCCCACTGATTTTTATATCTTGGAGATGCCCCATAATGATTCAGATAAGCCATCATCGATCCTACTTGGAAGACCATTCCTGAAGACATCAAAATTCAAATTGGATGCTTTTTCAGGAACATACTCCTTTGAAATAGATGGCCGCATAGTGATCTTCAATCTGAATGGAGTCATTAACAACCCCCCAGAAGATCGTTCTATCTTCCAGTGTGATGTCATAGACGAAAGTGTGGCTGAAGTTCAAAAAGAAGAGTTTGAAGAGAGGCACACTGGACAAGGTCCGAGTGTGGGGACCCTCTTAACTGACAATGAGGGCACTTCGCCATTTTTACGAGCTCCAGATAATCCAGAGCCTGCCCATGATCAAAAGTTAGAATTGAAACCTCTTCCTCCACACCTCAAATATGCCTATCTCGAGGACGAGCAGAAGCTTCCGGTTATTATTGCAAGAGAACTGACTTCTCAACAAGAAGAGCAGCTACTTGATGTGCTAAGGAAGCATAAGAAGGCAATTGGGTGGAGTTTGGCAGACATAGTGGGAATCAACCCTCAAGTATGCGAGCACAGAATATTTTTAGAAGAGGGAGCAAGACCTGTCGGTCAACCCCAGAGAAGATTGAATCCCACCATCTTGGAAGTTGTCAAGAAGGAGGTGACCAGACTATTGGAGGCCGGTATCATATATCCCATTTCAGACAGTGAATGGGTAAGCCCAGTACATGTGGTACCCAAGAAGTCCGGAGTCACTACCGTGAAGAATGAGCATGGAGAGCTCATAGCAACTAGAGTTCAGAATGCTTGGAGAGTCTGCATTGATTACAGGCATCTCAACCAAGCTACCCCTAAGGATCACTACCCACTTCCATTCATTGATCAAATGCTGGATCGCCTGTTAGGTAAATCACATTACTGCTTTCTAGATGGTTACACAGGTTATTTCCAGATTCATATAGCTCCTGAGGATCAGGAAAAGACTACTTTTACATGTCTTTTTGGGACCTATGCTTATAAGAGAATGCCCTTTGGCTTGTGCAATGCACCAGCTACTTTTCAAAGGTGCATGATGAGTCTTTTCTCTGATCTTATTGAGGACTGTATGGAAGTTTTTATGGACGATTTTAGTGTTTATGGTGATTCTTTTAGCCTTTGCTTAGATGGGTTATCTAGAGTACTAGATAGATGTGTTAATACAAACCTTGTATTGAATTTCGAAAAATGCCACTTTATGGTAAAACAAGGGATTGTATTAGGACATGTGGTATCTAATAATGGCATTTCTGTAGACCCAGCAAAGGTGAATGTTATTTCTAGTTTACCTTACCCCTCTTCTGTGAGGGAAGTCCGTTCGTTCCTTGGCCATGCATGTTTCTACAGGAGATTTATTAAGGACTTTAGTAAGGTGGCACTTCCCTTATCCAGATTACTGCAGAAGGATATTGAGTTCGAGTTCAGTGAGGATTGCAAACAAGCGTTTGATAAGCTGAAGACTGCTCTAACGCAAGCCCTAATTGTGAGAGGACCAGACTGGAACCAGCCATTTGAAATCATGTGCGATGCTTCCAACCATGCAGTAGGAGCAGCGCTGGCTCAGCGTGAAGGTAAGGATCCTTTTGTTATTGCCTATGCGTCTAAGACTTTAGACACTGCCCAGTCCAATTATACTACTATTGAGAAAGAACTTCTTGCTATTGTTTTTGCTCTGGATAAATTCCGGGCCTATTTACTTGGTACCAAAGTAGTAGTGTATTCAGACCACGCAGTTCTAAAGTATATATTAGCTAAAAAGGAGTCCAAACCAAGACTTATACGTTGGATACTGCTGCTACAAGAATTTAATTTAGAAATAAAGGACAGGAGTGGTAATCAGAATTTAGTAGCAGACCACTTGAGTCTCCTTGAACATATTAAGGATGATTCTACTCCTATAGATGATAATTTTCCTTTTGATAACCTACAAGAAGTATCTAAGGTAGTCCCTTGGTATGCACCTGTTGCTAATTATTTAGTTAGCCGCATATTTCCTCCACATTTTTCTAAACATCAAAGAGACAAGCTGAAAAGTGAGTCTAAATATTATATATGGGATGACCCATATTTATGGAGATGTGGCGCTGACCAGATAATTAGACGTTGTGTGCCTCAATCAGAATTCCAGTCCATTTTAGAGGCCTGTCACTCATCTGAGAGTGGAGGACACTTTGGCCCTCAAAGAACAGCTAGAAAGATCTTAGACTGCGGATTCTGGTGGCCTACTCTTTTTAGAGATGCTGCTGAGTTTTGTAAATCTTGTCACCCATGCCAGAAATTTGGTAACATATCCAAGAGGGATGAGATGCCTCAACAATATATGCTTTTCTATGAAATTTTTGATGTTTGGGGCATTGACTTCAAGGGTCCATTTCCAAATTCTAGTGTATATTTTTATATATTGTTAGCTGTGGATTATGTTTCCAAATGGGTGGAAGCAATTCCTACCCGCACTGATGATGCTAACACTGTTGTTTCTTTCGTGAGAAACCATATTATATGTCGCTTTGGATCACCACGAGCAATCGTGAGCGATCAAGGCACCCATTTTTGTAACAGGAGACTAACAGGATTGATGAAGAAGCATGGGATAATCCATAAAGTTGCAACAGCTTACCATCCCCAAACTAATGGGCAAGCCGAGGTGTCAAACAGAGAAATTAAGCGTATCTTGCAAAAGATAGTAAAGCCTCATAGAAAAGACTGGAGCACCAGACTACAAGATGCACTGTGGGCATACAGAACAGCATACAAGACACCCATTGGGATGAGTCCCTTCCGCTTGGTTTATGGAAAAGCTTGTCATCTCCCAGTTGAAATAGAACACAGAGCCTTCTGGGCAGTTAAGGAGTGCAACATGGGAATTGAGAATGCTGGAGCTGAAAGAAAGTTGCAACTGCAGGAACTGGAGAACCTTCGCCTGGAAGCTTATGAGAACTCCAGAATATACAAGGAAAAGATGAAAGCTGTGCATGATCAAAACATCAAGAAGAGAGAGTTCCAACCTGGAGATTTTGTTCTCCTTTACAAATCTCGACTGAGGCTCATGCCCGGTAAGTTGAGATCAAAATGGGAAGATCCATACAGAATAGAGAAGGCTGAACCGTATGGAGTCTATCACCTAAGCCATCCTTCAAGCTCTGAACTTATTAAGGTTAATGGACAACGCCTGAAGCTGTACCATGGTGAGAAGGTGCAGAAAAATAAGGAGCTTGAGATCTTCCGCCTGGAAGATCCCCACATCGCAGCAGATTGAGCTAGTGGAGCGTCCAACTTACGGACGTTAAAGCAAAGTGCTTGGTGGGAGACAACCCACCGCGGTGTGATCGTTCTTTTCTTCACTTTTAGTTTTTCTTCTTTAATAACTCTTCTCTTTATTAGTGCTTTCGTGCTCTTTCATTTACATGTCTTTATACTTCTTTTAAAAAAAAAAAAATTTTCGCCGCGCGACGCGATCGCACCAGCGACGCGTCCGCGTGGTAGGGGGAGTAAAGAAAAATAAAAATGAACAGAAAATTACGCAGGAGCAGTGCTGGAGGCATGCCAATGGCACAAATCGACCCACGTGACCGCGTTCCTGACGCGTTCACGTCGCATGGGAATCATGGGCTCCCACGCGACCGCGTGCTCCACGCGGCCGCGTGCCCTGAATTTTCGACGTAAAAGGGTGCACATCAACATTTTGTGCGAGAGTGATGCTGGATTGGTGCTGGAAGCACAATCGTTGTCACGCGACCGCGTCACCCATTTTATGACGCGCATTCATGCGATCGCGTGACCCACGCGATCGCGTCACCCCAATTTGGCAATTGAATTAAATTGAACAAAGAGTTGTGCTGGAGCGAGGCTGCACTCGCGCCAGACGCATAACATGGGTCACGCGACCGCGTGACCGATGCGATCGCGTCCCCCTCCCTGACGCGCACCCACGCGAACGCGTGCCCCACGCGGCCGCGTCGCATGTGCCGCACAGCTCCATCTAAAATTGCCATATATCTTATCTTCTTCTCCTCCAAATCCTAATTTTTCTTTTCCCTCCTTCTTTCTTCCTTCCCCCTTCCCCTTTCTATCTCACCTTTCACTCTCTATCTCTCTCACCATCATTAACAAGGTTTTACCTTCTTCTTCCTTCTTCTCTTTTCTATCATTCTTATTATATTATGTATATATATTATTATTTTCTTTTTCTTTTCTTTTTCTTTTCAAATTTTTATTTTTCTTCTTCTTCTTTTCTTTTCTTTACATGGTGTTAGACACCTTTTGAGTCATCATCCCTCATTATATGCTTGTGGATTATTGCAAATTATTTGACAATTATTTTTCTCCCATTTAAGGGATTGCTTGCATGTTCATCTTCATATTTTCTATACCCTATTCACCATGCATGCTATGTGTTTGTGAAAAAGCCCATGTGGCATTATGCACTTCTCTATGTTACTATACTATTCAATGCTTGCTTTTCACAACTTTCCCTTATTATTTTATTAATTGAATTCAATTGTCAATACAAACGTGATGATTTGTTACAAAGTAATGCTTGGTCTATGCTTTAGTCCTCTTTCACTGCAGACATGGCTATTCTACTATGGTGCATCCTTACAGACCAACCTCTGAATCTCTCAAGACATATCCGTAATGCTATGGAACACATACAAATTGCGGGCAACTTACTTTTCCCCGCCTTGGTCTCAGATCTTGTCTCAGCAGCCGGAGTCTCCTACAGAGCTGGGGACACCAAAGCCATGCTTCCACGGGATGATCAATATGTCCCTAACGGGAAATACCTCAGACTCTCAGCAGCCACTACAAGCCTTCCTACTGCTCCAGTTGAAGATAATTTTTCTTCAATACCACAAGCATCTACAACTGAGAAATTGCTCCAGCAGATAATCGAATGGTTGGATCGGCAAGAACAGAAAGCAAAGATGAGAGAGCGCCGTAACGAGCGCCGATTCAAACACCTCAAGGAGCTACTCAAGGAACACTTCAGAGACTCAGACACCCCAGACTCCACTTCCTTTACTAGCACAAGGAGCCATGACGGTCCCGATGATGGAGATACTGCTACCAGCCCACCCTTGTTTCTGACAGATGGCACCGAGGACGGTGCAGAGCCTTAAGTGTGGGGAGGTCGGTCAGTACCTGACTTCCGGAGGTAAATTCTCTTCTCTGGCACCAATAATTAGGATATTTTAGTTAGATTTTTCTTTCCTTTATAGAATATAATAAATTGCATAGGTTAGGATAGTTGCATGCATGTTCTACTTGATTGAAAAGACAATAAGTTTCTTTTAAAATCTATCTTTGGAAAAAAATTTCACTAATTTTTCAAAAAAAAAATTCTTATGATAAATTTGCTTGAGTTGTATTTGGAACATGATATTTGAGTTAAAGAACACACAACCTGTGGAAGATTTGAGCCTTTATGAATGGTTACATTATTTAACCATAATTATTTCATTCTTGTGTGTTTACTTCTCTATGATTGTAATCTATATTTTGTTTTATCTTATATGTCCAATAGTTATTATATTTAGATGCTTGCACATGATTGAGGCCATTATTTATTTAAACTCACTCATCCAAATTAAGCCTACCCTTTTCAATTACCTTTGTTAACCACTTTGAGCCTTTAATTCCCATTTATTTGATATTTTACCACATTACTAACCTTAAGCCGAAAAACAATTGTATATCCAAAATTGAATCTTTGGTTAGCTTAAGCTAGAATTATGTGTGCTAGTTAAGTATGGGAAATTATGGGAACAAAAGTTGTTAAGGGAATGTGTCATAAAAATTTAAGGGGAATTTGGATACCTACTCATGTGAAAATATAAGGATGAAAAATCTATGTGTATTGATAAGCTTTATTTATTCAAAAATAAAAAATAAAATAAAATAAAAAAATAAAAAATAATAATAAATATGAAAAAATCAATAAATAAGGGGACAAAATTACCCCGATGTTAAATTCAGAATTCAAAGATCAGTGCACATATGATAGAACCAAAATATAAGTTGATACATGAGTATGGATTGAAAAAGGGAATTCTGGGTAGCTAGGTATGAACTTTAAAGATTACATTAAGTGTATACAAGTTATGTTAGAGCTTGGGTTAATTAAAGATTCAATTTATTAGCTCACTTGACCAAATATACATCCCTACATATACCTTAGCCCCATTACAACCTTGAAAAGACCTCATGATGTTTGCATTGATATATTAACTGTTGTTGATTGGTTAGGAGAAGAACAAAAGTTAGAAAGCATGATTAGAGAAGGATAGAGTGATCACCCTATACACTAGAGATTAGAGCGTACATACATTATCAGTGAGGGTTCAATACTTGAATTTTCATGTTCCCTGCTTTCATGAGCTATCTTCTTGCGCTTTTATCCATTTTACTGTATAATGATAGAATTAGTGGAATTTGATTTGTAACTATTTTGAAAAGCTTATTTACTTTTGATCAAGTGGACAAGAATCATATAGTTGCATTTATTTATATGTATATAGGTTTGCATTGCATTTCATGAGTTTCTACATGTTCATACCTATTTCCTTATCTCCTTCAATTAAGCATGAGGACATGCTAATGTTTAAGTGTGGGGAGGTTGATAAACCACTATTTTATGGTTTATATTATGTTTAATTGGGTGGTTTTATCATGATCCTTACCCACTTATTCATTAAATTAGCATGCATTTAGATTTCTTTCCTGAATTTATTACATGTTTGAAAACTGCTTCCTAGAGACTTTAATTATTTATTTTTAATTCTCCTTTATTCCATTCGATGCCATGATCTGTGTGTTAAGTGTTTCAGACTTTATAGGGCACGAATGAGTTGGAGATTGGAAAGGAAGCTAGCAAAAATGGAAGGAACACAAGAATTTGAGGAGATAACCAACGAGAAGTGACGCGGTCGCATGGCTCACGCGACCGCGCGAAGGAGAGCAAATCACAGTGACGCGGCCGCATGGCTTGCGCGGCCGCGCGGATTGGAAAGCGCAAGCGACGCGGTAGCGTGGACGACGCGAACGCGTGGAGAGGAAAAAGCGTAAGCGACGCGTCCGCATGGACAACGCGATCGAGTGACATGTGCGATCTGCATAATCTGCAGAATTTGCTGGGGGCGATTTTGGACCTTATTTCGGCCCAATTTTCGGCCCGGAACAGCAGACTAGAGTCAGAGAATATGCAGAAACAATGGAGACATTCATTCAGTAGTTGGAGATCTAGTTTTTCACTCTCTTAGGTTTTTCTCTCTAGGTTTTTAGGATTCTAATTTTGAATTGATCTGAGCATTGGAACATTGAGAAGAGTTATTTCCCTCACCAAGACTTCGTCATTCTAGTTTGTTTTCTTAACTTGGTTTCATTCTTCCATGTTCTTTGCTTTGTTCAATTTTGTATTTGAATGCTTTTATGATTAATTAATGCAAGGATTATTTCTTTTTAATTTAATTTCAATTCCAATAATCATGTCTTCCTTTAATTCCCTTTCATGTGCTATGGATTCTTTATTTACAATGCGTGAGTAGTTTCCTTACTTGATGGGGAGTTGATTAAAAGGAACTCTTGAGTTGGAAGGATTGAAAGAAAATTCGTAATTGGGTTGAATGTTGGATTGCTATCCTGTCACCGACACCAATCCCTTTGAACTAAGTGGGTTGCAACTTGTGAACAGATCTGGCATTCCAACTTGTTTGACTTTCCCTTACCTAGTAAAGGATAACCAAACAGAATAACCATTAATTATAAATTAATCTTACAATCGCACCATCAATAGTAGAAATTCCAACCAATTAACTCCCAGTCAAGGCTTTTATTCATATTATTTAAATTTCCTCAATTTACATCCCAATTTACTTAGCTCAACTTCTTGGAACATCTGATTAATAAGATAGCACACTTTTCTACAACTCGTTGGGAGACGACCTGGGACTTAAAACTCCCAGTAATTTTAATTGAAATTCTCTGTGACATACTTTTAAATTGATAGGCATATTTTCGGTGAGTTAAGAACTATACTTGCAACGTAACCATTTTAATAATTTTTAATTCACCAGCTTCTGCCCCCCCATCAATGGCGTGCCACTTGGTATCGAAGGCGTGGCACGCCAGCTCCAAGAAGTCACTTGGGCATGCCACTTAAGAACCCAGGCGTGGCACGCCAAGCTTGAAGAGTTCACAAATGCATGGGCATGCCACTTGAACAGGATGGTGTGGCATGCTGGTACAATAATCCAGAGAAGGGGCTGAAGGCAATTGAAGACTGGGCATGCCACTTGAGGTAGAAGGTGTGGCACGCCAACCTCTCAATCTCACTTAGGCATGCCACTTGAACAACCAGGCGTGGCACGCCAATGCACAAAGAGACCAAAAGCAAGGACTGGGCGTGCCACTTAGTATCGAAGGCGTGGCACGCCAACCCAAGCATCTCACTATGGCGTGCCACTTGAAGGCTGAGGCGTGGCACGCCAGCTACTGGAACCAAGGCAAGATCATGGGCATGGCACGCCAGCCTTTAGGCATGGCACGCTGGTATAAGTTTTCAGAGAGGATAAAGGAGGCCAACATGGGGCGTGCCACTTGGTATCGAAGGCGTGGCACGCCACTCACTATTCTTCACTTAGGCGTGCCACTTGAATCCCAGGCGTGGCACGCTAGTGTCATTCAGAGAGCAAAGAAGCATTGGGACGTGCCACTTGAGTTCGTGGCATGGCACGCCAAATAGGGGAACCACTCCCTCACAAAGGGGCATGGCACACCAGATCCTAGGCGTGCCATGCTAGTTCAACTTTCCAGAGAAGCTTAGCCAAGCATAGAGCAAGGGCGTGGCATGCCCGACCCTGGGCGTGCCACGCTAGTTCAAGTTTCCAGAGGCAAAGAGAAGTGGAAAAAGACTAAGGCGTGCCACTTGAGCTCGAAGGCGTGCACACCAAGGTTGTTAGTGAAGATGAGCGTGCCATTTGAAGGGCTGGGTGTGGCACGCCAAGCTAAAATTGAAGAGCACGTGACACACTACTAGAGCGCCAATCACACGCCAGCTGGGAGGTCACACTTATTGAGCTTCTTTTCCCTCCAAAATGTAATTTTTCTTTTTCACTTTTATAATTCTTTTATTTTACTAGGAGTAGTATAAATACCCCCAAGGAGTACTAAAGAAGGGGTTAAGCAGTTAGTTTTAGATCCACTTTTACACTTCACTTTTGAGTACTTTTCTTTGAGCTATGAGTAGCTAACTTCCCTCTCATTGAGAGAGGGAGCTCTGTTATACTTGATGGATTAATAATAGTAAAATTCTTCTTCTCTTCATCTTCTCTTTGATTTGCTAGAAGGAATTTCGTTCTTAATGCTTAGTGTTTAATCGTCTTGGAAAAGAGATTGAATGCAAAATGGGTTTTATGGGAACCTTGGGAAAGGAAACACGAAACCATGCTTGGAATCCCTTCTTACACTTGAGTAGAATCTGGGTTTTGGTGTTTGGATATGTGACATATAATCCTCCCTCTACTTGGACCTATGATGGTGTGTGGTATAATCAGGGACCAAGTATATCTCTCTTCATGAGCAATTAGACCAAGGAATTGGCTATTGATCAAGATCTGAGAGATTGAGTCACCAAGGGATTGGGGCTCAATCAATCATGATTGCCAAGAGGTCAATGAGTTGCATAATTGAAGAGGATATAAGCTAGATTTGATCCAAAGAGACAACATCTCCTGATCTCAATGAATTTCCCCATTCTTATCTATCCCTTTCTTTATAGCTTAATTTTACATTCAGCAATTCCCCATTCCCATTTACATTCAAGTCATTTATGATTCTGCACTTTACATTATGCCATTTCCATTTCTGCACTTTATTACTTTTCTTTATATTCTAGCCTTTTACATTTATGTCATTTACAATTCTGCACTTCACAATCTTATTGATCCGCTTGACTAATTCATCAATTAATTAGAACTGCTCGAATTTGCCAATCTCTGTGGATATGATCCCACTCTACTGTGGGTTATTACTTGACGATAATTTTGGTGTGCTTGCCAAAAGAACTAATTCACCAATTTTTGAATGGGTTGTGAATTGGACTCATTACCCTCTCATTGAGAGAGGGAGCTCTGTTGTACTTGATGGATTAATGATAGTGAATTTCTTCTTCTCTTCATCTTCTCTTTGATTTGCTAGAAGGAATTTCGTTTTAATGTTAGTGTTCAATCATCTTGGGAAAGAGGTTGAATACAAAATGGGTTTCATGGGAACCTTGGAAAAGGAAACATGAAACCATGCTAGAAATCCCTTCTCACACTTGAGTTGGATCTGGGTTTTGGTGTTTGGATATGGTGACATATAATACTCCTTCTGCTTGGACCTATGATGATGTGTGATATAATCAGGGACCAAGTATATCTCTCTTCATGAGCAATTGGACCAAGGAATTGGCTATTGATCAAGATCTAAGAGATTGAATCACCAAGAGATTGGGGTTCAATCAATCACGATTGCCAAGAGGTCAATGAGTTGCATGATTGAAGATGAGATGAACTGGATTTAATCCAAAGAAAACAACATCTCCTGATCTCAAAGAATTCTCCCTATTCTTACCTTTCACCTTTTTTATAACTTTCTTTACATTCTGTCAATCCCCATTCCCATTTACAATTAAGTCATTTATGTTTCTGCACTTTACATTATTGCCATTTCCTTTTCTGTACTTTACTGCTTCTTTTTACTTTGAGTCATTTACTTTCCTGTTCATTTATAATTCTACAAACATACTCTATATTGTTTAGCTTAACTAATTCACCAATTGATTAAAATTGCTCAAATCTACCAATCTCTGTGGATATGATCCCACTCCACTGTGGGTTATTACTTGACGATAATTTTGGTGCGCTTGCCAAAAGAACGGATTCATCATTTATATATGGGGAGTGAATTCTGGTCATCAGAATGGCAGAATGTATAGTGTGAGCTTGGTTGAAATTGAGGAAGCATATATGGAGATTTGAGGAACAAATTTTGAGGACAAAATTTTTAATTAGGTGGGTAGGATGTAAAACCCGCAAAATTAGTAAATAATTATTGAATAAATTAATTATTAATCAAATAAATTAGAAAATAGAATTTTATGGTTTAGTAAGATAGAACTAATTAAAATAAGAATTTTAACACTAATTTTAAAGAATTTGGCCCAAGATTGGGCCGAACCAGGCGAACTGGGCCCGAATGGGCCCATGACCCATCATATAAATAAGAAGCTCAGCCATCTTTCTTCCTCATTCCATGAGGAACACTGAATCAAGAGGGGAGGGGCTGAAATGGAGCTCAAACCCTAACCCGATTTCAAATCAAGATAACTTCCTACTCCGAGCTCCAGTCGCCATATCTTTTGCAGCCACGCGACCGCAGCGTCGAGCTTTACAAAGCCCAATGGTCAATTAGGTAAGAAGTCTCAGTTTCAATATCAGTTCTTCCTTCCCTAGTTATCATAAACTTATATGAATTAGATGTTGAGATTTTGGTTAAATTGATGATCTAGGGCCAAATTAACCTGATGGATTAACGGGTTTTGTTTAATTGAGGCACGGGTGAGGTAAGGGCTCTCTAAACCTTGGTAAATTTCTAATTTAGTAAATCCTATGTTGAATTATGATGAAATTATATATTATTAGATTAGATGTTTGAAGTTTGAAGTAATTGTTGGTGTCGATAAGCTGAATTTGGGCTGCAGGAACTGAATTCTGTCTGGAGCACTATTTGGAGCTTTGGGTATTTATGGAATGGTAATAATTTGTGGTGTACCAAGCATTAGAGAGAAATCGGCCAAGGTATGGTTTTGGTTTCTCGTATATAATATATAATGTGTTGTGAAAACTTAGGCTAGATGACCATAGGATAAGTTTAGATTGAATGTTTTGTTGTGGAGGTGATTAGGAATCTAATATGCATATGTGTGAAATGAATTTAAGAATTGATATATGTATGTGAATGTTGAAGATTGGTTATAAGATTGAATATGAGTTATATGTGTTGGTTGAATGTGAGATATTATTATGTAGGTTAATGATATGAATGTGGTGGATAGTTGAAGAGATGATGATTTGAAAGAATGATGGTAATATATTAATGTGTGAATATGAGATTTGTTGATTATTGGAGTTGAGCTTGATGGAGTTGTATATAAGGGTGTTATATTATGAATGTGAAGTGATGAGGTATGATTTGGTTTGTCTTGATGTTGTGTGTGTAAGTTGAAATGAGTTATGATTTTGGTAAAATAGACGATTGGGTATTTTTGTAAAAATAAGATTTTTTGCCAAACTTTGTTGAGCCATAACTCGGCTTCCGGGCCTCAAATTGTTTCAAATTTTTTTCATATGAAAATTGGGTCCGGTGAAGTTTACGTTGATAGAAGAACGGATGAAAAATTTTTTAAAACGAGAAAGTTATGCACGTCGGAAGTTTGGTATGTAAAACTGAAATTCTACAGACTTAGCCATTTCTAGTCAATCTGCAGTGTATGCGTACGCATACCCTTCATTCGCGAAGGGACGTTTCTGTCCAGCGTACATGCATACGTGAACAAGGCTATACGTACACAAAATGGGCCAAAATACAAGCCCATGCATACGCGTGGCCCAGGCATATGCGTGGCCCAGGCGTACGCGTGGTCTGTATTTCAGCAAATGTGGATTTTGTGTTTAAAGCTTAATTTCAAACCTCTATTTTCATCCTTTTAGCCAAGATCTTAATAGTAAGCCTAGTAATGAGATGAAACTAGGGAAAACGAGGTATCTTGGGGGTGAAATGAGGTTGGAAGTGATGATTTATATATGGAAAATGTGAATACATGATGTATATGTGATGCCATAGCTATGATGAATGGTTGTGAAATTATTAAGAATGATTACAAAGGAATGCGATAATTGAGGTCTGATTGAGATTTGTTGATAATGAGAATATGAGTTTCTCTCTGTTGTAAGGTGTGTCGGACACTATATCCCAAGAGTGTGGGAGCACCTTACCCTGGGAAGGGTGTCGAGCACTATATCCTGTGAGTGTGACAGGCACTATATCCCAAGAGCGTGGCAGGCGGGCGCTATATCCCAAGAGCGTGGGAGTACTTTGTCCCAGGTAATGCGATGGGCACTATATCCCATGAGTGTGACAGGCAATATATCCCGAGAGTGTGACGGGCACTATATCCCAAGAGTGTGGAGGCATGTCAGAGAGATGATATCCGGGTTAGCTACTAGGTGTGTCAGGTTTTGATAGAGTAACAGATACGTGAGCTCATGGCCAGTAGGATAGACATGCATCATGTGAATTTGTATGTTTTGTTTGAGTGTGCATTATCTGAGCTTGCTTAATTGTTTATTTATGTTAATTACTGATTGCCTACTTGTTATATATGCTTTCTGTATGTGTTTGCTGTGTTTGCTTTATTTGTCTGTGTGGATCTTCTCGTGTTTTGGAGAATGGTAAAAGAAGGGGAATAGTTGAGGGTTTTAGTTAGAGTTGAGTTAGAATGAAGAATCTTAGTGGACCACCCTAATTATGGCTTTCATCTTTAAATCCTTTAATTTTTATAATCAAAAGCGTCGGAGTTCTAGGATTGCCTCTGGCTTTCTCGGGACCTTATGTATTATATATGTGGGAACTATAACCATACTGAAAACTTCCAATTCTCATCCCATACAATATTGTTATTTTTCAGATGCAGGTTGAGAAGCACCACTCTATATTCTGGAGACTCGGACAAAGCGAAGAACTCTTAAGGCTTGGGGACATATTTTGTTTATATTTATATATGTATGTAGATTCTCCACCTTGTATTTTTATGTTTGTCCCTCTTAGAGGTTGTGATGACATGTCATCATGTCATGTTTTTCTATGCTTTTTCATACAAGAAATTGATGATTAATGCTTAATTATTGAGTATTTTTGTGCTTAAATGGTATATTTCTTTGATCTTTTAATTTTATAAACTTTGTAGAAAATAAGTGGAAAAAGAAGCAAAAAGCACAAAATAAGTTAAAAAGGAGAAAAATGAAATTTTGGGGCATATTTTGGAGTTTAGGCACGCTTTGGAGCCTTAGGCCACGCTTTTAAAAGCGTGGCCCATGACTAAATCAAGAAAGCGTGCTCTGTTTTCACAATCAGGGTTCATTTGCAAAGAGAACGCTACGTTGCATAAGTGAACGTTTTCGTGCAATTTCAAAATTGGAATTGGAATTTTGCGACCGACGCGCACGCGCACATGACACGCACGCGTCGATAGAGAATCTGGAAGGAAGCATGCGGACGCGTGGGTCATGCTAAAGCATGGAATCAACATTTTTCCACCCACGTGCAAGTGCACATGACGCGTACACGTGGGGTAGCGTTCATTGCATGAATGCTGCGTTTGTTTTGTGAACGCTGCAAGGGACGCGTACGCGTCCATGAGCCAAAACACTAAGGACGCGCAAGCGTACAGCACGCATACACGTGGGTGCTCGAACGCTCCGTTCTCTAAATGAATGCTACGCTCTCCTGGAAGCTGCAACTCTGGCTCAATTAAATCCAATTCAAGCCCATTGAAGCCCCAAAGCAAGCAGAGTCCAATTGACATCACTCAAAGGCACAATGATCATCTAGAATAGGAATTTTGCATTTAATTGTAATTTGTTTCCAATTTAAATTTCATTTGTATTTTAGGAATGCCTATAAAAATGCTTTACTTCTGATAGAAAAAAGAGCGCACAGTTGGAGTAGAAGTAGAATAGAGGCTCAGGCTGGAGGATTAGAGACTCCAGATCTCTCTTGGAGGATTAGAGATTCCAAAGAGCTTAGCATAGTTTGATACACTTTTATCTTTCTGCAAATTGTTACATTCCAATATTGAATACAGTTTTATTTCAAATTCTCTTCTGCACATTTACTTTTTTCAATTTTACATTTGAGTTTGCTGTGATCTGAATTTACTTTTCATGCAATTTACATCTTATGCAATTGTTCTAAGTTCTGCTTTACTACTTTCATTTAATTTTCCTGCACCCAATTCCCTTTACATTTTCTATAATTTATATTTCTTGCTCTTTAAGATTCTGTCAAATTTACATTCTGCACTTTAAATTCATTGCAATTTACCTTCTGTTGATCAATTCTCACTCAATTCACAACTGTTAACTTGACTAAACTGATCACCTCACTAAAGTTGCTTGATCCATCAATCCCTGTGGGATTGACCTCACTCCTGTGAGTTATTACTACTTGATGCGACCCGGTACACTTGCTGGTGAGTTTGTGTGGAATCGTTTTTCCCTCATCAGGTTGACTCGGAGAAACAGGTTGTCATTTTTCTGCTTTCGGTCATTTTGGGATTCTCAAGTATATATGTATATATGTTTATATACTTTGTCCGGTTCTAGCTTCGCGAGCCAGGTCAGGAGCCTTGTTATCTGTATCTTGAAACTATCTTATCCTGCTTTCTTACCTAGCTGGTTCGTGATTGTTGCGCTTTTTGTTTTACCGCTTTTGTTTTGACTTTTCTTCAAAGGCTCCTAGTTATAAACTTTTTCAAACTATATTATATATATAATTTTACTTTTAGAGGTCGTAATACCTCACCATCTCTATTTTATGACTTAAGCATAAGACTCTATGTGGTAGGGTGTTACATCTTTTGTAGTGAGACAACGCTGCGATACCCTGGGATGCATTCTGACGTGGAGAAATCGTTGGTTTAGAATTTTTACAAAAATAATCTTGTCAAAGTATAGATCTGAACCAACAATCAACCCTCAATCAAAGTTTAATTTGTTTGTCACTTAACTAAAACCAATAAAAACCGAGAGTATTTAAACCTCGGGTCGTCTCTCAAAGGAATTGCAGGGAAGTATGCATGCTATTGGTTATAAGAATTTTTAGGATTTTAGTATGATGAACAAGAAATGTAAATGTGCAAGAAAGTAAAGATCAAACAAAGAAATCAAATGCTAAAAGGCACTCATGGCAAGGATTAAGGCCCAGTTTGGATAAACAGCTTAATTAAGTTCCTTTTAAAAAAATAGCTTAAATAATAAATGATTATATTAAAAGTAGCTTATAAATAAGTTATTTTGTGTTTGAGTTTTTAGTCCTAAAAGTGCTTATTTTATAGAAATGTGGTAAAAAGTAGTAATATTATGAGAGAAGTCATTTTTTTAATTTCTCTATAAGCTCCTAAATAGCTTCTTAGAAAGCCGCAATTTAGTTTTGAAAATTGCACCAGACATTAATACTAATACTTTTTATAAGTCAAAAGTTCAAAAAAGTTACTTTTGAAACTTCCCAAACAGGCCCTAAGAGTCAAGGATTTCTATCTAGATCATTGACCACAACATGGTAATTACAAAGGGTTAATTCCACTTAGTTTTCCTCTAACATCAAAGGGTGAAGTCAAGTGGACATAATTGATCCTACAACTAACTAACAACCCTAAATTACCAATCACACTGGACATTGATGCACGAAAATTTGTATCGCTACTGGTGCACGAAATTGTGATCATCAATGGTGCCAACAACTTGGTACGCACAATTGTAATCTCAACTCTTTTTCACAACTCCGCACAACTAACCAGCAAGTGCACTGGGTCGTCCAAGTAATAAACCTTATGTGAGTAAGGATCGATCCCACGAAGATTGTCGGCTTGAAGCAAGCTATGGTCATCTTGTAAATCTCAGTCAGGCGGATTCAAATGGTTATGGAGAATTGATAATTAAAAGATGAATAAAATATAAAATAAGATAGAGATACTTATGTAATTCATTAGTGAGAATTTCAGATAAGCGTATGAAGATGCTTTGTTCCTCCTGAACTTCTGCTTTCCTATTGTCTTCATCCAATCATTCATACTCCCTTCCATGGCAAGCTTTATGTTGGGTTTCACCGTTTTCAATGGCTACCTCCCGTCCTCTCAGTGAAAATGGTCCAAATGCGCTGTCACTGCACGGCTAATCATCTGTCGGTTCTCGATCATGTTGGAATAGGATCCATTGATCCTTTTGCGTCTTGTCACAGTCATCCCTTCCCAGATCCTACTCGGAATACCACAGACAAGTTTTAGACTTTCTGGATCTCAGGAATGGCCGCCAATAATTCTAGCCTATACCATGAAGGTTCTAATCTTATATTAGAAACCCAAAAGAGTATACTCCAGCTGTCGTCCAATGACTACGTTGAACATCATGTAGATCGCTTTGTGGTTGTCAAGCACGCGACCTTAGCTAAGCGAGTAACGAAGATTGGGTTATTGTCACGGGTGTCACCCCTTCATTCTGACTTAACTGAATTAAGTACGAGAGTATATCTTGGAGAAGAAGTAGGCGTGAATTGAATAGAAAACAGTAGTAATTGCATTAATTCATGAAGAACAGCAGAGCTCCACACCTTAATCTTTGGTGTGTAGAAACTCCACCGTTGAAAATACAAAAGTGAAAATAGTGTTCATTGGCTTCGGCCCCAGAGGGGGAACCAGAATAACCAAGACTAGATAGTATCTGTGTGATGAAAATATAATAGCAAAAGGTCCTATTTATAGAAAACTAGTAGCCTAGGGTTTACAGAAATGAGTAATTAATGCAGAAATCCATTTCCGGGCCCACTTGGTGTGTGCTTGGGCTGAGCATTGAAGCTTTTATATGTAGAGGCTTCTCTTGGAGTTAAACGCCAGCTTTTGTGCCAGTTTGGGCGTTTAACTCCAGCTTTTATGCCAGTTCTGGTGATTTGACGCCAGAATTTTTATGCTGACTTGGAACGCCGGTTTGGGCCATCAAATCTCAGGCAAAGTATGAACTATTATATATTTCTGGAAAGCCCAGGATGTCTACTTTCCAACGCATTTGAGAGCGCACTAATTGAGCTTCTATAGCTCCAGAAAATCCATTTCGAGTGCAGAGAGGTCAGAATCCAACAGCATCTGCAGTCCTTTTTCAGCCTCTGAATCAGATTTTTGCTCAGGTCCCTCAATTTCAGCCAGAAAATACCTGAAATCATAGAAAAATACACAAACTCATAGTAAAGTCCAGAAATGTGATTTTTATTTAAAAACTAATAAAAATATAACAAAAACTAACTAAAACATACTAAAAACTACCTAAAAACAATGCCAAAAAGCATATAAATTATCCGCTCATCACAACACCAAACTTAAATTGTTGCTTGTCCCCAAGTGATGAGCGGATAATTTATACGCTTTTTGGCATTGTTTTTAGTATGTTTTTAGTGGAATCTAGTTACTTTTAGGGATGTTTTCATTAGTTTTTATGTTAAATTCACATTTCTGGACTTTACTATGAGTTTGTGTGTTTTTCTGTGATTTCAGGTATTTTCTGGCTGAAATTGAGGGACTTGAGCAAAAATCAGATTCAGAGGTTGAAGAAGGACTACTGATGTTGTTGGATTCTGACCTCCCTGCACTCAAAGTGGATTTTCTGGAGCTACAGAACTCGAAATGGTGCGCTTCCAATTGCGTTGGAAATTAGACATCCAGGGCTTTCCAGCAATGTATAATAGTCCATACTTTGCCCAATTTTAGACGATGCAAACTGGCGTTCAATGCCAGCTCTCTGCCCAATTC
The DNA here is from genome assembly GCF_059453495.1 of Arachis ipaensis. Lineage (NCBI taxonomy): Eukaryota > Viridiplantae > Streptophyta > Magnoliopsida > Fabales > Fabaceae > Arachis > Arachis ipaensis. The sequence goes on from NC_142438.1 coordinate 97,718,301, forward strand.
TGGCGTCCAGCGCCAGAAACAAGTTGCAAAGTGGAGTTCAACGCCCAAACTGGCACAAAAGCTGGTGTTCAACTCCAAGAATAACCTCTCCACGTATAGACTTCAAGCTCAGCCCAAGCACACACCAAGTGGGCCCCGGAAGTGGATTTATGCATCAATTACTTACTTCTGTAAACCTTAGTAGCTAGTTTATTATAAATAGGACCTTTTACTATTGTATTAGACATCTTTGGTCTCAGTTTTAATCCATTGTTCATCTTAGGAGACTATTGATCACATTTAGGGGGCTGGCCATTCGGCCATGCCTGGACCTTTCACTTATGTATTTTCAACGGCAGAGTTTCTACACTCCATAGATTAAGGTGTGGAGCTCTGCTGTTCCTCAAAGATTAATACAGAGTACTACTGTTTTCTATTCAATTCATCTTATTTCGCTTCTAAGATATTCATTCGCACTTCAACCTGAATGTGATGAACGTGACAATCATCATCATTCCCTATGAATGCGTGCCTGACAACCACTTCCGTTCTACATTAGATTGAATGAGTATCTCTTAGATCTCTTAATCAGAATCTTCGTGGTATAAGCTAGATTGATGGCGGCATTCATGAGAGTCCGAAATGTCTAAACCTTGTCTGTGGTATTCCGAGTAGGACTCTGGGATTGAATGACTGTGACGAACTCCAAACTCGCGAGTGCTGGACGTAGTGACAGACGCAAAAGGATAGTAAATCCTATTCCAGTATGATCGAGAACCTCCAAGATGATTAGCCATGCAGTGACAGTGCATCAGACCATTTTCACAGAGAGGAATAGGATGCAACCAACGACAAGGGTGATGCCTCCAGACGATTAGCCGTGCTGTGACAGAGCATTTGGACCATTTTCCCGAGAGAGATCGAAAGTAGCCATTGGCACCAGTGACATCCTTACATAAAGCCAGCCATAGAAAGGAGTAAGACGGATTGGATGAAGACAGCAGGAAAGCAGAGGTTCAGAGGAACGATTGCATCTCCATACGCTTATCTGAAATTTTCACCAATGATTTACATAAGTATTTCTATCCTTATTTTATTAATTAATTTCGAAAACTCCATAACTATTTTATATCCGCCTAACTGAGATTTATGAGATGACCATAGCTTGCTTCAAGCCAACAATCTCCGTGGGATTCGACCCTTACTCACGTAAGGTATTACTTGGACGACCCAGTGCACTTGCTGGTTAGTTGTGCGAAGTTGTGAACCATGGTATTGGCATCATGTTTTTGGCGCCATTACCAGGGAAAGAAAGAGCGATGAATTTTACATAATCAAAGTGTAATCACAATTTCGTCCACCAAGTTTTTGGCGCCGTTGCTGGGGATTGTTTGAGTTTGGACAACTGACGGTTCATCTTGTTGCTCAGATTAGGTAATTTTCTTTTTGTTTTCTTTTCAAAAATTTTTCAAAAACCTTTCAAAAATTTCTCACCTGTTTTCGAAAAAAAAATGTTTTCAAAAATATATTTTTCTTCAGAATTTTTAAGAATGAATTCTAGTGTTTCATGAAGCATGTTGAAGCCTGGCTGGCTGTAAAACCATATCTAATTCCTCTGTAGGGCATGTTAGGCTTGTCATGTCTGAGTTACATACTAAAGGTTGGCTGGCTATTATGCCATGCCTAACCCTTTGATTGGAGCTTTAGACTAAAGAGCATAAGATTCCTGGAATTCATATTAAAAATTTTGGAATCCTTATTTTTCTTTTTTCAAAATGATTTTCGAAAAAATTAAAAGAAAATATAAAAAAATCATAAAATCATAAAAATCAAAAATATTTTGTGTTTCTTGTTTGAGTCTTGAGTCATGTTATAAGTTTGGTGTCAATTGCATGTTCATCTTGCATTTTTCGAAAAAATTCATGCATTCATAGTGTTCTTCATGATCTTCAAGTTGTTCTTGGTAAGTCTTCTTGTTTGATCTTTGCATTTGCATGTTTTATGTCTTTTCTTGTTTTTCATATGCATTCCTGAATTCTTTATGTCTAAGCATTAAAGAATTCTAAGTTTGGTGTCTTGCATGTTTTCTTTGCATTAAAAATTTTTCAAAAATGTGTTCTTGATATTCATCATGATCTTCATAGTGTTCTTGGTGTTCATCTTGACATTCATAGCATTCTTGCATGCATTCATTGTTTTGATCCATAACTTTCATGCATTGCATCATTTTTCATGTTTTTCTCTCTCATCATTAAAAATTCAAAAATAAAAAAATATCTTTCCTTTTTTCTCTCTTAAAATTTCGAAAATTAGATTTGAATTTTTCAAAAATTTTTAAAATCTAGTTGTTTTTATGAGTCAAATCAAATTTTCAATTTAAAAAAAAAAATCTTATCTTTTTCAAAATCTTTTTCAAAAATTAAATCTTTTTCATTTTTTTTAGTTATTTTCGAAAATTATAAAAATATTTTTCAAAAATCTTTTTCTTAATTTTATCTCATAATTTTCAAAAATAACATCATCAATTAATGTTTTGATTCAAAAATTTCAAGTTTGTTACTTGCTTGTTAAGAAAGGTTCAAACTTTGAGTTCTAGAATCATATCTTGTGATTTCTTGTGAATCAAGTCATTAATTGTGATTTTAAAAATCAAATATTTTTCAAAGAAAAAAAACTAATTTCAATCATATGTTTTCAAAAATATCTTCTTATCTTACCTTTTTAAAAAATTTGATTTCAAAATATCTTTTCTAACTTCCTAACTTCTTATCTTTTCAAATTTGTTTCAACTAACCAACTAACTTTTTGTTTGTTTCTTATCTTTTTCAAAACCACCTAACTAACTCTCTCTCTAATTTTCGAAAATATCTATCTCTTTTTCAAAATTTCTTTTTAATTAATTAATTATTTTAATTTTTAATTTTAATTTTCGAAAATTACTAACCTTTTTCAAAAACTATTTTCGAAAATCACTAACTCTTTTTCAAAAATTATTTTCGAAAATCCTCTCCCTCTCTCCTCTTATTCTATTTATTTATTCATCTACTAACATCTCTTCCTCACATCACTCACCAAATTCGAACCCCCTCTTCTATCTGTGTCCGAATTTTTCTTCTTCTTCTTTTTCTACTAACAATAAGGAACCTCTTTACTGTGACATAGAGGATTCCTCTTCTTTTCTTTTTCTCTTCTCTTTCTTATGAGCAGGGACAGAGAAAAAGGCATTCTTGTTGAAGCTGATCCAGAACCTGAAAGGACTCTGAAGAGGAAACTAAGAGAAGCTAAATTACAACAATCCAGAGACAACCTTATTGAAAATTTTGAACAAGTAAAGGAGATGGCAGCCGAACCTAACAACAATAATGCAAGGAGAATGCTTGGTGAATTTACTGCACCTAATTCCAATTTACATGGAAGAAGCATCTCCATTCCTGCCATTGGAGCAAACAACTTTGAGCTGAAACCTCAGCTAGTTTCTCTGATGCAGCAGAACTGCAAGTTTCATGGACTTCCATCTGAAGATCCTTTTCAGTTCTTAACTGAATTCTTGCAGATATGTGATACTGTTAAGACTAATGGAGTAGATCCTGAAGTCTACAGGCTCATGTTTTTCCCTTTTGCTGTAAGAGACAGAGCTAGAGTGTGGTTGGACTCTCAACCCAAAGACAGCCTGAACTCTTGGGATAAGCTGGTCACGGCTTTCTTAGCCAAGTTCTTTCCTCCTCAAAAGCTGAGCAAGCTTAGAGTGGATGTTCAAACCTTCAGACAAAAAGAAGGTGAATCCCTCTATGAAGCTTGGAAAAGATACAAACAGTTGACCAAAAAGTGTCCTTCTGACATGCTTTCAGAATGGACCATCCTGGATATATTCTATGATGGTCTGTCTGAGTTATCAAAGATGTCATTGGATACTTCTGCAGGTGGATCCATTCACCTAAAGAAAATGCATGCAGAAGCTCAAGAACTCATTGACATGGTTGCAAATAACCAGTTCATGTACACTTCTGAAAGGAATCCTGTGAATAATGGGACGCCTATGAAGAAGGGAGTTCTTGAAATTGATACTCTGAATGCCATATTGGCTCAGAACAAAATATTGACTCAGCAAGTCAATATGATTTCTCAGAGTCTGAATGGAGTGCAAGCTGCATCCAACAGTACTCAAGAGGCTTCTTATGAAGAAGAAGCTTATGATCCTGAAAACCCTGCAATAGCAGAGGTGAATTACTTAGGTGAACCTTATGGAAACACCTATAATCCATCATGGAGAAATCATCCAAATCTCTCATGGAAGGATCAAAGGCCTCAACAAGGCTTTAATAATGGTGGAAGAAACAGGTTTAACAATAATAAACCTTTTCCATCATCCACTCAGCAACAGACAGAGAACTCTGAACAAAATACTTCTAATTTAGCAAACTTAGTCTCTGATCTATCTAAGGCCACTGTAAGTTTCATGAATGAAACAAGGTCTTCCATTAGAAATTTGGAAGCACAAGTGGGCCAGCTGAGTAAAAGGATCACTGAAATACCTCCTAGCACTCTCCCAAGCAATACAGAAGAAAATCCAAAAGGAGAGTGCAAGGCCATTGACATAATCAAAATGGCCGAACCCAATGAGGGAGAGGAGGACGTGAATCCCAAGGAGGAAGACCTCCTGGGACGCCCAGTGATCAATAAGGAGTTTCCCTCTGAGGAACCAAAGGACTCTGAGGCTCATATAGAGACCATAGAGATTCCATTGAACCTCCTTATGCCATTCATGAGCTCTGATGAGTATTCCTCTTCTGAAGAGAATGAGGATGTTACTGAAGAGCAAGCTGCCAAGTTTCTTGGTGAAATCATGAAGCTGAATGCCAAATTATTTGGTATTGAAACTTGGGAAGATGAACCTCCCTTGTTCACCAATGAACTAAGTGATCTGGATCAACTGACATTGCCTCAGAAGAGACAGGATCCTGGAAAGTTCATAATACCTTGTACCATAGGCACCATGATCTTTAAGGCTCTGTGTGACCTTGGTTCAGGAATAAACCTCATGCCCCTCTCTGTAATAGAGAGACTGGGAATCTATGGGGTGCAAGCTGCTAAAATCTCATTGGAGATGGCAGACAATTCAAGAAAATAGGCTTATGGACAAGTAGAGGACGTGTTAGTAAAGGTTGAAGGCCTTTACATCCCTGCTGATTTCATAGTCCTGGATACTGGAAAGGAAGAGGATGAATCCATCATCCTAGGAAGACCTTTCCTAGCCACAGCAAGAGCTGTGATTGATGTGGACAGAGGAGAATTGATCCTTCAATTAAATAAGGACAACCTTGTGTTTACAACTCAAGGATCTCTCTCTGCATCCATGGAGAGGAAGCAGAAAAAGCTTCTCTCAAAGCAGAGTCAACCAAAGCCCCCACAGTCAGACTCTAAGTTTGGTGTTGGGAGGCCACAACCAAACTCTAAGGTTGGTGTTGAACTCCCATATCCAAACTCTAAGTTTGGTGTTGGGGGAGTCTCAACAATGCTCTGAACATCTGTGAGGCTCCATGAGAGCCCACTGTCAAGCTATTGACATTAAAGAAGTGCTTGTTGGGAGGCAACCCAATTTCTATTTATCTAACTATATTTTTCTTAGTTATATGTCTTTATAGGTTCATGATCATGTGGAGTCACAAAATAAATATAAAAATTGAAAATGGAATAAAAAACAGTAGAAGAAAAATCACACCCTGGAGGAAGCATCTGCCTGGCATTCAACGCCAGAACAGAGCATGGTTCTGGCGCTGAATGCCCAAAATGGGCAGTATCTGGGAGCTGAACGCCCAAAATGGGCATCGTCTGGGCGCTGAACGCCAGAATTGCACCCTGGAGAGGAGCTGGCGCTGAACGCCCAGAACAAGCATGGTTCTGGCGTTCAACGCCAGAAATGGGCAACAAATGGGCGTTGAACGCCCAAAATGGGCACCAACCTGGCGCTGAACGCCCAGAGTTGTGTGCAAGGGCATTTTACATGCCTAATTTGGTGCAAGGTTGTAAATCCTTGAACACTTCAGGATCTGTGGACCACACAGGATCCCCACCTACCTCCACTCACTTCTTCTCACCCCTCTTTCACAAAATCCCATAAACACTCTTCCCTAAAACCCTTCACCAATCACCTCAATCTCTCTTCCCCATCACCTCTTCACCACTCACATCCATCCACTCTTCCCTATAAACCTACCTCATAAACTCCACCTACCTTCAAAAATTCAAAATCAATTTCCCACCCAACCCACCCTAAATGGCCGAACCTTCACCCCCCTCCCACCCCTATATATAACCCTCCATTCTTCCTCATTTTCACACAACACAACCCTCTCTTCTCTTCTTGGCCGAAACACAACCCCTTCTCCCTCTCCTTGATTTCTTCTTCTTCTTCATCTATTCTTTCTTCTCTTGCTCGAGGGCGAGCAAAATTCTAAGTTTGGTGTGGTAAAAGCATAAGCTTTTTTGTTTTTCCATTACCATTGATGGCACCTAAGACCGGAGAATCCTCTAGAAAAGGAAAAGGGAAGACAAAAGCTTCCACCTCCGAGTCATGGGAGATGGAAAGGTTCATCTCCAAAGCCCATCAAGACCACTTCTATGATGTTGTGGCCAAGAAGAAGGTGATCCCCGAGGTCCCTTTCAAACTCAAAAGAAATGAGTATCCGTAGATCCGACATGAAATTCAAAGAAGAGGTTGGGAAGTTCTAACAAATCCCATCCAACAAGTCGGCATCCTAATGGTTTAAGAGTTCTATGCCAATGCATGGATCACCAAGAACCATGATCAAAGTAAGAACCCGGATCCAAAGAACTATGTTACAATGGTTCGGGGGATATACTTAGATTTTAGTCCGGAAAATGTGAGGTTGGCGTTCAACTTGCCAAACATGGAAGAGAACGCACGCCCCTACACAAGGAGAGTCAACTTTGATCAAAGGTTAGACCAAGTCCTTATGGACATATGTGTAGAAGGAGCTCAATGGAAAATTGACTCAAAAGGCAAACCGGTTCAACTAAGAAGACTGGACCTTAAGCCTGTAGCTAGAGGATGGTTGGAGTTCATTCAATGCTCAATCATTCCCACTAGCAACCGGTCTGAAGTTACTATAGACCGGGCCATCATGATCCATAGCATCATGATTGGAGAAGAGGTGGAAGTTCATGAGATTATACCTCAAGAACTCTACAAGGTGGCTGACAAGTCCTCCACTATGGCAAGGTTAGCCTTTCCTCACCTCATTTGCCACCTATGCAATTCGGCTGGGATTGACATAGAGGGAGATATCCTTATTAAAGAGGATAAGCCCATCACTAAGAAAAAGATGGAGCAAGCAAGAGAGCCCATTCATGGAGCTCAAGAGGCGTATGAAGCTCATCACCATGAGATCCCGGAGATGCCTCAAATGCATTTTCCTCCACAAAACTATTGGGAGCAAATCAACACCTCCCTAGGAGAATTGAGTTCCAATATGGGACAACTAAGGGTGGAACATCAAGAGCACCCCATTATCCTTCATGAAATAAGAGAAGATCAAAAAGCAATGAGGGAGGAGCAACAAAGACAAGGAAGAGATATAGAAGAGCTCAAGGACATCATTGGTTCCTCAAGAAAGAAACGCCACCATCACTAAGGTGGATTCCTTCCTTGTTCTTATTTCTTCTGTTTGTTGTTTTCTATGTTATGTGCTTATCTATGTTCGTGTCTTCAATACATGATCATTAGTAGTTAGTAACTTTGTCTTAAAGTTATGAATGTCCTATGAATCCATCACCTCTCTTAAATGAAAAATGTTTTAATTCAAAAGAACAAGAAGTACATGAGTTTTGAATTTATCCTTGAACTTAGTTTAATTATATTGATGTGGTGATGATGCTTCTTGTTTTCTGAATGTATGCTTGAACAGTGCATATGTCTTTTGAAGTTGTTGTTCATGAATGTTAAATATGTTGGCTCTTGAAAGAATGATGACTAGGAGACATGTTATTTGATAATCTGAAAAATCATAAAAATGATTCTTGAAGCAAGAAAAAGCAGCAAAGAACAAAGCTTGCAGAAAAAAAAATAGCGAAAAAAAATTTAGAAAGAAAAAGAAAAAGCAAGCAGAAAAAGCCAAAAGCTCTTAAATCCAAGAGGCAAGAGCAAAAAGCCAATAACCCTTAAAACCAAAAGGCAAGGGCAAATAAAAAGGATCCCAAGGCTTTGAGCATCAGTGGATAGGAGGGCCTAAAGGAATAAAATCCTGGTCTAAGCGGCTAAATCAAGCTGTCCCTAACCATGTGCTTGTGGCGTGAAGGTGTCAAGTGAAAACTTGAGACTGAGACGTTAAAGTCAAGGTCCAAAGCACAAAAAGAGTGTGCTTAAGAACCCTGGACACCTCTAATTGGGGACTTTAGCAAAGCTGAGTCACAATCTGAAAAGGTTCACCCAATTATGTGTCTGTGGCATTTATGTATCCGGTGGTAATACTGGAAAACAAAGTGCTTAGGGCCTCGGCCAAGACTCATAAAGAAGCTGTGTTCAAGAATCATCATACTGAACTAGGAGAATCAATAACACTATCTGAACTCTGAGTTCCTATAGATGCCAATCATTATGAATCTCAATGGATAAAGTGAGATGCCAAAACTATTCAAGAGGCAAAAAAAGCTATAAGTCCCGCTCATTTGATTGGAGCTATGTTTCATTGATAGTTTGGAATTTATAGTATATTCTCTTCTTTTTATCCTATTTGATTTTTAGTTGCTTGGGAACAAGCAACAATTTAAGTTTGGTGTTGTGATGAGTGGATAATTTATAGGCTTTTTGGCATTGTTTTTAGTATGTTTTTAGTGGAATCTAGTTACTTTTAGGGATGTTTTCATTAGTTTTTATGTTAAATTCACATTTCTGGACTTTACTATGAGTTTGTGTATTTTTCTATGATTTCAGGTATTTTCTGGCTGAAATTGAGGGACTTGAGCAAAAATCAGATTCAGAGGTTGAAGAAGGACTGCTGATGTTGTTGGATTCTGACCTCCCTGCACTCAAAGTGGATTTTCTGGAGCTACAGAACTCGAAATGGCGCGCTTCCAATTGCGTTGGAAAGTAGACATCCAGGGCTTTCCAGAAATGTATAATAATCCATACTTTGCCCAATTTTAGATGACGGAAACTGGCGTTCAACGCCCGCTCTCTGCCCAATTCTGGCGTCCAGTGCCAGAAACAAGTTGCAAAGTGGAGTTCAACGCCCAAACTGGCACAAAAGCTGGCGTTCAACTCCAAGAATGACCTCTCCACGTATAGACTTCAAGCTCAGACCAAGCACACACCAAGTGGGCCCTGGAAGCGGATTTATGCATCAATTACTTACTTCTGTAAACCCTAGTAGCTAGTTTATTATAAATAGGACCTTTTACTATTGTATTAGACATCTTTGATGAGTGGTATGCTATCTTAGATCACGTTTTGGGGGCTGGCCATCTCGGCCATGCCTGGACCTTTCACTTATGTATTTTCAACGGCAGAGTTTCTGCACTACATAGATTAAGGTGTGGAGCTTTGCTGTTCCTCAAAGATTAATGCAGAGTACTACTGTTTTCTATTCAATTCATCTTATTTCGCTTCTAAGATATTCATTCACACTTCAACCTGAATGTGATGAACGTGACAATCATCATCATTCCCTATGAACGCGTGCCTAACAACTACTTCCGTTCTACATTAGATTGAATGAGTATCTCTTAGATCTCTTAATCAGAATCTTCGTGGTATAAGCTAGATTGATGGCGGCATTCATGAGAGTCTGGAAAGTCTAAACCTTGTCCGTGGTATTCCGAGTAGGACTTTGGGATTGAATGACTGTGATGAACTCCAAACTCGCGAGTGCTGGGCGTAGTGACAGACGCAAAAGGATAGTAAATCCTATTCCAGTATGATCGAGAACCTCCAAGATGATTAGCCATGCAGTGACAGTGCATCGGACCATTTTCACAGAGAGGAATAGGATGCAACCAACGACAAGGGTGATGCCTCTAGACGATTAGCCGTGCTGTGACAGAGCATTTGGACCATTTTCCCGAGAGAGATCGAAAGTAGCCATTGGCACCGGTGACATCCTTACATAAAGCCAGCCATAGAAAGGAGTAAGACGGATTGGATGAAGACAGCAGGAAAGCAGAGGTTCAGAGGAACGATTGCATCTCCATACGCTTATCTGAAATTCTCACCAATGATTTACATAAGTATTTCTATCCTTATTTTATTAATTAATTTCGAAAACTCCATAACTATTTTATATCCGCCTAACTGAGATTTACGAGATGACCATAGCTTGCTTCAAGCCAACAATCTCCGTGGGATTCGACCCTTACTCACGTAAGGTATTACTTGGATGACCCAGTGCACTTGCTGGTTAGTTGTGCGAAGTTGTGAACCATGGTATTGGCATCATGTTTTTGGCGCCATTACCAGGGAAAGAAAGAGCGATGAATTTTACATAATCAAAGTGTAATCACAATTTCGTCCACCACCAAGCAACTGAAAATCAAATAGGATAAAAAGAAGAGAATATACAATGAATTCCAAAAACATCTATGAAGATCAGTCTTAATTAGATGAGCGGGGCTATTAGTTTTTTGCTTTTGAACAGTTTTGGCATCTCACTTTATCCTTTGAAGTTTAGAATGATTGGCATCTATAGGAACTCATAATTTAGATAACGTTATTGATTCTCCTAGTTCAGTATGTTGATTCTTGAACACAGTTACTTTATGAGTCTTGGTCGTGACCCTAAGCATTTTGTTTTCCAGTATTACCACCGGATACATAAATGCCACAGACACATAACTGGGTGAACCTTTTCAGATTGTGACTCAGCTTTGCTAGAGTCCCCAATTAGAGGTGTCCAGAGCTCTTAAGCACACTCTTTTTGCTTTGGACCATGACTTTAACCGCTCAGTCTCAAGCTTTTCACTTGACACCTTCACGCCACAAGCACATGGTTAGGGACACCTTGGTTTAGCCGCTTAGGCCTGGATTTTATTTCTAGGGGCCCTCCTATCCACTGATGCTCAAATCCTTGGATCCTTTTTATTTTACCCTTGCCTTTTGGTTTAAAGGGCTATTGGCTTTTTCTGCTTGCTTTTTCTTTCTCTTTTCTTTTTTCGCATATATTTTTTTCTGCAAGCTTTTCACTATTTTTTCTTGCTTCAAGAATCAATTTTATGATTTTTTAGATTATCAATAGCATTTCTCCTTTTTTCATCATTCTTTCAAGAGCCAACAATTTTAATATTCATGAACAAAAAATTCAAAAATATGCACTGTTCAAGCATTCATTCAGAAAAACAAAAAGTATTGCCACCACATCAAAATAATTAATCTGTTTTAAAATTCGAAATTCATGTACTTCTTTTTCTTTTTGCAATTAAAAACACTTTTTATTTAAGAAAGGTGATGGATTCATAGGACATTCATAGCTTTAAGGCATAGACACTTAGACACTAGTGATCATGTAATAAGACACAAACATAAATAAAACATAAAGCCTAATTTTCGAAAAACAGAAAAATAAGAACAAGGAAATTAAAGAACAGGTCCACCTTAGTGATGGCGGCTAGTTCTTCCTCTTGAAGATCTTATGGAGTGTTTGAGCTCTTCAATGTCTCTTCCTTGCCTTTCTTGCTCCTCCCTCATGACTCTTTGGTCTTCCTTAATTTCATGGAGGAGGATGGAATGCTCTTAGTGCTCCACCCTTAGTTGTCCCATATTGGAACTTAATTCTCCTAGGGATGTGTTGATTTGCTCCCAATAGTTTTGTGGAGGAAAATGCATCCCTTGAGGCATCTCTGGGATTTCATGATGAGGAATTTCCTCATGCTCTTATCCATGAGTAGGCTCTCATGTTTGCTCCATCTTTTTCTTAGTGATGGGCTTGTCCTCATCAATGAGGATGTCTTCCTCTATGTCAATTCCAGCTGACTTGCAGAGGTGACAAATGAGATGAGGGAAGGCTAACCTTGCCAAAGTAGAGGACTTGTCCGCCACCTTGTAGAGTTCTAGGGACATAACCTCATGAACTTTTACTTCCTCTCCAATCATGATACTATGGATCATGATAGCCCGGTCTATAGTAACTTCAGACCGGTTGCTAGTAGGAATGATTGAGCGTTGGATGAACTCCAACCATCCCCTAGCCACGGGCTTGAGGTCATGCCTTCTTAGTTGAACCGGCTTCCCTCTTGAATCTCTCTTCCATTGAGCGCCCTCTTCACAAATGTCTATGAGGACTTGGTCCAACCTTTGATCAAAGTTGACCCTTCTAGTGTAGGGGCGTGCATCTCCTTGCATCATAGGCAAGTTGAATGCCAACCTTACATTTTCCGGACTGAAATCTAAGCATTTCCCCCGGACTATTGTAAGCCAATTCTTTGGGTCCGAGTTCACACTTTGATCATGGTTCTTGGTGATCCATGCATTGGCATAAAACTCTTGAACCATCAAGATTCTGACTTGTTGAATGGGGTTGGTGAGAACTTTCCAACCTATTCTTCGAATCTCATGTCGGATCTCCGGATATTCACCCTTTTTGAGCTTGAAATGGACCTCAAGGATCACCTTCTTCTTGGCCACAACTTCATAGAAGTGGTCTTGATGGACCTTTGAGATGAATCTCTCCATCTCCTATGACTCGGAGGCGGAATCTTTTGCCTTCCCTTTCCTCTTTCTAGAGGTTTCTCCGGCCTTAGGTGCCATAAATGGTTATGGAAAAACAAAAAGCTTTAGCTTTTACCACACCAAACTTAGAAGGTTTGCTCGTCCTCAAGCAAAAGAAGAAAGAAAAGAGTAGAAAAAGAAAATGGAGGAGATGGAGGGGGTTTAGTGGTTCGGCCAAGGGGAAAAAGTAGTGTGTATGATGTGTGAAAGTGAATGAGTGAAGATGGGTTTATATAGGAGTGGAGAGAGGGGTAGGGTTCGGTCATGTACGGGTGGGATTAAGAGGGAAAGTAGTTTGAATTTGAATGGTGAGGTAGGTGGGATTTTATGATGGATGGATGTGGATTGGTGAAGAAATTATGGAGAAGAGGGTAGGATTTGATAGGTGAGGGGTTTTTGGGGAAGAGGTATTGTGGTGGTTGGTGAAGGGTATTTGGGGAAGGGTTTTATGGGAAAGTGTGAAGAAGAGAGAGAGAGATGAGGTAGGTGGGGATCCTGTGGGGTCCATAGATCTTGAGGTGTCAAGGATTTCTCATCCCTGCACCATATGGCATGTAAACGCCCCCTTGCTTGCCAATCCTGGCGTTAAACGCCAGGTTGCTGGCCATTTCTGGCATTTAATGCCAGTTTTCTCCCCTTTCTGGCGTTAAACGCCAGCTCTGTGCCCATTTCTGGCATTAAACGCCAGCTCTGTGCCCCTTTCTGGCGTTAAACGCCAGCTCTGTGCCCCTTACTGGCGTTTAAACGCCAGTAAGCTTCTCCTCCAGGGTGTGCTATTTTTAATACTGTTTTTCATTTTGTTTTTGCTTTTTCAGTTATTTTTGTGACTTCACATGATCATCAACCTACAGAAAATATAATAGAAAATAAATAGATATAATAAAATAAAATTGGGTTGCCTCCTAACAAGCGCTTCTTTAATGTCAATAGCTTGACAGTGGGCTCTCATGGAGCCTCACAGATACTCAGAGCATGATGATGGCCTCCCTACACCAAACTTAGTGTTTGAATGAGGGGGCTCTATTTGACTCTGCATTGAGAGAAGCTTTTCATGCTTCCTCTCCATGGTTACAGAGGGAGATCCTTGAGCTTTAAACACAAGGGAGTCGTCATTCACTTGAAGGACCAATTCTCCTCTGTCAACATCAATCACAGCTTTTGCTGTGGCTAGGAAGGGTCTGCCAAGGATGATGGATTCATCCATACACTTCCCAGTGTCTAGGATTATGAAATCAGCAGGGATGTAGTGGCCTTCAACCTTTACCAAGACATCCTCTATAAGTCCATAAGCCTGTTTCCTTAAATTATCTGCCATCTCTAGTGAGATTCTTGTAGCTTGTTTATAAACCACTATTTCACGGTTTATCTTGTACTCAATTGAGTGGTTTTTATCAACTCTTTACCCACTTATTCATACTATTTGCATGGTTTTACATTTGCCTTCTTAATTATGTGCTTTGATTGAAAACATGCTTCTTAGGCCTTAAGTTTCCTATGTTTAATCCTCTCTTATTACCATTAGATGCCTTGATATGTGTGTTAAGTAATTTCAGAGATTACAGGGCAGGAATGGCTCAGAGGATGGAAAGGAAGCATGCAAAAGTGGAAGGAATACAAGAAGTTGGAGAAATTGCTAAGCTGTCCAGCCTGACCTCTACGCACTCAAACGACTATAACTTTAGCTACAAAGGTCCAAACGACGCAGTTCTAGTTGCGTTGGAAAGCTAACATTCGGGGCTTCGATTTGATATATAATATACCATAGTTGCCCTGACGCTAGGTGACGCGAACGCGTGCTTCACGCGGACGCGTCGCAGTGACGAAAATCAGCGTGGCAGATTTCTTCTCCAGCGATTTCTGGGCTGTTTCCGACCCAGTTTGCGGCTCAAAAAATATAGATTAGAGGCTATAAAGTGGAGGAATCCATTCATTCATGAACATAAGCTCACAATTCATAATTTTTAATTTTAGATGTAGTTCTTAGAGAGAGAGGTTCTCTCCTCTCTCTTAGGATTTAGGATTAGGATTTTTCTTACTTTCAGGATTGTTTCTTTTTATCAGGTTCAATTTTCCTTTTATTTTCCCAATTTAATTTTTGAACTTTTTCATGTTACATTTGATATCTTTATTAGTACAAATTGAGGTATTTCAGTTTATGAATGTTTTATTCTATTTACGATTGCTTTTAATTTAATTTAGATATTTTCTTCCTTTTGGCTTTGGTTAAGTAATTGGTAACGCTTGAGCTGTCAAATAAAGCAGTGGTTGAAATTGGGAGTTGCTCCAATAACTCTAGTCTTTCCATAGGAATTGACTAGGACCTGAGGATTAAGTTAATTAATCCACTTGATTTACCTTCATAGTTAGAGGTTAACAAAGTGGGATTAAAACCCAATTCTCATCACAATTGATAAGGATAGGACTTCCAATTCTAATACTTTGCCAAGAGTTTATTTTATTATTTCTATTTTATTTTTCTTATCATTTAACATACTGGTTTCTTTCTTTCAAAACCCCCAATTTACAAGACTCATAACCAATAATAAGAACATACTTCCCTGCAATTCCTTAAGAATATGACCCGAGATTTAAATACTCGGTTATCAATTCTAAAGGGGTTTGTTACTTGTGACAATCAAAACGTTTGTAAGAAAGGTTGATTGCTTAGTTTAGTAACTATACTTGTAACGAGAGTTTACTATAACTTCTAAACCATCAATCTTCAGTTCTTCAAAATGGCGCCGTTGCCGGGGAATTGCAAACGTGTGCATTATTATTGGCTATTGTAAATATTTACTTTTTTCTTGTTTATTTGTTTTTATTTTTATTTTTATTTTTATTTTCGTAAATTAAGAGGTTATTGGTTTTTATTTAGTTATTAAAAATTTTTCAAAAAAATTTTTTCTTGGTGTTCATTTTGATCTTCAAGCTATTCTTCGTGTTCATCTTGACCTTAAAGTTGTTCTTAGTTGTTTTCTTCGTTTTGATCTAAAAATTTTAAATTTGGTGTCATTTTATTGTTTTTCTCTTTCCTCATTACATTCAAAAATTCAAAATTTAAAACTCAAATTTCAATTTTCAAATTTCAATTTTCAAAATTCAAATTTAAAAATTTAAAATTCAAATTTAAAATTTCAAAATTTAAAATTTCAAAATTTAAATTTCAAAATTCAAATCTTTTTCAAAATCTTATCTTATCTTATTTCAAAAATCAAATTTCAAAATTCAAATTTCAAAAATTTAAAAATTCAAAATTTCAGATTTCAATAACCTTTTAATTTAAAAATTGTTTTTATTTTCGTTTTTTTTTATTTTTATTTGTTATTATGAGTTCTCACCCCCATCGCTTTGAGTTTGGTTCCAATGCTGTTGCAAGGAATGGAAATTATAACAGGAACGTGCATCAAGGTCAAAACAATCAGAGATGGAAGGAGCCACGAGGATCTGATCAACCCTTCCGGCAACAACACCTTCCACAGTACCACAGACAAAGACCATTCCACGATGCATACCAAGACAATAGTTATGGTGGACCTTTCCGTGACAACCAACATCCACCAAATTACTATAATCAAGAGCCATTCTAGGGGGCATACCAAGATGATAGATATGATGGACCACCACCATATGCCTATGAACCCCCTCCTCAACATGACTTTGGACCACTATACTCACAAGCTCCTTTCCACCATTCACCTCCATATGACCCTAACCCTTATCCACCATACCAACCACCTTATGAACCATATGAACCATATATAGAACTACCCCAATTCCAACCCAATTGTTCCCAAGAACCACCACCCCCATATGCACCATATCCATATCCATCAATCCAAGAGCCTTATGGTCCTACTCATGATACCCAAGCGGAACAAGAATCAACGGATCGTCTCAAGGAAGCAGTGGATCAATTTCATGCAACCCTTCACCAATTGAATCAAGCGATAAATCAATTAGCTTCCCGACATTCGAACACTCAAGGAACCCCCATGGCTTCATGTGGACAATCTAATGACGAACGTAGCATAAAGGAGACATTAGAAACTCCGGTGGACAGTAAGGAGCATGAATTTGTACTGGAACAAGTGGAGGAAGCCGGAATTATTGAAGAAGAAGAAGTGGTTGCAGACTTAGGAGATGCTGAACCTCCATGGGAAAGTCAGGTTATAGAACCTCCTTCCAAGGCGATTGAAATTGATGCTGAGGAGGGTGTACAACCTCCAAGGTATATCATGATTAAGGACTTGGAAGAGGTTGATCAAGAGATGGAGATTAAAGAAGAAGAAGCACAGCCTCCCATGCTCTTGGTAGGCAATGAAGAAGAGATTGAATTAGAAGAAAGCTACCAAGAGAAAGAGGTTGAAATTGAAGAAGCTTGCAAAGAGGTGGAAGTTGTCAAAGAGCACAAGAGAGTGGAGCTTGGAATCACCTTGCCATCATCCTTCACAACATTCAAGTGGGTAAAATTCATATCCCTTCTAATTCCACTTGAATATGGGCTACTGGAGACGGATGGTCAACTTAGAGCTTTTTGTGACATTAAGAGTAAGAGGAAGATGGTCAGTGCTAAGAATTGTCCTGCAAGGTTCATTATGGTTGGAATCTTCAAGTTTAAACGCAAAGGTTGGTGCAGAGCTCAATTGAATAGGTCTAGGAAGCTGTTTGGATGCTTCAATGAGAATTCTAAAGCTGAACCACCCAGATGGAACAATATTGCTCAACAAGACGATGGGTGCAAAAGCAAGATTTGGGACCCCTGAATTCATTCTGGCAATCAACACTCTTGGGGCCTTGTCACTTGCTTTAACTTACTTGAAGGCTTTCTACGCATAGTTTAGGATCCCGGAGGTTACTGGAAGTACAAACACTGGTGGGGATTCCTGGATGAATACAAGCATAAACCACCATAACAGGGAGCTCACCAAATGTCCAATTTAAGGACTCTAACTAAAAATGCTAGGTGGGAGACAACCCACCATGGTATAATCGTTCTTTTCTCAATTTTAATTTTATTTCATTTTGTTTATTTTTCGTTTTATTTTATTCTATTTTTATTGAACCTGGATTTATTCATACCATCCACATATGCATTTTACATTCTGCATACTGCACATTGCAGATTTTAAAAAAAAAAAGCACGCACACGACGCGGCAGCGTCGCTGACACGTCCGCGTCACCAGTGCATTGGGAAGAAAAGAAACCGAACATAAAGTCACATGAGAGCGTGGCTGGAGGTGCGCCTTTAGCATAATTTGACCCCACGCGACTGTGTCATGTGGCAAAAGAGCCTCCCACGCGTCCGCGTCCCCCACCCGTCCGCGTGGCTCTGTGGATCGACGTAAATGGGTGTATGGTAGTAAGTTGGGCTGGAATGGTGCTAGACGCACAAGCCCTATGACGCGACCGCGTGCCCCAAGCGTCTGCGTCGCCCTCCGATCTTGGCCATCCACGCGATCGCGTCAACCACGCGACCGCGTCACCCAATATTTTGGTCAAAAGAGTTTCGAACAGAGAGTTGTGTGAGCGCGAGGCTGCCCTCGCGCCACTCGCACGGATCATGTCACGCGTCTGCGTGACCGACGTGACCGCGTCGAATCATTTAAGCACTGCTTGCACGAACGCGTACCCCACGCGTCCGCGTCGCTCGCGCCGCATAGCTCATCCAACTCTGCCAAAAATATCTTATCTTTTTCCTTCCCAAATCCTAATTTTTCTTCTATCTTTCCTTCTTTCTTTTTTCTTTCTTACTTTATCTCTTTCACTTCTCATTCTTTTTCACCTTCATTCTATTTTTACTTAATTTATTTGCATACTTTCATTCATTGTATTTTAATTTTGTGCATATTTTTACTTTCTTTTCTAAATTTATTACTTTTCTGTTGGTGTTGAAATTTCTTATTTAATTGTTGCATCTTCTCTTGAATTATTTTGGGTGCTTAATGACTTGTTTTATTCTGATTGGGTAATATTATTTAAATCAATGCCAATCTTTTATATCTGTATTACTTTTGCATTGACATGAATTTATATTATCTCTCCTTCCCACTCTCTTTGCCATTATTGCAAATTTTGCATCATGATGTCATGTGCTTCTATTGTTTTCTCACGTACATGTTGAAGCTTTGTAAATGAGACCCTTATCGATTGGCATTAACCCACCCATACTTCATTTATTTTCTTATCTTTACTTCTGGGTTACTTTTCTTCCCTTTTTCTTTCAGGATGGCCACCCGGAAGGGAACCGGAACACGTTTACATGGGGAGACAAACAAGTCCATCTGCACAATCCTTGAAGAAATGCATCAGTTGGAATAATCCGTCCACCTGCACATCTCAACATGCACCGAGGACGGTGCAATCTTTAAGTGTGGGGAGGTCGATACCGACTTCCAGGGGTTAGCTACCTTCTTTTCAAACACCATTATTTTATTTTCTTTGTTTGTTCATTGTTACATTTGCATGTTTGTTTGATTTTGTGCATATTTTACCACTTGGTTAAAGTAATATTTTCTTTTTCAAGAAACTTTTTATAGCATTTCACTAATTTGAATAAAATTTTTTGTTACACTTGTTTGAAGAAATATTATTTTGGAACATGGGTTAGAGCTCGAACACACAAAACCTGTAAGATTTTGAGCTTATTTGAATTGGTTGCATTTTATCAACCAATATTTTATTTTGGTGTGTGTTTTTCTCTCTAAAATTGTGATCTTTGTCTTGCTTAATTCTATATTTCCATAGTTTGATGTATGCATACACTTACATGATTGAGGCCTTTATTTCACTGAGCTTACATACCCATATGGCCTTACCCTTTCATTATTCTTTGCAAACCAATGTTGAGCCTATTATACCCCTTTGTTCTTTACTTTAGCACATCACTAACTCTAAGCGGAAAACAATAATGTCCTTAATTTGAATCCTTGGTTAGCTTAGACTAGTGAGAGTGCTCATGAATTAAGTATGGAAAAAGTTGAATTTGGAAACATTTGGTTTGAGAATTGAGTATGTTAGAATTTTCTGAAAATGTGAAAAAAAAATGTTTAGGACATGATTCATGCATCCAATAATTTAATTATATGCATTAAAAAAATAAAAAGAAAAGAAAAAAATATATATACAAAAAAAAAGTGAGAAAAAGAAAAGAAAAAAAATAGAGCAAATAAGAAAAAGGGGACAAAATGCCCTAAAGTAAGTGGTGAAAGCAATGCATATGTACTGTACTTGAAATTAGAATGCATAAATATATGAAAAATATGGTTAATGGATAGTTAGGTTTCATATTTTGATTACATGGATTGTCTTAAGTTAGGTGGAAAAAGTTTAAGTTAATTAAGGATTCAGATTTTAGTCCACTTGGCCAAATACAATCCTACCTTGACCCTAATCCCGTTACAACCCTTAAAAGACCTCTTGATATGTGTATCTGTGCATTAAATTTATGTTGATTATTAGATGAAGAGCAAGCCTTAGAAAGCAACGTTAGTACAGAATTGAGAGAGTCGGACCTTAAACACTTGAGTGATTAGAGTGTGTACACTTCCGGTGAGGGTTCGACGCTCGATTCCTTGTTCCCGGCTTTCATGAGCTATTTTCTTCTTGCAAGTCTATTTGTACTCTATTTTGTAATTTGAATTAGTGAAATCCAATTTATATTTGTTCTTGGAAGATTTATTTACTTTTAACCAAGTAGGTAGAAATATTTTGCATGTAGTTGCATTCATATAAGATAGGTTGCATTTCATACATTCTATCATTCCTCTTCATTCTTTATAACTTCTCTTGAGCTTAGCATGAGGACATGATAATGTTTAAGTGTGGGGAGGTTGATAAACCACTATTTCATGGTTTATCTTGTGCTCAATTGAGTGGTTTTTATCAACTCTTTACCCACTTATTCATACTATTTGCATGGTTTTACATTTGCCTTCCTAATTATGTGCTTTGATTGGAAGCATGCTTCTTTGGCCTTAAGTTTCCTGTGTTTAATCCTCTCTTATTACCATTAGATGCCTTGATATGTGTGTTAAGTGATTTCAGAGATTACAGGGCAGGAATGGATCAGAGGATGGAAAGAAAGCATGCAAAAGTGGAAGGAATACAAGAAGTTGGAGAAATTGCTAAGCTGTCCAGCCTGACCTTTTCGCACTCAAATGGCTATAACTTTAGGTACAGAGGTCCAAACGACACGGTTCCAGTTGCATTGAAAAGCTAACGTCCGGGGCTTCAATTTGATATATAATATGCCATAGTTTCCCTGACGCTAGGCAACACGAACGCGTGCTCCACGCGGACACGTCGCAGTGATGAAAATCAGCGTGGCAGATTTCTTCTCCAGCGATTTCTGGGCTGTTTCCGACCCAGTTTGCGGCCCAGAAAACATAGATTAGAGGCTATAAAGTGGGGGAATCCATTCATTCATGAACATAAGTGCACAATTCATAATTTTTAGTTTTAGATGTAGTTCTTAGAGAGAGAGGTTCTCTCCTCTCTCTTAGGATTTAGGATTAGGATTTTTCTTACTTTCAGGATTGTTTCTTTTTATCAGGTTCAATTTTCCTTTTATTTTCTCAATTTAATTTATGAACTTTTCCATGTTACATTTGATATCTTTATTAGTACAAATTGAGGTATTTCAGTTTATGAATGTTTTATTCTATTTATGAATGCTTTTAATTTAATTTAGATATTTTCTTCCTTTTGGCTTTGGTTAAGTAATTGGTAATGCTTGAGCTGTCAAATAAAGCAGTGGTTGAAATTGGGAGTTGCTCCAATAACTCTAGTCTTTCCATAGGAATTGACTAGGACCTGAGGATTAAGCTAATTAATCCACTTGATTTACCTTCATAGTTAGAGGTTAACAAAGTGGGATTAAAACCCAATTCTTATCACAATTGATAAGGATAGGACTTCCAATTCTAATATTTTGCCAAGAGTTTATTTTATTATTTCTATTTTATTTTTCTTATCATTTAACATACTGGTTTCTTACTTTCAAAACCCCCAATTTACAAGACTCATAACCAATAATAAGAACATACTTCCCTGCAATTCCTTGAGAATACGACCCGAGGTTTAAATACTCGGTTATCAATTTTAAAGGGGTTTGTTACTTGTGACAACCAAAATATTTGTAAGAAAGGTTGATTGCTTGGTTTAGTAACTATACTTGCAACGAGAGTTTACTATAACTTCTAAACCATCAATCTTCAGTTCTTCACTTGTACCTCAAGTAACCCCAGCTTCTCCATTACAGAGAGTGGCATGAGGTTTATACTTGACCCTAGGTCACACAGAGCCTTCTCAAAGGTCATGGTGCCTATGGTACAAGGTATTGAGAACTTTCCAGGATCCTGTCTCTTCTGAGGTAATCTCTGCCTAGTTAAGTCATCCAGTTCTTTGGTGAGCAAGGGGGGTTCATCCTCCCAAGTCTCATTACCAAATAACTTGGCATTTAGCTTCATGATTGCTCTAAGGTACTTAGCAACTTGCTCTTCAGTAACATCTCTATCCTCTTCAGAGGAAGAATACTCATCAGAGCTTATGAATGGCAGAAGTAAATTTAATGGAATCTCTATGGTCTCTGTATGAGTCTCAGATTCCCATTGTTCCTCATTAGGGAACTCCTCGGAGGCCAGTGGACGTCCATTGAGGTCTTCCTCAGTGGGAATCACTGCCTCTTCCTCCTCTCCAGGTTTGGCTGTGTGGGTTATGTTTGTGGCCTTGGACTCTCTTTTTGGGTTCTTTTCTGTATTGCTTGGGAGAGTACTAGGAGGGAGTTCAGTAATTTTCTTACTCAGCTGACCCACTTGTGCCTCCAAATTTCTAATGGAAGATCTTGTTTCAGTCATGAAACTTTAAGTGGTTTTAATTAGATCAGAGATTATGGTTGCTAAGTCAGATTGGCTCTGCTTAGAATTCTCTGTCTGTTGCTGAGAAGATGATGGAAAAGGTTTTCTATTGCTAAACCTATTTCTTCCACCATTACTGTTGTTGAAGCCTTGTTGAGGCCTCTGTTGGTCCTTCCATGAGAGATTTGGATGATTTCTCCATGAAGGATTATAGGTGTTTCCATAGGGTTTTCCCATGTAATTTACCTCTTCCATTGCTGGATTCTTAGGATCATAAGCTTCTTCTTCAGATGAAGCTTCTTTGGTACTGCCTGTTGATGCTTGCATTCCAGACAGACTCTGAGAAATCATATTGACTTGCTGAGTCAATATTTTGTTCTGAGCCAATATGGCATTCAGAGTGTCAATCTCAAGAACTTCTTTCTTCTGAGTTGTCCCATTATTCACAGTATTCCTTTTAGAAGTGTACATGAATTGGTTATTTGCAACCATTTCAATGAGTTCCTGAGCTTCTGCAGGCGTCTTCTTCAGATGAAGAGATCCTCCTGCAGAGCTGTCCAATGACATCTTGGATAGTTCAGACAGACCATCATAGAAGATACCTATAATGCTCCATTCTGAAAGCATGTCAGAAGGACACCTTCTGATTAATTGCTTGTATCTTTCCCAAGCTTCATAGAGGGATTTACCTTCCTTCTGTATGAAGGTTTGGACTTCCACTTTAAGCTTGCTCAATTTTTGAGGTGGAAAGAACTTTGCCAAGAAGGCATTGACTAGCTTTTCCAAAGAGTTCAGGTTTTCTTTAGGTTGTGAATCCAACCATGTCCTAGCTCTGTCTCTTACAACAAAGGGGAAAAGCATAAGTCTGTAGACCTCAGGATCAACCCCATTGGTCTTGACAGTGTCACAGATTTGCAAGAATTCAGTTAAGAATTGATGAGGATCTTCCAATGGAAGTCCATGAAACTTGCAATTCTGTTGCATTAGAGAAATTAATTGAGGCTTAAGCTCAAAGTTGTTTGCTTTAATGGTAGGGATAGAGATGCTTCTCCCATAGAAGTCGGGAGTAGGTGCAGTAAAGTCACCAAGCACCTTCCTTTCATTGTTGGCATTGTTGTTGTTTTCGGCTGCCATGGCTTCTTCTTGTTTGAAAATTTCTGTTAGGTCCTCTCCAGAGAGTTGTGCTTTAGCTTCTCTTAGCTTTCTCTTCAAGGTCCTTTCAGGTTCAGGATCAGCTTCAACAAGAATGCCTTTGTCCTTGCTCCTGCTCATATGAAAGAGAGAAGGAGAAAGTATAGAATCATCTATATCACAGTATAGAGATTCCTTGAGGTGTCAGAGGAAAAAAAGAATGGAAGGAGGAGGTAGAGAAGAGAGAATTCGAACTTATAGAGAGAGAGTCCAAATTGCTGATAGTGGAGGAGTGTTAGTCCTTAAATAGAAGGATGTGAGAAGAGGGGAAGAATTTTTGAAAATAAATTAAAAAGATTTTGAAATAATTAAAAGAAAAAAAATGGTTGATGATTTTCAAAAATTGAAATTGAGGTAATAGTTAATTAATTTTGAAAAAGATTTTGAAATTAGAAATAAAAAATAAGATATGATTGAAAATTATTTTGAAAAAGATGTGATTGAGAAGATATGTTTGAGAAAATATGTTTTTTTTTAAAAAGATATGATTGACAATCAATTAAAATGATTTGATTTTTAAAATTAATGACTTGGCTAACAAGAAATTTAAAAGATATGATTCTAAAATTCAATTATTGAAACTTTCTTAACATGGAAGAAATTTTTGAATCAAATCACTAATTGTATAGCAAGGATTTTCGAAAATAGTAAAAACAAATGGAAAGGAATTGATTTTGAAAAGATATGATTGAAAAAGATTTGATTTTGAAAAATTATGAAAATTTGAAAAAGAGTTGAATTAAAAACAAAATCTTCCCTCTTGTGCCATCCTTGCATTAAACGCCCAGAATGGTATCCATTCTGGCATTTAACGCCCAAAGTACTACCCTTTTGGGCATTTAACGCCCAGCCAGGTACCCTGGCTGGCGTTTAAACGCCAGTTTTCCTTCCTCATATGGCGTTTTGAACGCCCAGCTTTTTCTGTGTAATTCCTCTGCTGTATGTTCTGAATCTTTAATTCTCTGTATTACTAGTTTGAAAAGACATAATTTTGAAATTTTTTTTTGAATTTTTAATGATGATAAACAATAAAAATGCAACTAATCATGGAAAACTAAGATTAAATAAACAATGCATTCAAGACACTAAACTTAGAAATTTTCATATTAGAAATACTAACAAATTGAGAATGCATATGAGAAACAACAAAACACACAAAACAAGAGAGTTTAAAGATCAGAGCAAGGAAATCATCAAGAACAACTTGAAGATTAATGAAGAACAAAATTCATACATTCGAAAAATGCAGGGAATAAATAAAACAAGCAGGACACTAAACTTAAAAATTGACACTAGACTTAAACAAGAAACACGAATTATTTTTTATTTTTATAATTTTATTTATTTTTTTGTAATTTTTTGAAAATTAATTGGAAAAAGAGAAAATAAGGAATTCAAAATTTTTAATGAGAATTCCAGGAATCATGCAATGTTAGTCTAAAACTCCAGTCCAGGAATTAGACATGGCTTACTAGCCAGCCAAGCTTTCAGTGAAAGCTCTGGTCCAAAATACTAGACATGGCCAATGGCCAGCCAAGCTTTAGCAGATCCTTACATTCAACAGCAAGATTGATAGAAATCAACAAGCTCTTGTGATGATAAGTTGAAACCTCGGTCCAAAAGATTAGACATGGCTTCACAGCCAGCCAGACTTCAACAGATCATCATGAAACTCTAGAATTCATTCTTAAAATCTCTGAAGAACAGAATAGAAATTTTTTTTTGTATTTTTGAAATTTTTTTTCGAAAATAAAAAGTAAAAAGCTTAAACATAAAATTGCCCAATCTAAGCAACAAGATGAACCGTCAGTTGTCCAAACTCGAACAATCCCCAGCAACGGCGCCATAAACTTGGTTGCGTGGGGATTGTTTGTTCCCCGGCAACGGCGCCAAAAGCTTGGTTGCACGAAATTGTGATCATCAATGGTGCCAACAACTTGGTACGCACAATTGTAATCTCAACTCTTTGTCACAACTCCGCACAACTAACCAGCAAGTGCACTGGGTCATCCAAGTAATAAACCTTACGTGAGTAAAGGTCGATCCCACGGAGATTGTCGGCTTGAAGCAAGCTATGGTCATCTTGTAAATCTCAGTCAGGCGGATTCAAATGGTTATGGAGAATTGATAATTAAAAGATGAATAAAATATAAAATAAGATAGAGATACTTATGTAATTCATTAGTGAGAATTTCAGATAAGCGTATGAAGATGCTTTGTTCCTCCTGAACTTCTGCTTTCCTATTATCTTCATCCAATCATTCATACTCCCTTCCATGGCAAGCTTTATGTTGGGTTTCACCGTTGTCAATGGCTACCTCCCGTCCTCTCAGTGAAAATGGTCCAAATGCGCTGTCACCGCACGGCTAATCATCTCTCGGTTCTCGATCATGTTGGAATAGGATCCATTGATCCTTTTGTGTCTGTCACTACGCCCAACACTCGCGAGTTTGAAGCTCGTCACAGTCATCCCTTCCCAGATCCTACTCAAAATACCACAGACAAGGTTTAGACTTTCCGGATCTCAGGAATGGCCGCCAATAATTCTAGCCTATACCATGAAGGTTCTAATCTTTGATTAGAAACCCAAGAGAGTATACTCCAGCTGTCGTCCAATGACTACGTTGAACATCATGTAGATCGCTTTGTGGTTGTCAAGCACGCAACCTTGGCTAAGCGAGTAATGAAGATTGGGTGATTGTCACGGGTCACCCCTTCATTCTGACTTAACTGAATTAAGTATGAGAGTATATCGTGGAGAAGAAGTAGGCGTGAATTGAATAGAAAACAGTAGTAATTGCATTAATTCATGAAGAACAGCAGAGCTCCACACCTTAATCTAT
The DNA here is from genome assembly GCF_059453495.1 of Arachis ipaensis. NCBI lineage: Eukaryota > Viridiplantae > Streptophyta > Magnoliopsida > Fabales > Fabaceae > Arachis > Arachis ipaensis. The sequence continues at coordinate 97,744,884 of NC_142438.1, forward strand.
GGTGTGTAGAAACTCCACCGTTGAAAATACATAAGTGAAATTAGTGTTCATTGGCTTCGGCCTCAGAGGGGGAACCAGAATAACCAAGACTAGATAGTATTTGTGTGATGAAAATACAATAGCAAAAGGTCCTATTTATAGAAAACTAGTAGCCCAGGGTTTACAGAAATGAGTAATTAATGCAGAAATCCATTTCTGGGCCTACTTGGTGTGTGCTTGGGCTGAGCATTAAAGCTTTTACGTGTAGAGGCTTCTCTTGGAATTAAACGCCAGCTTTTGCATCAGTTTTGGCGTTTAACTCCAGCTTTTATGCCAGTTCTGGCGTTTTGACGCCAGAATTTTTATGCTGACTTGGAACGCCGGTTTGGGCCATCAAATCTCGGACAAAGTATGAACTATTATATATTTCTGGAAAGCCCAGGATGTCTACTTTCCAACGCATTTCAGAGCGTGCCAATTGGGCTTCTGTAGCTCCGGAAAATCCACTTCGAGTGCAGGGAGGTCAGAATCCAACATCATCTGCAGTCCTTTTTCAGCCTCTGAATCAGATTTTTTGCTCAGTTCCCTCAATTTCAACCAGAAAATACCTGAAATCACAGAAAAACACACAAACTCATAGTAAAGTCCAGAAATGTGATTTTTATTTAAAAACTAATAAAAATATAATAAAAAATAACTAAAACATACTAAAAACTACCTAAAAACAATGCCAAAAAGCGTATAAATTATCTGCTCATCAGCTACAAATTTCCCTCGGCAAGTATACCAAATTTTTGTCAACTAAAAACTCACAATAGAGTGGGGTCGAATCCCACAGGGATTGATTGGTTGAGCAACTTTAATTAGAGGAGTATTCTAGTTGAACTAAGACAAATTGAATTAAGAGTTGCAGGAATTTAAATGGCGGGAAAAATAAATAACAAAGAATGTAAATAATTGAAAATAAATTTCAGAATGTAAGGAGCAGTAGTTAAATTGCAGAAACTAAAATGGGAATGGGGATAAATGAGCATAATTGTAAACAGCAAAAATTAAAGAATGGGAGAGATCAGCATGGGGAGGTTCATTGGGCTTAGGAGATGTTGCATTCTCCGGATCAAGTTCATTCTCATCTCTTCCTCAATCAATGCATTCATTGATCTTCTTGGCAATCTTAGGTGATTGAATCCTAATGTCTTGGCAATCCAATCTCTCTAAGCTTGAACAATTGCCCAATGTCTTGACCTAATTGCTCATGGGAAGAGATGAAGTACGATCACTGATTATACCACATGTTTTTCTAGATCAAAGTATTGGTAGGATTACATGTCACTATATCCATCCAACCTCCAACCCAGTCCAACATGAGAAAGAATTTCTAGCATGATTTCCTCGTTCCTCTTTCAAGGTTCCGAGAAAATCCAAGTATGAACAATTTCTCTCTCGAGACAATTGTTCAATTGGATGAAGATTGAAAGCTTTCAAGCAAAATCAAGAGAAAAGATAGAGGAAAAAAATGACAACTATTATTGATCCATTGAATTACAACAGAGCTCCCTAACCCAATGAAAAGGGATTTAGTTGTTCATAGCTCTGGGATGGAAATTGAAATTGAAAAGTGCATTGCAAAAGTAAACTGAATTTACAGAGAGTGTTTAGAATCCTGGATCCTCAGGTTTCCAATCCTCCTTTTTCTAACTCAAACTATCTACTATTTATACACTTTCTTCCTTCAGTCTTCAAGTCTTTGATGTGGGCTTTGGCCCTTGTTAAAGCTAGTTGAGAGTGACTCTTAGTGATGCTGATGTGGGCTTGAGTTAACCAACATTCAAGAGCTTGCATGGGTGCTACTGGACCAATGTTCAAGAGCTTGCATGGGTGCTACTGGAATTGAAGTTTGCATTGACGTTGGTGAAAATGTTGGTGACCAACGTTTGTATGAAAATGTTGAGTCAAAGGTTACTTGAAAAAGGAATTCTGGGAGTTGCCAGCAACGTTTGACTCAACGTTGGTGTACCAACGTTCGTCTGGTCACGCGTGCGCGTGGCCCACGCGTATGCGTCAAAGCTGTTTTTTTCCATTTCACGCGTGCGCGTCGCCTAGGCATGCGTGACAAACGGATTTTTACTAGTAAAGAATTCACAAATAAGTTCTCGTTGCTAGTATAGTTTCTAAACCAACAAAGAATCCATTCGTACAAAAATTTGGTTGTCACAAGTAACAAACACCTAATAAAATTGATAACTGAAGTATTTAAACCTCGGGTCATCTCTCAAGGAATTACAGGGAGGTGTACTTATTATTGGTTATGAGAAAAGTATCTTTTTGGGGTTCTTGAATAAGGAACAAGAAAAGTAAATTGCAAAAAAGTAAATTGATAATTAAGAAAACTCTTGGCAAGGTATGAGAATCTGACGTCCTATCCTAGTTATCCTTATCAATTGTGATGATAATTGTTCATTGCTCCCACTTAGTTAACCCTTACTAAATAAAGGAAAGTCAAATGGACTAATCAATTTGATTCCTCAAGTCCTAGTCAACTCCTAAGGAAAGACTAGCTTAGAGGGATCCAAATCAACCAGTAAATTCCAATTATCAGTCAACAAAGGAGTTTGATAACTAAAACGTCTCCAATTACTCAACCAAAGCTAAGAATGTAAAAAGCCAAATTAAAATCATAAATATGAAATACCTCAAATTGCATTAAATAAAGAAATCAAATTTAACATGGAGTTCATAAACCAAATTTTCAACATAAAGTAATCAACAAGGAGAAGAAATAAACTAGAATGCTAGAACAATTAAAAGTAGAAGGGAAACTAAATTAAAGGAACATTGAACCTGGAATTGAGAAGAAATAAATCTAAAACTAAGAGAAATCCTAAACCTAGAGAGAGGAGAGAGCCTCTCTCTCTAGAAACTACATCTAAAAACTAAAATTATGTGAATGAATGTTATATGTGTTCTCTCGTGTTTCCCCCATTCTGCAGCTCTTATTCTGTGTTTTTCGGGCTTGGAACTGGGCCAAAAGGAGCCCAGAAATCGCCTCCAGCTTTCTGCAACTTTCTGCAGGTGGCGCATGTCATGCGTACGCGTAGGTCACGCGTGCGCATCATTTGGCAAAGTTCCTTGTCACGCGTATGCGTCGCTCATCTTCTGCGCTAGGCACGCGTACGCGTCGCCCATGCGTGCGCGTCGCTGCCAGCTTCTCAAAACTTTATTTTTCGTATTCCTTCCACTTTTGCATGTTTCTTTTCCATCCTCTAAGTCATTCCTGCCCAATAAAGCTTGAAAACACTCAACATACAAATCACGACATCGAATGATAATAAAGGATAATTAAAATTGACTGTTTAAAGGCCTAGGAAACATGTTTTCAATTATAGCACAGAATTAGGAAGAAAAATGTAAAACATGCGAATTATATGAATAAGAGTGAGTTTAGTGGATAAAATCCTCTCAATTAAGTACAAAATGTACCACGAAATAGTTGTGCATCAAATCTCCCCACACTTAAACATTAGCATGTCCTCATGCTAAGCTCAAGGAGATATAAAGAATGAATAGGGGAAAGTAAGACTCATGAAATGCAACCTATGAATGCAACTATATGCTAAGATGAGTCTGTCTACTTGGTTAAAAGAAAACAAGTTCTTCAAGACAAAAATAAATCAGACTCCAATAATTCAAATCATACAATAAAAGACAAGTAAACTTGTAAGAAGGTAGCTCATGAAAGTAGGGAACATAGAGTCAAGCATTGAACCCTCACTGGATGTGTATACGAACTCTAATCACTCAAGTGTATAGGGTAATCCACTCTAGTCTCTTCTATTCATGCATTCTAAAATTTGTTCTTCATCTAACCAATCAACAAAAATTTAGTGCACACATGCAAACATCATGAGGTCTTTTTCAAGGTGGTAATGGGGCTTAGGTAAGGGTGAGGATACATGTATGACCAAGTGAGCTAGGAATTGAATCCTTGATTAACCTAAGTTCTCACCTAACGCACATACATTCCCTATGCTTCTAAAATCATGCCTAACTATCCATAGTCTCACTTTTTGTGCTTTTTACCTACTCATGTATTTGAATATTCTTCTATTTTATCTCACATGCATTGATCTTTTTATTGAACTTAACATTGGGGTGCTTTCATTCCTCTAAATTTGGAAATTTTTTTATTGAAAGCATTACAACATCAATGCATTTGGTTTTCATAATTTCACATGAGTAGCATTTAAATTCTTAATATTCATCAGTTAAGCAATACACATTCTTATTAACCAGAGTTCCTATAGTTTTCCACACTTAATTTGACACACAATCCTTATCTCAAGCTAGCCAAAGATTCAATTCGGGTAGTTCATTGTTTTTCTGCTTAAGGCTAGTGATGTGGTAACATAAAGAACAAAAGGCGATATAGAAGGCTCAAAGTGGCGAACAAAGGTAATTAGAATGGTAGGTGATACACGGAAAACTCGTCTCGCAACAAATTTCCTTCGGCAAGTGTACTGAATTCATCGTCAAGTAAAAACTCACAATAGAGTGAGGTCGAATCCCACAGAGATTGATTGATCAAGCAACTTTAATTAAAGGAATGTTTTAGTTGAGCGAACCAGAATTTGAGTTGAGAATTGCAGAAAATTAAATGGCGGGAAAGTAAATAGTGGAAACAGTAAATGCTAGGAATAAAGAGCTGAATGTAAATGGCGGAAAGTAAATTACAGAATCTTAAATGGGAATGGGGCAATTGCTCATAAAAGTAAATCGCAGAAATTAAAGAGAATGGGTAAGATCAGAAATGGGGAATTCATTGGGCTCAGGAGATGTTGCATTCTCCGGATCAAGTTCATTTTCATCTCTTCCAATCAATGCATTCATTGATCTCCTTGGCAATCTTAAGTAATCGAATTACAATTCCTTGTTCAATCTTTCAAATCTTGATCAATAGCCAATTCCTTGGTCAATTGCTCATGAGAAGAGATGAAGTATGGTCACGGATTATACCACATGCATTTTCCAAATCAAGTGTTAGAAGGATTATAGTCACATATCCATCCAAATCCAATTTGGTCCAGCATGAGAAAGCATTTCTAGCATGATCCATTCATTCCTCTTTCAAGGTTCAGAAGAGATCCAAGTATGAATAGCTTCTTTTCCAAGATAACTACCCAATTGGATGAAGATCGAAAGCTTTCTAGTAAAATCAAGAGAAAAGATAGAAGAAGGAGAATGAAAACTAAAATTGATCCATCAAATTACAACAGAGCTCCCTAACCCAATGAAAGGGGTTTAGTTGTTCATAGCTCTGGAAAATGAAAACAAAGATGGAGAATACATGCTGAAAGTAAAACTAGAAGTCTAGAGAAAGTAAATACAGAGAGTAGTTCTATGCCCAAAGGCTCCCTAAAGTTTTCCAGCTCCCTAACTAATTCAAAGCTACTCCTATATATACTACTCTTCTGATCTTCTAGTTGGCTCTTCAAGTCTTGGGTATGGGCCTTTGGATCCTAAGTTTGAAGCAGTTATCTTCTTCATTGGGCTTAGCTTTTCTTGCAGAGAGAAAGTGTGAAGTAGGCAGGGACTTTCAGCTCAGGATGTTAGTGGTGTTAACGTTAAGTGAAAGTGTGGGTTCGAGAACGTTAGTAACAATCACCTTTTTCACTAACTTTGCTCACCCAAGTATGAGCCACGTTAACTTCAACGTTAGTGGCACAAACGTTACCACTAACGTTGCCTCTTGGTCTTTCGCACACGTTATTGGGACTTACCTTTCCCAATAACGTTGATAAGTTTCCCCCTTCCCTACGTTAGAGTCCACGTTAACTTAGTTGACGTGGCTCTTAACGTAAGCTTGCCAATCCTTCGAGAACGTTAGTGACACTTACCTTTGTCACTAACGTTCCAATGTGCCCATATTTCTCACGTTAGAGTCCACGTTAACTAGGTTAACGCGGCTTCTAACGTAGTCATGCTAGCCATCTCCAACGTTAGTGTCAAAGGTGAGTGTCACTAACGTTGGCTCCTCATCTCTTTATCCATGTTAGCTTCCACGTTAACTAAGTTAACGTGGGAGTTAACGTTGCTCATGGTGGCTCTTGGTGGTTCACCCCAACGTTAGTGACAAAGGTAAGTGTCACTAACGTTGGCGACCAATTGCTCTCTCCACGTTAGCTTCCACGTTAACTAAGTTAACATGGCTTATGGAAGCTTGGCCAACGTTAGTAACAAAGGTGAATGTCACTAACGTTGGCTTCCCTTTTGCTTCTTAACGTTAGAAGCCACGTTAACTAAGTTAACGTGGCAACTAACGTGGCCAATTATGAGCTTGGTCCAACAATAGTGACAAAGGGGAGTGTCACTAACGTTGGCCTTATTGTATTCTTCCACGTTAGAGTTCACGTTAACTTAGTTAATGTGACTCTTAATGTGGGCTTATGATGGCTTCGAGGGCGTTATTGGCGATTACCTTTCTTATTAACTTTCCAAGTTAGCACCCATTCCACGTTAGAGGTCATGTTAGTGGGACTAACGTGACTGCTAACGTGGTTCTTCTTTGCTTCCTTTGTCCTGAAATCAAGCAACAAAATGCATCAAAGTTCTAGTCCAAGTCATGAGTCATGCATCATCCAATTTATCATATAATTTATGCAAAATCCTCATGAAATCATGTAAAGTGCACAATGTATGCTTAAATCAAGATGTAAGTGAATATCTACCCAAAACTAGCTTATTTTCTAAGAAAATACATGAAACTACCCTAAAAACAGTAAAGAAGAGGTCAGTGAAACTGGCCAAAATGCCCTGGCATCACAACACCAAACTTAAAGCTTGCTTGTCCCTAAGCAAGTACTGGAACAAGAGAATGATGAATGGTATGCCAAGAGAAATGAGTCATTCTTGTGGAAGTCATGTTTCTGGTTTTATGGTGGTTTCATGCATAGCAACTTAGGTTCATTCCTTTAATGGCTTTCAGACCTTTATCATGTCCTAGAATACTCACTGTGATTGCATCCCATGAGACTTTTATTCATTGATCCTTTTGTTGTCATTTCAGGGCTTATTTGTATTCTTAGGCTAAGTGCTTTGTAAGGGGGCAACTCTTTAAAATAAGCTTTCAGCCAACACTCCCGAACCAGTTGGTTCAAGGTGCTAGGTGTTGAAGCACCCCTAAGGACTTACTTCCTCAAGTCTCTCCCCCATACATACACACCACAGGCACATGGTTTGTTTATTTTCTTTCCTTGAGGTCTTGGTGTCCAGCACCTCTTTGGGCTACTAAAAGTTCTGTAGCAAAGATTGCTCTTGATGGTGGACTTTCAGCTGATAATCCCGGGTTAGTTAACCCAAGTTACCAGGTGATAAAGCACCCCTGAGAGCTTAGTAATCCAAGCAGATCCTTGGTACAGGAACACCACAGACATATCCCTCAAGACTCAAACCCTTGGTGCCTAGCCTCTTTTCTTGCTAGTTTTTTTTTTATTCTTCAACTTTGATTGTTCTTTCCCTTTTTCTTATTAGGATCTTATTATTTAGCTAGTCTCATGGGTATGTTCAAAGCATAGTATTCATGACAGATAGTTGTCTTCCCACCTTGTGGTTGAACCAACTTAGCTAACTTATGATCACACCACAAACTCAGGAACTTACTCCATAGTATAAAATCCACTATGGTATTTTATAAAGCACTCATTCTCTTTTCATTTGATTCAAAAGGACAAGCATACAAGTAAACAAAGTAAGGATGCAGTGACATAAAGACTAGCAAGCATAGACCTATTCAACAAAAAGCTTAAAAGACAGAATTTAAAAAAAATTCAAACTATCATGGAAGCATGTTCTATTTCATACAAGATCTTCCTTATTTAAGGCATAGAAAAAGATGGAGCAAAGAAGGAACTCCACCACCTTTTACTCATGTGGATGCCCATGCTCTCCTTCTTGCTTGTCCCCTTTGTGTCCCTCTTGAGTGCTCGTACTCTCACTCCCTTTGCTCTTTCCAATCAACTTCTTCCAGAAACCACCATCTTCCATCTTCTTCTTTAGTGTTTCCTTCTGCTATTTCACTTTTCTTTCCTCTTGTTCTGTAAAATCCTTTTGGACCTCATCATACGTAGGGATGGCATAGTGTAGATGATGCATATGACTAGACATGTAGTTTAACTTGGCTTGAGTGTTTACGTTGAACTCCTCCCTATGTAATTGCCGTCCTTCATTAAGTACACTGAACTCGTTGAATGCTTTCATCTGAGCTATTTGTCGCTGATTGAGTTCTTGCAATTGCTTATCTTGACGTTCTTTCTTCTCAGTAACTTAGTGGATGGCTTGAGTGAGTTGGGAGTAGTGTTCCTGTTGCTGCTCCATTTGTTGTTTCTGCCACTCCTCTTGTTGGCTCATCCAGTTTGACTGAAGGCGTAGTATTTGTTCTTGTCCTTCCATATGTCTCATCCCCAAATCCTCAATGGCTCTTAGAAGGTGATTCATATTCAAGTTGGTTGGGTCATGATGTTCTTCTTGTTGATATTCTTCTTGATGAGACTCCTCTTGGTGAGCTCCTTCTTTCGCTTTTAGTTTCCCTATTTGTGGCCATCTTTGTTGCTGAGTAGGTGTAGTATAGACCAGACGCTGGAGTGTAACTAGCCTCCCAGGGTTCACCCAGTCTGGATTGCTATCCTCGAAGACCACCTTGGCCTTTGTGCACAATCTGAGAATGGTGCTGGGGTACCAAAGCCTGGCACCCGAATCAACCTTCTCAGCTGACTCTTGAATCCCCTTAGCTATGAGTTCATGGACATTGATTTCTCTACCTTGTACTAGGCAATGTACCATAGTTGCTCGATTAATATTGACCTCTGAATTATTTGCAGCTGGGAGGATAGACCTCCTTACGAGTTCAAACCATCACTTGGCCTTCGGGCTAAGGTCTCCCCTCGTGATGAACCAGGGTCTCCCATCTGTATACCTCTCCCAGTCAGCTGCTATAACACAGATATCAGTCACGATTTCTGTGAGCTCATCATTGTCAGAGCTCTTACTTATCCTTGCATGATAACTGAGCTCATCAAAATGTGGTGATTTCAGGTGAAGAGTTCTTGTTATAGCATTTGGGCTAAAGTCCACCTCCTTTCCTCTTACGTAGCTTTTGAAAGTTAGGGCCTTGGTTTTGTCTTCTCTAACCACATTTGCATCGAACTCTTTGATGAGGTTTGCATTGATCTTCCCATCTGGATTCGTGAGCCTTTGCCACCCTCTTTGTTCAATTTTCTCCCGAATCTGTGGGCACTCGTCTTCATTGATTTGGAAGGTTAACTCGGGCAGTATCTTTTTGAGCTTTATCCGCTCAAATTCTTATTCATGGAATGCAGTTTTGAATCTCTTCTCATCGAAAGGAATGCTCTCCATTGGTTCCTTCCTCTTTTGCCTCTTGGAGCTTGATGATGCCATAAATTTGAGTTGCTGTATGAGGAGATTGGAAGGTACGGATAGATAAGGAATTTGGTTGGTTAGGACGGGGTATGATGAAGGAATTTTGGATGCCGAAAGTGTGAAGTGTGGAGAATGGGAATTTGAGTGTGAGGGGTAAGTACACACTAGGACTCACTTATATAGGGAGATGATGAGGGGATGAAAGGTATGGATTGATGTGGTGGTTGTTGGATGGACGGATGGGGTTTTACAGAGCATGAGCACAAGGATCCTCATCTTTATGAGGGCTATTGGTTCGGTCTTCAAGGGTCTCCTTTCTTCAATGTTGCATGGCAACATTTTCCAATGCATCCCCCTTTGGGGCACGTGTGTTGTATCCTCCTTTTGTGGTGTCCGAACCTTCTTCATTTAATTGTTCAATCAATCCCCTTCAATGCTCCTTTCCTTTTTCCTATAGAAATAAAATAAGAAAAATCAATATCATAAAAAAGATTTAAACTTTACGGCTAGAATAATAAAGAAAAAGAATTAGATTGTTTATTCATGAATACCAACTAACTAACTAACTGTGTATCCTTATATGCATATTCGTGGCACCTTGCGTGACACCAAACTTAGTTTGGAGCACTGTGATGAAAAGTTTTTGTTCAAAGCTCCAAGACTAGCATGCTCTGGGTTGCATTCATGCTTTCTTGGCATGCTTTGAACACCAAACTTGTTCTTCACTATATACTGCATAATAAGGATTTTACCAAGTTTTTGTCAAGTTTGGGTTGGAATTCATAAATATTGACTTATTCACTATTTGCTAAAAGCATATAAAACATGGGTTGCCTCCCATGAAGCGCTTCTTTAGCGTCACTAGCTTGACGTTTTGCCTTCATCAGGGAGGTTGATAATGCTTCAAGTCTTCTCCTCTAGAAGTAGACCTATATCCAGTAGTTGTATCAATGATCTCTACATGTTCCAAGGAGAGAACTCTGTTGATAGTGAAGACCTTAGGTAACTGAGATGGTACAGTGGGGAGATCAGGGGGGATATCTGGGAAGTAAGCTGAGATCACTTTATCCCCTGGAGAGAAGTCCTCGGTGGGGATCTTCTTGTTCCTCCACCTCCTTGGTACCTTCTTCTTTGTTCCTTGTGATGTTGTCTTACTCTTTGTGACCTCCTCCTCTAAGGAAATGTGGTTACTGGTCTCATATTTTTCTGGTGGTTTAGGTTCCTCCTGATTTTCTTTGAACTGTGGCAATTGCTGTTTGCCTTGTTCATCAATCAAGGGGATCTCTAGAGGTGCTCGTTGTCCTTCAGTGCTTGTCTCTTCCTTCAGTGTCTCACTGTGATCCTTCCTTGGTTCCTTGTTCTCTTGATCTGATTCTTGTGAGTGTTTGAAAACAGTGAAGGTGAGCTGTTCATCATGGATCCTCAAGATTAGCTCCCTCGCTCCACATCTATGAGTGCTCTAGCTGTAGCTAGGAATGGTCTTCCCAATATGATTGGGTGAGTGTGACTCTCTTCCATGTCCAATATGACAAAGTCTGTTGGGAGGAAGTATTTCCCAACCTTTACCAACACATTTTCCACCACTCCTATTGCTTGTTTTTGAGTTTTGTCAGCCAGTCTGATGACTACATCAGTGGGTATTATCTCATTGATCTGCAGCCTCTTCACAAGGGATAAGGGTATTAAGTTGATGCTTGCTCCCAAATCGTAGAGTGCTCTATCAAACATTGTTTCTCCTATGGCACAAGGGATATGAAAACTCCCTGGGTCCTTTCTTTTTGTAGGCAACTCTGGTTGAATGAGGGCGCTGCACTCCTTGTTCATCACTATAGTTTGGCCTCCTTTGAGTGAGCTTTTTCTGGGGAGCAGTTTCTTCATATACTTGATGTATGCAGGCATTTGTTGGATGGTCTTGATGAATGGTATGTTTACATGCAGAGATGCAAACAAGTCAAGAAATCTTGAGTATATTCTCTTCTCCACAGCACCATTGAGTAGTTGGGAAAAGGGTGCATAGAGTCTCAGCAGCTCTTGTTGTGAGATTTTTGGTTCTTGGTGATCTTTTTCCTTCTTCTCTACTGAGGTATCTCCAGGTTGTTCTGACTGCTTGCTTGGCTTGTCCTCAGTCTCCTTATCACTTATAGTGACCATCTTGCAATCTTCCCATCTTACTTTCTTTGTTTCACCTCTCGGATTTTTTTCTGTATCACTTGGGAATCCATCTGTAGGTTTGGGCGTCTGCTCAGAGAGATATCCCACTTGAGATTCTAACCTCTTGATGGTGTCTCCCTTGTTCTTAAAATTTGCTCGTACTTCCTCCTTGAATGCCTTGTTGTCTTGAATCTCTTTGCCTATGCCTTCAAGTAGATTCTCAATCCTTAAGAGTCTGTCATCAAATGATGGTGGATTGGGATTAGAGGTGGAAGGATGAGGAGTGTTATTTTGGTTTTGATATGGATGTAGAGAGGTGTTGTCATGGTGGTGTTGATATGTTCTCTGTGTGAATTATTGGTGAGTTGCATTGTTGTTGGGGTTGTGATGTCTCCGATCTTGGCCTTGATCTTGTTGATTCCCCCACCCAAAGTTTGGGTGATTCCTCCAACCAGGGTTGTAGGTCTTGGAGTATGGATCATGGTTTTGCCTAGGTGAATTTCCAATGTAGTTGGCTTGCTCCTGACTACCCTCTGCTTCTTCATTCACTCCTTCTTGGGTTGCTGATGAAGTGGTGATTGTTGCTACTTGGTTCCTCTCCATCTTCTTGGTGAGGTCAGCCAACTGCTTGGTAATGAGCTTATTTTGTGCCAGCAGAGCATCTACATTGTTTAGCTCCATCACTCCTCTAGTGTTCCTTCTTTTAGAAGCATAGAAATAGTCATTTTCTGCTACAGTTTCAATGACGTCTATGGCCTCCTCAATGGTCTTCTTCTTGTTCAGAGATCCCCCGGATGAGTGGTCTACTGCTTTCTTTGATTCATAAGAAAGTCCTTCATAGAAAATGTGTAGCTGCACCCATTCATTGAACATATTTGGTGGACACCTCCTTGTCAGGTCCTTAAACCTCTCCCATGCTTCATATAGAGTCTCACCATCTTGTTGCCTGAAAGTTTGGACCCCAGCTCTCAGCCTGTTGATTCTTTGGGGAGGATAGAATCTGGCTAAAAATTTGTTCACCACATCTTCCCAAGTTGTCAAACTTTCCTTCGGAAAAGACTCCAGCCACTTGGCCGCCTTATCCTTGAGTGAGAATGGAAATAAGAGCAGTCTATAGGCGTCAGGATGAACACCATTAGACTTCACCGTGTCACATATCCTCAGGAAGGTGGTTAGATGTTGATTGGGGTCTTCTTGGACGCCTCCTCCGAACGAACAGTTGTTCTGAACAAGGGTGATGAGCTGTGGTTTTAGTTCAAAATTGCTGGCATGGATGGTTGGCTTTTGAATGCTACTTCCATAGTTTCCTGTGTTTGGGTTGATGTAAGAGCCTAAAACTCTTCTCTCCTCCCCAGCATGATTTGCTCGACCTTCTCTTCCATGGTTGTGAGCCTCTTCTTCATGATGGTTTTCCATGTTTTCTTCCATGTTTGGTTCAAAGTATTCCTCCTCTTCCTCGGCACCAACTACTCGTTTTTCTCTTGCTTCCATCCTTAATCTAAAGAAGGTCCTCTCAGGTTCAGAATCAAAGGAAGTTGAAGCCCCGCTTCTTCTCCCTGTCATACAACCAACAAAGCACAAGCAAGGAAAATAGATGCAGAAAGTATTTCTGTTAGAATTACTGTTAGTGTGAGTGATGCAATATATCAAACAGTTAGTGGGTTAGTGAACTGAATTGTAAATAACTAAAAAAAAATGAAAAAGTAGGGAGAAGGGAAGAAATTAACTAAAACTGAAAGTAAATTACTCAAACAGAAAATTAAATCAAGCAAACTAAAAATGCTCAATCTAGTTATCCTCCAATTTAATCATTGTTGATTCAAAATCAATCTCCGGCAATGGCGCCATAAACTTGATACACGAAAAACTCGTCTCGCAACAAATTTCCTTCGGCAAGTGTACCGAATTCGTCGTCAAGTAAAAACTCACAATAGAGTGAGGTCGAATCCCACAGAGATTGATTGATCAAGAAACTTTAATTAAAGGAATGTTCTAGTTGAGTGAACCAGAATTTGAGTTGAAAATTGCAGAAAATTAAATGGTGGGAAAGTAAATAGTGGAAACAGTAAATGCTAGGAATAAAGAGCTGAATGTAAATGGCGGGAAGTAAATTGCAGAATCTTAAATGGGAATGGGGCAATTGCTCATAAAAGTAAATCGCAGAAATTAAAGAGAATGGGTAAGATCAGAAATCGGGAATTCATTGGGCTCAGGAGATGTTGTATTCTCCGGATCAAGTTCATTTTCATCTCTTCCTCAATCAATGCATTCATTGATCTCCTTGGCAATCTTAAGTGATCGAATTACAATTCCTTGTAATTCAATCTCTCAAATCTTGATCAATAGCCAATTCCTTGGTCAATTGCTCATGAGAAGAGATGAAGTATGGTCACTGATTATACCACATGCATTTCCCAAATCAAGTGTTGGAAGGATTATAGTCACATATCCATCCAAACCCAATTTGGTCCAGCATGAGAAAGCATTTCTAGCATGATCCATTCATTCCTCTTTCAAGGTTCAGAAGAGATCCAAGTATGAATAGCTTCTTTTCCAAGATAACTACCCAATTGGATGAAGATCGAAAGCTTTCTAGTAAAATCAAGAGAAAAGATAGAAGAAGGAGAATGAAAACTAAAATTGATCCATCAAATTACAACAGAGCTCCCTAACCCAATGAAAGGGGTTTAGTTGTTCATAGCTCTGGAAAATGAAAACAAAGATGGAGAATACATGCTGAAAGTAAAACTAGAAGTCTAGAGAAAGTAAATACAGAGAGTAGTTCTATGCCCAAAGGCTCCCTAAAGTTTTCCAGCTCCCTAACTAATTCAAAGCTACTCCTATATATACTACTCTTCTGATCTTCTAGTTGGCTCTTCAAGTCTTGGGTATGGGCCTTTGGATGCTGAGTTTGAAGCAGTTATCTTCTTCATTGGGCTTAGCTTTGCTTGCAGAGAGAAAGTGTGAAGTAGGCAAGGACTTTCAGCTCAGGATGTTAGTGGTGTTAACGTTAAGTGAAAGTGTGGGTTCGAGAACGTTAGTGACAATCACCTTTTTCACTAACGTTGCTCACCCAAGTATGAGCCACGTTAACTTCAACGTTAGTGGCACAAACATTACCACTAACGTTGCCTCTTGGTCCTTCGCACACGTTATTGGGACTTACCTTTCCCAATAACATTGATAAGTTTCCCCCTTCCCTACGTTAGAGTCCACGTTAACTTAGTTGATGTGGCTCTTAACGTAAGCTTGCCAATCCTTCGAGAACGTTAGTGACACTTACCATTGTCACTAACGTTCCAATGTTCCCATAATTCTCACGTTAGAGTCCACGTTAACTAGGTTAACGTGGCTTCTAACGTAGTCATGCTAGCCATTTCAAACGTTAGTGACAAAGGTGAGTGTCACTAACGTTGGCTCCTCATCTCTTTATCCATGTTAGCTTCCACGTTAACTAAGTTAACGTGGGAGTTAATGTTGCTCATGGTGGCTCTTGGTGGTTCACCCCAACGTTAGTGACAAAGGTAAGTGTCACTAATGTTGGCGACCAATTGCTCTCTCCACGTTAGCTTCCACGTTAACTAAGTTAACGTGGGAGTTAATGTGGCTTATGGAAGCTTGGCCAACGTTAGTGACAAAGGTGAATGTCACTAACTTTGGCTTCCCTTTTGCTTCTTAACGTTAGAAGCCACGTTAACTAAGTTAACGTGGCAACTAACGTGGCCAATTATGAGCTTGGTCCAACGTTAGTGACAAAGGGGAGTGTCACTAACGTTGGCCTTATTGTATTCTTCCACGTTAGAGTTCACGTTAACTTAGTTAACGTGACTCTTAACGTGGGCTTATGATGGCTTCGAGGGCGTTATTGGCGATTACCTTTCTCATTAACTTTCCAAGTTAGCACCCATTCCACGTTAGAGGTCACGTTAGTGGGACTAACGTGACTGATAACGTGGTTCTTCTTTGCTTCCTTTGTCCTGAAATCAAGCAACAAAATGCATCAAAGTTCTAGTCCAAGTCATGAGTCATGCATCATGCAATTTATCATATAATTTATGCAAAATCCTCATGAAATCATGTAAAGTGCACAATGTATGCTTAAATCAAGATGTAAGTGAATATCTACCTAAAACTAGCTTATTTTCTAAGAAAATGCATGAAACTACCCTAAAAACAGTAAAGAAGAGGTCAGTAAAACTGGCCAAAATGCCCTGGCATCAGTAGGCCATTTGGGATAGTGAGCTAATAACAAATGATGGCCTCAATCATACATATGCATGAATACATTAAACAATGGACATATAGAATGGAACAAACCATAGATTGCAATCATAGAGGAGAGAAAACACACAAGAATAAAAATAATGGTTAAATCATGTAACCCTACAATTAGGCTCAAAATCTCATTGGGTTGTGTGTTCTAGCTCTAAACCATGTTCCAAGTTACAATCTTCATACAAGTTTAACATAGAATTTTAATTTGAATTAGTGAAATTTTCAAAAATAGGGTCTTGAAAGGAAACTTATTATTTTTCAACCAAGTAGAACATTCATGCAAACACTTATTATTATGCAATCTATCCTATCTAACAAAAGAAAAAAAATAATAACCTATTGGTGTTAAGAAAAAGCAATTACCTCCGGGAGTCAGGTACTGATCGACCTCCACACACTTAAAGCTTGGCACCGTCATCGGTGCCATCAGTCAGGAACATGGGTCCTGGTAACAGCATCTCCACAGTCGGAGTCGTCATGGCTCCCAGTGCTGGTAGGTGAGGTGGAGACCGTAGTGTCTGGTTCTTCCTCAGGTGGATGGTTGCCAACAATTAGCTCCTTGAGCTATGTAAATCGGCACTTGTTATGGCGCTCCATTCGCTTTGCCTGCCGGTCTAGCCGGTCCAACCTCTGAAGAATCTTAAGGAGTAGCTGATTTGTTGAAGGTGCTTGTGATGTGAAAGTAGAAGGAATATCTCTGGCCAGGTCTGCAGTCCGGCTGGTAGTGGCTGCTGGGGTCTGATGTACTTTTCGTTGGGGGCATACTGATCATCCCGCGGAATCATGGCCTTGGTTCTCATAGTAGCGGTTAGTGAACCGCGCAGTATCCCTTACTGAAAAGGCGTTCTCGGTTTTATCAACCTTGATGATCCTCTTGACCCGCCTTGTAGATGGCTTGACTGATGTTGAGGATGGTTCTGCAGCCAGTGCTCTTTTCGTTCCTCTCCTCGCTGATGGCTTGTTAGAGGCTTTCTTTGTACCCTTCCTGGTGGCCATCCTGAAAAGGGAGAAAAAAAAGGGGGCATGAAATCAAATAGCTAGAACCGGGAGGAGGAAAATACAAGTGATAATCAATGCCAAGGTAAAGAAGAATGTCGTAAAGACATGATCGCGACTCCATGTAATTAGGATATCAATGGAAATATAGCATGCTATATTAAGGCAATTAGATGCAAGATGTTTATCAGCATGCCAGCAAGGGAATGAGTAGCATAGATCAAGCATTAATAGCTCAATTTGATAAACAAATTTAACAAACTAACAACCACGTTTGTGTTGACAATTATATTTAATCAATAAAAGATTGCAAGGTTTTTGTGAAAAATAGGCAGTAGTGTAGAAGAATAGAATAATTAAGAATTCACAATGCAATACGGAATTTTCACAAACACTTGGTATGCATGTAAAATATGTTAGGAAAAGTAAGAACTCCAAACATGCATGCAACCCAAAATTAATATTAATTGTCAAATCACTCCCTAATATATGCGCAAGCTCAAGTATAATAATATAAGACCCAAATAAAGTTCCAACAGCAACATAAAAAATGCATGAAAAAGAAACAATAAATAAGTAAGCTAAAAGAAAGATAGAGAAGAAAGAAACATAAATAAATGCAATAATGAAAGAGTAGATGGGAGGAAGAAAAGAACCTTGATGAAGAAGATGAGGAAGGAAAGAAGAAAGTAGTAGAAAGTAAGAAATAATAAGGAAGAAGAAAGAAAGAAGGAAGAAATAATTAGGATTGAAAAGAATTAGGGTTGGGGGAGAGGAGATTTGAAATTAGGCGCTGAAGTGGAAAAATTGTGCGTCGCATGCAACGCGTACGCGTGCATCACACGTACACATGGATCGCGCTATTTTCAAGTGATGTGTACGCGTACGCGTGATAGGGCTTGTGCTCCCAGCACAGTTCCAGCCCCACACCATCATAACTCTCTGGCCAAACACTATTTACGCCAATTTTTCAGGGTCACGCGTGCGCGTCAGGGACGCGTACGCGTGATATGCTGAAATTGCAAGCGACGCGTATGCTTGAGGGACGCATACGTGTGGACTTTCTTGTGCGCAAGGCACGTGTCCAGCACCACTCCAGTCCAACTTTCAGTCCAATTCCTTTATGTCCCGCACACACACATATGATGCGTACGCGTCAGCGACACTCGCGCATCGTGTGCCACTCATTTTTTTTATATATGCAGAATACAAAATACAGAATACAGATGAATATGCAGAATTTATGAATGACTCTAATAAAAATAGAATAAAATAAAACCAAGAATAAAACAAAATAAAATAAAATTGAGACTGAAAAAGAACGATCATACCATGGTGGGTTGTTTCCCACCTAGCACTTTTGGTTTAAGTCCTTAAGTTGGATGTTTGGTGAGCTCCTTGTCATGGAGGCTTGTGCTTGAACTCATCTAGGAATCCCCACCCGTGTTTGCAATTCCAGTAGCCTCTGGGGTCCCACACTAGTTGCATAAAGCCTTCAAGCAAGTTAAAGCAAGTGACAAGGCTCCAAGAGTGTTGATTTCTAGAATGAATTTCGGGGTCCCAAACCATGATTTTGCACCCGTCTTCTTGTTGATCATCATTTTTTCACTAGGGTGGTGAGCAATCGGAATTCTCATGGAGATATCCAAACAACTTCCTAGACCCATTCAATTGAGAATTATACCAACCCTTGTACTTCAATTTGGAGCATGCAACCATATTGAACATTTCCTGACAATTCCTACCATTAACCATCTCCCTCTTGCTCTTAAAGCCACAAAGAGCTCTAAGTTGACAATCCGTCTCAAGTAAACCATATTCAAGTGGGAAAGTAAAGGTCAAGGATAAGAGTTTTACCCACTTGAATGTTGTACTGGATGGTAATGGCTTTGGGGGAAAGGTCTCCAACAACTTTGGCAAGGTGATTTCCAGCTCCATTCCCTTGAGCTCTTCCTTGACAACTTCCTCCTATTTGCAAGCTTCTTCAATTTCAACCTCTTCCTCTTGGTAGCTTTTTTCTAATTCAATCTCTTCTTCATTGGTTACCAAGGGCATGGGAGGTTGTGCTTCTTCTTCTTTAATCTCCATCTCTTGATCAACCTCTGCAAAGTCTTCACCCATGAGATGCCTCGGAGGTTGTACACCCTCCTCAACATCAACATCAAACACCTTGGAAGGAGGCTTTATGACTGGACTTTCCCATGGAGGTTCCGCATCTCCTAAGCCTTCGACCACCTCTTCTTCTTTGATAGTTTTGGCTTTCTCCACTTGCTCTAGTACAAAATCAGACTCCTCCTTGATGTCTTTCCCTTCATGACAACTTTCCTCAAGGGTCTCTACTACCTTCACCTTTAGGGCGTCCTCTAGCTCCTTGTGAAGTATGAATTCATGAAACCGATCTATTTCGTCCCTAAGACGATCCCTTCTCTCTTGCTCCAGGTCAGTAGCATCATTGGGATCGTGTTGCTCTTGGATTGATGGATGTGGGTGCTCTTCCATGGAGGGTGGTGATGGGATGGAGAGATCATTATGGGGTTGAAAAGGGGGTGCACTAGAGCTTGAGGGTTGATTGTTGGAGGTATTCGATGATCTAATCTGGGAGATGAGGGCTTGTATAGCGGAGGTCAGACCAGTAAGTGTGCTCTCCAAGGTCTTTTATCCTTTTGCAAAAGATTGAAGCATCTCGTCATAGGGAGAGGAAGGGTGGCAATTGTTTTGGAATTGGGGTAGTTCTATGTATATCTCATAAGGCTCTTGGTATGGTGGGTAAAGATTAGGGTTATATGGTGGTGTTTGGTAGCAGGGGGCTTGTGAGTATGGTGGTTCAAAGCTATGTGGAGGAGGGGGTTCACAGGTATTTTGTGGTGGGGGTTGATTGTCACGAAGAGGTCCACCATAACCATTGTCTTGGTAGGCATCATAGAATGGTTGTTGACAGTGCCTTGGAGGTGGTTGTTGCCAAGAGGGTTGATCAAATCCTTGTGGCTCCTCTCATCTTTGATTGTCCCATCCTTGATCCAAGCTCTCGTTGTAATTTCCTCTTCCTGCAACATAGTTGTAACCAAACTCATAGCCAAATGGGTGAGAATTCATGGTAACAAAAGAAAATAAAAACAAAAACGAATAAAAATTAAGCAACAAAGTCCTAAAACTAACAAAAACTAACAAATAAGCAAAAAGAAAATATTTACAATAACCAATAATAAGGCACACGTTTGCAATTCCCCGGCAACGGCGCCATTTTGACGAACGGATTTTTGCTAGTAAAGAATTTACAAATAAGTTCTCGTTGCTAGTATAGTTTCTAAACCAACAAAGAATCCATTCGTACAAAAATTTGGTTGTCACAAGTAACAAACCCCTAATAAAATTGATAACCGAAGTATTTAAATCACGGGTCGTCTCTCAAGGAATTGCAGGGAGGTGTATTTATTATTGGTTATGAGAAAAGTATCTTTTTGGAGATTTTGAATAAGGAACAAGAAAAGTAAATTGCAAGAAAGTAAATTGATAATTAAGAAAACTCTTGGCAAGCTATGAGAATCAGACGTCCTATCCTAGTTATCCTTATCAATTGTGTTGAGAATTGTTCATTGCTCCCACTTAGTTAACCCTTACTAAATAAAGAAAAGTCAAGTGGACTAATCAATTTGATTCCACAAGTCCTAGACAACTCCTAAGGAATACTAGCTTAGAGGGATCCAAATCAACCAGCAAATTCCAATTATCAGTCAATAAAGGAGTTTGATAACTCAAACGTCTCCAATTACTCAACCAAAGCTAAAAATGTAAAAAGCCAAATTAAAATCATAAATATGAAATACCTTAAATTGCATTAAATAAAGAAATCAAATTTAACATGGAGTTCATAAACCAAATTGTCAACATAGAGCAATCAACAAGGAGAAGAAATAAACTAGAATGCTAGAACAATTAAAAGTATAAGAGAAACTAAATTAAAGGAACATTGAACCTGGAATTGAGAAGAAATAAACCTAAAACTATGAGAAATCCTAAACCTAGAGAGAGGAGAGAGCCTCTCTCTCTAGAAACTAAATCTAAAAACTAAAATTATGTGAATGAATGTTGTATGTGTTCTCTCATGTTTCCCCCATTCTGCAACTCTTATTCTGTGTTTTTCGGGCTTGGAACTAGGCCAAAAGGAGCCCAGAAATCACCCCCAGTGCTTTCTGCAACTTTCTGCACGTGGCGCATGTCACGCGTCCGCATAGGTTACGCGTGCGCGTTGTTTGGCAAAGTTCCTTGTCACGCGTACGCGTCGAAGCCATTCCTTTCACTTTTGCATGTTTCCTTTCCATCCTCTAAGCCATTCCTGCCCTATAAAGCCTGAAAACACTCAATACACAAATCACGGCGTCGAATGGTAATAAAGGATAATTAAAATTGACAGTTTAAAGGCCCAGGAAACATGTTTTCAATTATAGCACAGAATTAGGAAGGAAAATATAAAACATGCAAATTATATGAATAAGTTTGAGTTTAGTGGATAATATCCACTTAATTAAGTAGAAAATGTACCACGAAATAGTGTTGCATTGATAAACCCCATATTTAGGGTTTATCTTGTATTGATTTAAGGGGATTTTATCACCTTTTACCCACATTTATTCAATGAAATAGCATGGTTTCATGATTGTCTCCCAATTTGTGCTTAAGTGTGAAAACATGCTTTCTAGGTCCTTAATTAGCTAAATTCAATTCACCCTTGATTCCACTAGATGCCTTGATTTGTTTGTTAAGTGATTTCAGGTTGAAAAGGCTAGGAATGGATCAAAGGAGTAAAGAGGAAAGCATACAAAGTGGAGAACACATGAAAAAGCCAAAGATTTGGAAATAGTCATCCACGCGCACGCGCACTCTACACGCACGCGTGGATTGCGAAAACCTCAAGGGGCGCGCACGCACACTGTACGCGTATGCGCCGGCGGCCGCACGTGATTTTTAAACAAAAAACGTGCCCAGCGATTTCTGAGAGCTGTGGGGCCTAATTTGCAACCAACTTTGGTGCCAAAATGCATATAAGGACCAAGGATTGAAGGCGGAAATGATCATTCACTAAACTTAGCATCATTCATACACTTTAGGATTAGTTTTAGAGTTAGTTTTAGAGAGAGAAGCTCTCACTTCTCTCTAGGATTAGGATTAGGTTTTAGATCTAGATTAGAAGTTCTTAGATCTAGGTTTAATTCATGCTTTGATTTACTTTTCCTTTACAATTCCTTGTTCCTCTACCTTTTTTCTCTCTAGTTTTGCATTTAATTCTTGTAATCCTTTACTATCATGTTGATGCACTTTTGTTCTTCTATTTCTCTCTAATGCAATTTATGATTCATGTTCTTTGTTGTTCATTTGATTTGTTGATTGTTTAATTCCTTGCAATTGAGTAGTGTAGATTTACTTTCCTTACAATTTTACTATGCTTTCCTTTTGTGCCTTCTAAGTGTTTGATAATATGCTTGGTTGGATTTTAGAGTAGAATTTTATGCTCTTGTCTTGGGAAGGTAACTTAGGAACTCTTGAGTTACTAATGTCCAAGTGATTGACGATTGGGAGCCATTAACGCTAGATCTCACTAATTGATTTGGTGGAGAACTAGGACTTATGGACTTGGATTGACATAGCTCATTTGACTTTCCTTTATTAGTTAGAGGATGACTTAATGGGGTTGATCCTTGCTAATTCTCATGTTGTGGTTAGTGATTAGGATAGAGATCCTTAACCACCAACCCTTGCCAAGGCCTTTTTGTCATTTGATTTCCTTTAGCATTTACTTTTCATGTTTCTCATCCAAAAACCCCAAAATATCTCATAACCAATAACAAGACACTTTGTTGGAATTCCTAGGGAGAATGACCCGAGGTTCAATACTTCGGTTTATAAATTTAGGGGTTTGTTTTAGTGACAAATAATCTTTTGTATGAAAGGATTATTGTTGGTTTAGAAACTATACATTACAACGAGACTTTTTTAGTGAAATTCTAAACCGTCAAGAATCCAAATCATCAGAATAGCGCCGTTGCCAGGGAATTGCAATGGTGTTGTGTTATTGGTTATTGTACATATGTGAATATTGTGAATAGCTTGATTTTTGGATTGCTTGCTAGTCTTTGCTAATTTAGGACTTTGTTTGATTATTTCTTATTAGCTTTTGTTTCTTATTTTCTCTTGCTATCATGAATTCTCCCTTTGGCTATGAGTTTTGCTCTAACTATGTTGTAGAAAATGAGAGCTACAATGAAGATGTGTATCAAGGATGGGACAATCAAAGGTGGGAGGAGACATATGCATATGATCAATCTTCATGGCAACAACCTCCACCAATGCACTATGAACAAGAGCCATTCTATGATGCATACCAATCCAATGGTTATGGTGAGTCCCCTTGTGACTTCCAAGAACTACCACCATACACCTATGAGCCATATCCTCAACATAACCCTCAACCATACTCACAAGCCCCTTTTCACCAACCACCTTCATATGACCCTCATCCATATCCACTATTACAATAACCATATGAGCCATATGAACCACATATAGAGCCACCACCATTCCAACCTCAATGTTTTCAAGAGCCACCCCCTCCATGCTATTACCAAGATGAACCACCTCCAATGTATACAAATTTTCAACCACAAGATGAATACTACTTTCCACCACAACCTCCCATGGAAGAATACTCATGTCCATCGATCCAAGAGCCGTATGATCCTAATCATATTACCCAAGAGGAACAAGAGTCAAGGGATCGTCTCAAGGAAACATTGGATCAACTTCAAGCAGCCATGGAACGTATTGTGCAACAAGTGGAAAGAGTGAAAAGTATTGAACCACCACAACTCTACCAAGAGGAACCACCTTCCTACTATGAATCCTTCCCCCAAATTGATGGACCCTTCCATCCACCCCAACCTCCAATGGATGAAATCCTTGATGTTCTTGTTCAAGGACAAGAGGAGATGTAAAGGGATGTGGAATAATTCACGGCCGCCTTGGATAAGGTGGTAAACCGGTTAGCCTCCCAATGCTTGAACACTCAAGGAACTCCCGTGGCTACATGTAGAGAATCAAATGAAGAGCATAACATGAAGGAGAGATTGGTGGAGAATGATGGAAGTTGCTTTGTATTGGAACAATTGGAGAAAGCTACAATTGTTGAAGAAGAGGAAGAGATGGTCGAAGACTTAGGAGATGCGGAACCACCTTGGGAATCTAGAATTGAAGAAAATCCCTCCAAGAAGATTGAATTTGATGCTAAGGAGGAAAGTGCACATCTTCCGAAGCATATTCCATATGAAGACTTGGATAGGATAGAGCAAGAATTGAGTTCCCATGGAATTGAAGATCAAGCATCAAGTCTTAGTGGTGAAGAATCTTTTGAGCATGAAGAACCCTCTCCCGATGAGATGGAAAGTAAGGTGGAGGTAAATTTTTCTCACCCTCCCATTTATGATTTGAGTAAGGGAAAAGGCTTAGATAAAATTGTTGAACAAAGGATTGAGATTAAGAGATCTTGTGAGGAGGTGGAGATCCTTAGAAAAAGGAGGATGGGAATTGAATACGCTTTGTCAAGATCCTTAGAAGCCTCTTTACCTAGGTTCTCATCTGTTCCTTCACTCGAGTGGATAAAATTCATTTCTATTAGCTTTATTGTCACACTTGAGTATGGCTTGCTTGAAACGCATGGTCAACTTAGGATGCTTTGTGGGATGAAGCGTAAGAGAAAGATGTTTCGTGGTTGGCGTTGTAAATTAAGGCTCATTATGGTAGATGCGTCAAGGATGGAATATAAAGGTTGGAATAGAGCTCAACCAGATGGGTCTAGGAGGGTTGTTGGTCACTTTATTGAGAATTCATCTTACTCGCCACTCAGACGGATTAATAATGATCAACTTCAAGATGGGTGTGAAAATAAAGTGTGGGATCCCGGATTACAAGAAGAGGATCAACTTTGGGAGCCCCAAGCTTGTGAAGAACTCCATCAACACTTGGCTCAATCCATAAGAAATCTTGGGGCACAATGGAAAACCAAGCATTGGTGGGATTTCCAAGATAGCTTCAAGCACAAGCCACCTTGAGAGGAGCTCCCCATAAGTCCAACTTAAGGACAATAAACAAAAGTGCTAGGTGGGAGACATCCCCACCATGGTAACTTCTTTTCATTTTCTCTTTTTGTACATATTGGTAATTAGTTTAAATTCATGTTTTTGGTTGATTTGTTAAGTATAATTGATAGTTTAGTATGTTAAATAAGGTTTTAAGGTGTTTTGGTAGCTGTTTGGAGGTTTGGAATGCCTGGATTGGTGCAAAAAAAAACAAAAAAAAAAATTGAAAAACAGAGCACCATCCGCGCGTACGCGCCATGTACGCATACGCGTGGATTGAGAAATTCTACCCCCAAGCCAAAAACCCGAGAGTTGTGTGAACATTGCGCTAGCATTGTGCCTTTCGCATAAACCAACTTGCGCTGACGCGCACATGACGCGTACCTGTCACTCTCGAAATAAGCCATCTGTGCGCACGCACCATGTACGCGTACACGTCGTGTCCATCGCACCACCATCCACGCGCGCGCGCCATGTACGTGTACGTGCGGATTTCCTTCCTTCAACACATCTCTTTTCTTCTTCTCTTTCCATTTCTTTCCTTCTCCTTTCTTCTTCCCTTCTTCTACCCCTCATCCAACACTCCCAAACACCATTGATAACCATTTATTTTAGTTAACTAATTAGTTAGTTAGTTAGTTGATTAGTTAGTTTTAGTTAGTTTTCATTTCATTTTCTCTTTTTCATTGTAAGTATTGGATTGTTATTCTTGTTTACCATTAATTGCTGCTGAGTATTAAAAAGTGATGTTATCTTAACATCATTATGTTTATAATCTTTGTTTGATTCTATTGTTGAGGTTATATTTTGCTACTTGGTTTTGAGTTTTTCATGCTTACCTTTTAAGAATACCAAGTGATGAGAATTTTCTTCGAGCTTGTAACTCTTCTTGAATTGCATGATTTGGCCACCATGTGATTTGAACCCCATTCTTTGATTAGGCAATCTCTTGACATTGGATGTTGTGCATTTACTTTAATGCATTGTATTCCACGATCATATGCATCCATATGCTTTTAGCTTGAATGCTCTCATGCTTCTTTAATGCTTGTTTTACCTTACAAGTTTACTTAAAGCATCTCAAGCACACTAGAATAAATGAAGTGCATGCTTCTTTTGTGACATTGCTTTTTATGCTAATGTGTGTTCTAAAAGGCGCCTAATTTAGAACTCACATCTCTATTTTCCTAATGTAACACTAATTCACTCACTCAATTATAGTGATTAGTACCTCATTCCCAAAAATGTATGCTTCCTTGTTTCTGTGCTCTCTCATCTTATGGTGTTGTATTTTTGTTTTTCGTGAATGATGCACCGCATGCAAAAATGGAAGCGGGAGAAAGAACACGCAGCAACCGGTTGATCTATTAGCTAAAGGTAGCAATCCAGAGAGTCGCCGTACCCCCTTGCTCATCTTTGAGTGCATCGAGGACGGTGCAAACTTTTAAGTGTGGGGAGGTCGTCCGACCGGTCAGTGATTTTGGGTGACAAGCTTCTAATTCCAACACTTTTGCACTTCATTTTTAGGTTTTTAGGATTTTTAGTTTCATTTTCTTATTTTTGCATATATATACACAATAAGCTTAGTCAAAATAATGAGATTTTTCAAGAATTTTATCTATAGGGCACCAATTGATTTGAGTGAAAACTCTTCATAGGACTTGCTTGAATTATATATATATATTGTGGAACATGGTTTTTGAGCTAAGAACACAAGTTTGTGAGATTTGAGCCTAATTATGTGGTTACATCTTATAACCACCTATTTTCCTTCTTGTGTGCAATTGTTCTCTTTCTATGATTGTGATCTTTGATTTTTTTTGATTCTTTATGTCCATTATTTTGTGTATTCATGCATTTATATGATTGAGGCCATCATTTCATTTAGCTCACTTACCCATAAAGCCTTACCTTTTATCTTCCATTGTTAGCTAATTTGAGCCTATGATTCACCCACTTGTTCTTAATTTAGCACATTACAAGCCTAAAGTGGAAAACAATAAATGTCCTTATTTGGATCTTTGATTAGCTTAGGCTAGTGAGTGTGTAACATTCAAGTGTGGGAAAACTTGGGACATTGGGTGAATAAAGAGGGTAGTTTGTATCTTTGTTGAAAATATTGGGAATTGGATACATGCTCATGTATTGATTAAATGTATAGACCTTATGCATTGATGTCCTTGCATATAGCTTGAAAGAAAGAAAAAAAATGAGAAAGACAAAAAAAGGAAAAAAAAGAGAGAAAGAAAAAAAATAAGAAAAAGAAAGAAATAAAAAGGGGACAAAATACCTCAAAGCAAAGCTCAATAAGGGTCAATGCATAAGTGTTGTGAAATGAAAAGGAAATGCATGAGTATGTGAAAAAGTGAGAAAAATGGGTAGTTAGGTTAGCTTTGAAATTGTATAGAATGTCATAGGTTAGGTGGGAAGTTTAAGCTCATCAAAGATTCAAAAATTTTAAGCTCACTTGACTAAATATGCATCCTTACCTTGACCCTAGCCCCATTACAACCTATGAAAAGACCTCATGATACTTGTATGCATGCATGAAATAAATGTCGATTGTTAGAAGAAAAACAAATCTTGGAAAGCATGATTAGGGGAGAATTGAGTGAATCAACCCTAAACACTTGAGCGAATAGAGTGCAAACACTACCGGTGAGGGTTCGATTGCTCAATTACATGTTTCCCACCTATGATCATCACTCCTCATGCAAGTTTGTAAAAATATTTAATAACTCAATTCAATTGTGGTTTGGCATGGTTGTTAATACCCTTATCCCTTGTGCATATATGATTCTTGGGAATTGACTTATTTTGACTAAGCAATTACATTCATTTAGATAGTTGCATATAGGTAGATTGCATTTAGTTAGATTTTATTGAATAAATGTTGATCCCTTTACTTTCTCTAGGTTAAAGCATGAGGACATGCTTGATTTAAATGTGGGGAGGTTGATAAACCCCATATTTAGGGTTTATCTTGTATTGATTTTAAGGGATTTTTTCACCTTTTACCCACATTTATTCAATGAAATAGCATGGTTTCATGATTGTCTCCCAATTTGTGCTTAAGTGTGAAAACATGCTTTCTAGGTCCTTAATTAGCTAAATTCAATTCATCCTTGATTCCACTAGATGCCTTGATTTGTTTCTTAAGTGATTTCAGGTTGAAAAGGCTAGGAATGGATCAAAGGAGTAAAGAGGAAAGCATACAAAGTGGAGAACACATGAAAAAGCCAAAGATTTGGAAATAGTCATCCACGCGAGCACGCGTGGATCGCAAAAACCTCAAAGGGCGCGCACGCGCACTGTACGCATACGCGCCGGTGGCCGGATGTGATTTTTAAATAGAAAATGTGCCCAGCAATTTCTGAGAGCTGTGAGGCCCAATTTGCAACCAACTTTGGCGCCAAAATGCATATAAGGACCAAGGATTGAAGGGGGAAAGGATCATTCACTCAACTTAGCATCATTCATACACTTTAGGATTAGTTTTAGAGTTAGTTTTAGAGAGAGAAGCTCTCACTTCTCTCTAGGATTAGGATTAGGTTTTAGATCTAGATTAGAAGTTCTTAGATCTAGGTTTAATTCATGCTTTGATTTCCTTTTCCTTTACAATTCCTTGTTCCTCTACCTTTCTTCTCTCTAGTTTTGCATTTAATTCTTGTAATCCTTTACTATCATGTTGATGCACTTTTGTTCTTCTATTTCTCTTTAATGCAATTTATGATTCATTTTCTTTGTTGTTCATTTGATTTGTTAATTGTTTAATTCCTTGCAATTGAGTAGTGTAGATTTACTTTCCTTGCAATTTTACTATGCTTTCCTTTTGTGCCTTCCAAGTGTTTGATAAAATGCTTGGTTGGATTTTAGAGTAGAATTTTATGCTCTTGGCTTGGGAAGGTAACTTAGGAACTCTTGAGTTACTAATGTCCAAGTGATTGACGATTGGGAGCCATTAACGCTAGATCTCACTAATTGATTTGGTGGAGAACTAGGACTTATGGACTTGGATTCACATAGCTCATTTGACTTTCCTTTATTAGTTAGAGGATGACTTAATGGGGTTGATCCTTGCCAATTCTCATGTTGTGGTTAGTGATTAGGATAGAGATCCTTGACCACCAACCCTTGCCAAGGCCTTTTTGTCATTTGATTTCCTTTAGCATTTACTTTTCATATTTCTCATCCAAGAACCCCAAAATATCTCATAACCAATAACAAGACACTTTGTTGCAATTCCTAGGGAGAACGACCCGAGGTTCAATACTTCGGTTTATAAATTTAGGGGTTTGTTTTAGTGACAAACAATCTTTTGTATGAAAGGATTATTGTTGGTTTAGAAACTATACTTTACAACGAGACTTCTTTAGGGAAATTCTAAACCATCAAGAATCCAAATCATCATGCATCAGTGCGCGTCATTGACGCGTATGCGTCATATCAAAATTTTCCAACTCTTTTATCGAAGACGTTGGTGAGCAACGTTTGAGGCAACGTTTGCACACCAACGTTGGCCTTGTCACGCGTGCGCATCACCCACGCGTACGTGTCGCCTACGTGTGCATGTCGCAGCCAATTTTTTAACTCCAAAATTGAGATTCTTATCGAAGACGTTGGGGGTAACGTTAGTTCACCAACGTTCCCTCCAACGTTTGCACCTCTTTTACATAACATTTGCAGCAACGTTGGTGAGCCAACTTTGGCCACCAACGTTGCTCTTCAAGCTATTAGAACGTTGGTGGCAACGTTGGTGAGCTAACTTTGGCCACCAACGTTGCCTTCTCTGCTTCTTTCTCACCCTTCCTCTGCTTCTCTTCACCTATCATCAACCAAACAAAGTGCATGAAAGTCTTGCTCTAAATCATGAGATGATGCATCATCCATTTTATCATTCAATCCTTGCATTATTCTCATGAAACTGTCTAGAATTCACAATATTTGCTTGAATCAAGGTATGGATGCATTTTCAACCAAAAACTTGCTTAATGCTCAAGAAAGTGCATGAAACTACCCTAAAACAAACTAAAAGTGGCTTGTGAAACTAGCCAAAATGCCTTGGCATCACAACACCAAACTTAAATCTTGCTTGTCCTTAAGCAAGTGATAGAACATAAGAAGACTGAAATGAAAATACAAGAGATATAACTGTCCTTATTCAGAGAATTCAAATCCTTGGTTCATGGAGTTTCATGCATGGCAATTTAGGTTCATGTTCTTGCTGGTTTCTAGGCTCTCATATGCTCTTGAATTCTCACTCTATTGTCCTCTATGAGACTCTTATTCTTGATCCTTAACTTAGCTCTATTTTTGTTTTCTTTCCTTCTTTAGAGCTTATTGCTTTCTATAGCTAAGTGTTCTGTGTTAAGACAACTCTTTTAGGATAGGCTTTCAACCAACACTCCCGAACCAGTTGGTTCAAGGTGCTAGGTGTTGAAACACCTCTAAGGACTTAATCACCCAAGTCTCTCCTCAGCACATACTCACCACAGGCACATGGTTTGTTATTCATTCCGTAGACCTTGGTGTCTAGCACCTCTTTGGGTTACTAAATATTTTGTGACAAGGTTGCTCTTGATAGTGGACTTTCAGTTGATAATCCCGAGTTAGTTAACCCAAGTTATCAAGTGATAAAGCACTCCCAAGAACTTACTCATCCAAGCATATCCTTGCACAATCAACACCACAGACACATGCCTCAAGGTTCAAACTATTGGTGCCAAGCTTTATTTTCTGCTCTTTTCTTTTTTTTCATTCTCTTTTTCTCTTTTTTGGATCTTATTAACTCATTTAAGTCTCATAGAATGTACTTCAAGCTCATAATTCAAGAGATATCTTAGCCTTGTACCTTATTGATGAACCAACTTAGCTAGCAAATACCACCACAATACTAGGACTTTATTCTGCACATTGAATTTCACTCTTGCTCTTCACAACATATTCTCATAATTTCTTTTATTGAGCTCAAGGACACAGCATACAATTCAAGCAGGATGAAAATAAAGCAGGCACTTAGATTAGCAGCCCAAAATGACAATAAAGAAAGACAAATAGAATGTAAAGGTTCATGAAAATAGGGTACAATTATACTTCTAATTAAAGCACTACAAACCAGAAATAGTTAAGTAACAATACAACCTCTTGGTGTCTTCCTGTTTCTTCCTTATCATCATCATCCGTAACTTTTGTATTCTTCTTTGTCTCCTTGGATGATGGTGCATAGTTCTTCCAAGCGAATGATTGAATTCTTGCAAAGTTAATGGAAGTTGCTTGTTCCCTAAGCACTTGAGAGATGGTTAGCATGCATGTATGTTTGTGTGCTTCTAAACTCAATCTGGTGTGTGAACACCAAACTTAATTCTTTGCTTAGTTCTCTGTGCAATGAATTGTATGCATGCAATGCAACATCATGTGCTTTTATTTTTCTAAAACAAAGATAAACTGAAAGAGAATTGCAAAGTCAAGTGACTTCTATGATTGTTTGGAGCTGGTGATTAGTCATGCTGCTGAGGATCATCATGTGGTTAATTGAAATTCATGGTGGAACACCAAACTTAGTATTACACATTCACTCTTGAATTGTTGACTCATGACATAATCACCTTGGTGTGCAACACCAAACTCAACTCCTTGCAATACAGGGAAATCTACTTAACTCTTTTATTGAAACAGATAAGAAAAGAGAGTTACCTCTGATTGGGTTGCCTTCCAACAGGCGCTTCTTTAACGTCATTAGCTTGACGGTGGTAGTTTGTTAGGGAGGAAGATAATCATAATATCTTAGGTCCTCCCCTCTCATGGTGAATCTGTCTCCGCTTTCCTCTTTGAGAATCTCTACATGCTCCAATGAGAGGACTTTGTTGATTGTGTACTGATGAGCGGATAATTTAAAAATTTTTGAATTTCTTATTTCTCTTTTTCCAAAATAATTTTTCGAAAAATATACAAAAAATTAATAAAATCATAAAACCAAAAAAAATTTGTGTTTCTTGTTTGAGTCTAGTGTCAAATTTTAAGTTTGGTGTCAATTCCATGTTTTTAATTTTTCTTAAAATTTTCAAAAATTCATGCATTGTGTTCTTCTTTGATCTTTAACTTGTTCTTGATGATTTTCCTTGTTTGATTTTTAATTTTCCTTTTTTTGTGTCTTCTCTTGTTTTTCTTGTGCATTTTCGAATTGTTAGTATCCCTAGTACAAAAGTTCTTAAGTTTGGTGTCTTGCATGTCTTTCTTTTCTTAAAAATTTTCAAAAATATGTTCTTGATGTTCATCATGATCTTCAAAGTGTTCTTGATGTTCATCTTGACATTCAAAGTGTTCTTGCATGCATTATTTGTTTTGATCTTAAATTTTTATGTTTTGTTTCATTTTGTTGTTTTTCTCTCTCCTCATTAAAAGTTCAAAAGTCAAAAAAATATCTTTCCCTTATTCCTCTCATAATTTTCAAAATTTTGAGTTGACTTGGTCAAAAATTTTTAAAATTTAGTTGTTTCTTGTTAGTCAAGTCAAAATTTCAATTTAATAACTTTATCTTTTCAAATCTCTTTCAAAATCAATACTTTTTCATTTTTTTTATGATTTTCAAACTTCATTCTTAAAATTTTTCAAAATATTTTTCATTTTTCTTTTAATATTTTCAAAAACTTTACTAACAATTAATGTTTTGATTCAAAAATTTCAAGTTTGTTACTTTCTTGTTAAGAAAGGTTCAATCTTTAAGTTCTAGAATCATATCTTTTAGTTTATTGTTAGTCAAGTCATCAACTTTTTCAATTCTTTTTCAAAATAAATTTCAGTCATATCTTTTTAAAATTTTAATTTCAAAATCTTTTTCTAACTTCTTATATTTTCAAAATTTATTTTCAAATTTTTTCAACTAACTACTTGACTTGTTTGTTTTAATTTTAAAAGAGTTTACTATTTCTTATCTTTTTCAAAACCACCTAACTACTTTTCCACTTATAATTTTCGAAAATCACTAACCACCTTTTCAAAATTCTTTTTAATTAACTAATTATTTTAAATTCTAATTTTGTTTTATTTCTTTTAATATTTTCGAAACTAACTTAATTAATTAAATAAAAATAAAAATATTTTTCTTTTTCATCTTCTTAAAATTCGAATACTCTCTCTCTCATATCTTTCTATTTATTTATTTAATTACTAACACTTCTCTTCTACTCATAATTCGAACCCCTCTCTCTTCTCTCTGTTCAAATTACTCATCTCCTCTCTCTTCTCATTCTTCTATTCTTCTATTCTTATACTCACATAAAGGAATCTCTATACTATGACATAGAGGATTCCCATTCTCTCTTTGTTCTCTTCTTTTTCATATGAGCAGGAACAAGGATAAGGACATTCTTGTTGAAGATGATCCTGAACCTGAAAGGACTCTGAAGAGAAGCTAAGAGAAGCTAAAGCACAACACTCCAGAGAGGACCTTACAGAAAACTTCGAAAAAGAAGCAGACATGGCAGCCGAACCCAACAACAATGCTAGAGATGCAAGGAAGATGCTTGGTGACTTTACTGCACTAACTTCTAACTTCTATGGAAGAAGCATCTGAATTCCTGCAATTGGAGCAAACAACTTTGAGCTTAAGCCTCAATTAGTTTCTGTAACGCAGCAAAATTGCAAGTTTCATGGACTTCCATTGGAAGATCCTCATCAGTTCTTAGCTGAATTCTTGCAAATCTGTGATACTGTTAAGACCAATGGGGTTAATCCCGAGGTCTATAGACTTTTGCTTTTCCCCTTTGTTGTAAGAGACAGAGCTAGGATATGGTTGGACTCACAACCTAAAGAAAGCCTAAACTCTTTGGAAAAGTTGGTCAATGCTTTCTTGTCCAAATTCTTTTTACCTCAAAAGATGAGCAAGCTTAGAGTGGAAGTCCAAACCTTCAGACAGAAGGAAGGTGAATCCCTCTACGAAGCTTGGGAAAGATACAAGCAATTGATCAGAAGGTGTCCTTCTGACATGCTTTCAGAATGGAGCATCTTATGTATATTCTATGATGGTCTGTCTGAATTGTCTAAGATGTCATTGGACCACTCTGCTGGTAGATCTCTTCATCTGACAAAAACACCTGCAGAAGCCCAAGAACTCATTAAAAAGATTGCAAATAATCAGTTTATGTATACTTTTGAAAGAAATCCTGTGAATAATGGGATGACTTAGAAGAAAGGAGTTCTTGAGATTTATACTCTGAATGCCATATTGGCTCAGAATAAAATATTGACTCGGTAAGTCAATATGATTTCTCAGAATCTGACTGGAATGCAAGCTGCATCTGGCAGTACTAAAGAAGCCTCCTCTGAAGGAGAAGCTTATGACCCTGAGAATCCTGTAATGGAAAAATGTGAATTACATGGGAGAATCCTATAGAAATACCTATAATCTGTCATGGAGAAATCATCTAAATTTCTCATGGAAGGATCAACAGAAGCCTCAACAAGGCTTCAATAATAATAATGGTGGGAGAAATAGGTTTGCCAATAGCAAGCCTTTTCCATCATCTTCTCAGCAACAGACAGAGAATTCTAAGCAGAGCCTCTCTGACTTAGCAACCATAGTCTCTGATCTATCTAAGACCACTCTCAGTTTCATGATTGAAACAAGGTCCTCCATTAGAAATTTGGAGGCACAAGTGGGTCAGCTGAGTAAAAGAGTTACTGAAACTCCTCCTAGTACTCTCCCAAGCAATACAGAAGAAAATCCAAAGAGAGATTGCAAGGCCATCAATATATCCAAAGTGGCCGAACCTGGAGAGAGTAAAAAGGCAGTGATTTCCAGTAAGGAAGACCTTACTGGACGTCCACTGACCAATAAAAAGTTCCCTAATGAGGAACCAAAGGAATCTGAGGCTCATACAGAGACCATAAAGATTCCACTAAACTTACTGTTGCCATTCATGAGCTCTGATGAGTATTCTTCCTCTGAAGAGGATTAAGATATTGTTGAAGAGCAAGTTGCTCGGTATCTAAGAGCAATCATGAAGCTAAATACCAAGTTATTTGGTAATGAAACTAGGGAGGATGAACCTCCATTGCTCATCAATGAACTGAATGCCTTGGTTCAGCAAAAATTACCTCAGAAGAAACCAGATCCCGGAAGGTTCTTAATACTTTGTACCATAGGCACCATGACCTTTGAGAAAGCTCTGTGTGACCTGGGGTTAGGTATAAACCTCATGCTACTCTCTGTAATGGAGAAACTAGGGATCTTTGAGGTACAAGCTACAAGAATCTCACTAAAAATGGCAGACAAATCAATGAAATAGGCTTATGGACTTGTAGGGGATGTCTTAGTGAAGGTTGAAGGCCTTTACATCCCTGCTGACTTCATAATCCTAGACATTGGAAGGATGAGGATGAATCCATTATCCTTGGAAGACCCTTCCTAGCTACAGCAAGGGCTGTGATTGATGTGGACAGAGGAGAGTTAGTCCTTCAATTGAATGATGATTACCTTGTGTTTAAGGCTCAAGGATCTTCTTCTGTAACCATGGAGAGGAAGCTTGAAAAGCTTCTCTCAATACAGAGTCAAGCAGAGCCCCTACATTCAAACTCTAAGTTTGGTGTTGGGAGACCACCATTAAGCTCTGAGTCTCTGTGAAGCTCTCTAAGAGCTCACTGTCAAGCTATTGACATTAAAGAAGCGCTTATTGGGAGGCAACCCAATCTTATTTATCTATGTTAAATACTTTTTCATTTCATTTTCCATTGTTATTTTATGTTTTCTTTAGGTTGATGATCATGTGGAGTCACAAAAATAGCTGCAGAATTAAAGCGGAATCAAAAATAGCATCAAAAATAGCACACCCTAGAGGACAGGCTTACTGGCGTTTAACGCCAATGCAGAATGGGCGTTTAACGCCAATGCAGGCAGCATTCTGGGCGTCAAACGCCAGAATGGACAGCATTCTAGGCGTTTAACGCCAGAAATGGCAGCATCCTGGGCATTCAGAAAAATGCCCAGTAAAGAAGGATTCCTGGCGTTTAACACCAGCCAGGGTATCTGGCTGGGCGTTAAACACCCAAAGAGGCAGTCAAGTGGGCGTTAAACGCCAGAATGGATAGCATTCTGGGCCTTTAATGACAGGATGACACAAGGGAGGTAATTTTGTTTCCAATTCAAATTTTTTCAATTTTTCATGTTTTAATTCATAATTTTTTGCATCAAACATATTTTAAACGTTCATCTTTCAATTTCTATTTTCAAAAATTAATAATCTTTCTAATTCTTTTTAATTCTTTTTCAATTCTATTCAATTCCTTCCAAAACGTTTTCAAAACTTACATATCTTTTCAAATTCTTTTCAACTCTATTTAATTTTTTTTATATACAGTAATAAGTTTTCAAAATTTATTGCATCATTCTTCTTCTACACCCTTCTATCTTAATTTGCTCGAGGACGAGCAAAGCTTTTATGTTTGGTGTGGAAAAGCTCAGCTTTTTGCTTTCCATAACCACTAATGGCACCTAAGGCCAGAGAAACCTCTAGGAAGAGGAAAAGGAAGGCAGTTGCTTCTAACTCGGAGCCATGGGAGATGGAGAGATTCATCTCAAAAGCCCATCACCAGAAAGAGGATGGAGTAAACAAGAGAGCCCACTCATGGACCTCAACAAGAGCATAAGGAAGTCCCTCATCAAGAAATCCTTGAGATGCCTCAAGGGATGCATTTCCCTCCACACAACTATTGTGAGCAACTCAACATCTCTTTAGGTGAATTGAGTTCCAACATGGAGCAACAAAGGCAAGGAAGAGACATAGAGGAGCTCAAGAACTCCATTGGTTCTTCAAGAGGAAGAAGAAGCCACCATCACTAAGGTGGACCCGTTCTTTAATCTCCTTGTTTATTTTCTTTTCTATTTTCGGTTTTTATGCTTTATGGTTTGTCTATGTTTTTGTCTTTATTACATGATCATTAGTGTTTAGTGTCTATGTCTTAAAGCTATGAATGTTCCATGAATCTTTCACCTTTCTTAAATGAAAAATGTTTTCTGAAAAAGAAAAAGAAGTACATGAATTTCGAATTCTATCTTGAAAATAGTTTAATTATTTTGATGTGGTGGCAATACTTTTTGTTTTCTAAATGAATGCTTGAACAGTGCATATTTTTGATAGTGAAGTTTATGAATGTTAAAATTGCTGGCTCTTGAAAGAATAATGAAAAAAGAGAAATGTTATTGAGAATCTGAAAAATCATAAAATTGATTCTTGAAGCAAGAAAAAGCAGTGAAAAACACAAAGCTTGTGAAAAAAAAAGACTCGTTCTTTAATCTCCTTGTTTATTTTCCTTTCTATTTTTGGTTTTTATGCTTTATGTTTTGTCTATGTTTTTGTCTTTATTACATGATCATTAGTGTTTAGTGTCTATGTCTTAAAGCTATGAATGTTCCATGAATCTTTTACCTTTCTTAAATGAAAAATGTTTTCTGAAAAAGAAAAAGAAGTACATGAATTTCGAGTTCTATCTTGAAAATAGTTTAATTATTTTGATGTGGTGACAATACTTTTTGTTTTCTAAATGAATGCTTGAACAGTGCATATTTTTGATAGTGAAGTTTATGAATGTTAAAATTTTTGGCTCTTGAAAGAATAATGAAAAAAGAAAAATGTTATTGATAATCTGAAAAATCATAAAATTGATTCTTGAAGCAAGAAAAAGCAGTGAAAAACACAAAGCTTGCGAAAAAAAAGACCCGTTCTTTAATCTCCTTGTTTATTTTCTTTTCTGTTTTCGGTTTTTATGCTTTATGTTTTTCTATGTTTTTGTCTTTATTACAGGATCATTAGTGTTTAGTGTCTATGTCTTAAAGCTATGAATGTTCCATGAATCTTTCACCTTTCTGATATGAAAAATGTTTTTTGAAAAAGAAAAAGAAGTACATAAATTTCAAATTCTATCTTGAAAATAGTTTAATTATTTTGATGTGGTGGCAATACTTTTTTTTTCTGAATGAATGCTTGAACAGTGCATACTTTTTATAGTGAAGTTTATGAATGTTAAAATTGTTGGCTCTTGAAAGAATAATGAAAAAAGAGAAATGTTATTGATAATATGAAAAATCATAAAATTGACTCTTGAAGCAAGAAAAGCAGTGAAAAACACAAAGCTTGCGAAAAAAAGACCCGTTCTTTAATCTCCTTATTTATTTTCTTTTTTGTTTTCGGTTTTTATGCTTTATGTTTTGTCTATGTTTTTGTCTTTATTACATGATCATTAGTGTTTAGTGTCTATGTCTTAAAGCTATGAATGTTCCATGAATCTTTCACATTTCTTAAATGAAAAATATTTTCTGAAAAAGAAAAAGAAGTACATGAATTTCGAATTCTATCTTGAAAATAGTTTAATTATTTTGATGTGGTGGCAATACTTTTTGTTTTCTGAATGAATGCTTGAACAATGCATATTTTTTATAGTGAAGTTTATGAATGTTAAAATTGTTGGCTCTTGAAAGAATAATGAAAAAAGAGAAATGTTATTGATAATCTGAAAAATCATAAAATTGATTCTTGAAGCAAGAAAAAGCAGTGAAAAACACAAAGTATGCAAAAAGAAATGGCAAAAAAATAAAGAAAAAGAAAGAAAAAGAAAAAGCAAGCATAAAAAGCCAATAGCTCTTTAAACAAAAAGGCAAGGGTGAAAAAGATCCAAGGCTTTGAGTATTAATGGATAGGAGGGCCCAAAGGAATAAAATCCTGGCCTAAGCGGCTAAATCAAGTTGTCCCTAACCATGTGCTTGTGTCATGAAGGTCCAAGTGAAAAGCTTAAGACTGAGTGGTTAAAGTCGTGATCCAAAGCAAAAAGAGTGTGCTTAAGAACTATGGGCACCTCTAACTGGGGACTCTAGCAAAGCTGAGTCACAATCTGAAAAGGTTCACCCAGTTTTGTGTCCGTGGCATTTATGTATCTGGTGGTAATACTGGAAAACAAAATGCTTAGGGTCACGGCCAAGACTCATAAAGTAGCTGTGTTCAAGAATCAACATACTAAACTAAGAGAATCAATAACACTTTCTGAATTCTGAGTTCCTATGGATGCCAATCATTCTGAAGTTCAAAGGATAAAGTGAGATGCCAAAACTGTTTAGAAGCAAAAAGCTACTAGTCCCGCTAATCTAATTGGAACTAAGCTTCATTGATATTTTGAAATTTATTGTATTTTCTCTTCTTTTTATCCTATTTTGTTTTTAGTTGCTTGGGGACAAGCAACAATGTTAGTTTGGTGTTGTGATGAGCGGATAATTTATACGCTTTCTGGCATTGTTTTTACATAGTTTTTAATATGTTTTAGTTACTTTTTATTATATTTTTATTAAATTTTATGAAAAAATCACATTTCTGGACTTTACTATGAGTTTGTGTATTTTTCTGTAATTTCATGTATTTT
Source organism: Arachis ipaensis (assembly GCF_059453495.1). Classification (NCBI taxonomy): domain Eukaryota; kingdom Viridiplantae; phylum Streptophyta; class Magnoliopsida; order Fabales; family Fabaceae; genus Arachis; species Arachis ipaensis. The sequence goes on from NC_142438.1 coordinate 97,784,246, forward strand.
CTGGCTGAAATTGAGGGACCTGAGAAAAAGTCTGATTCAGAGGCTGAGAAAGGACTGCAGATGCTGTTGGATTCTGACCCTCCGGCACTCGAAGTGGATTTGCTGGAGCTACAAAAGCCGAATTGGCACTCAATTAATTGTGTTGGAAAGTACACATCTTGGGCTTTCCAGCAATGGATAATAGTCCATACTTTGCCCGAGATTTGCTAGCCCAAACTGGCGTTTAAATACGAGCCAGAGACCCTTTTCTGGCGTAAAACGCCAGAACTAGCACCAGAACTGGAGTTAAACGCCCAAACTGGCATCCAAGCTAGCGTTTAACTCTAGAAAAGGCCTATGCATGTGTAAAGCTCAATGCTCAGCCCAAGCACACACCAATTGGGGCCCGGAAGTGGATTTCTGCACTCTATGCACTTAGTTACTCAATTTCTGTAATCTTTAGTAACTAGTTTAGTATAAATACTAGTCTCTCCTATTGTTTTAGAAATCTTTGAACTTTTATCATCTTATGCCATTTTTCACATTGGGAGGCTGGCCATTCGGCCATGCCGAGACCTTTTTCTCTTATGTATTTTCTACGGTGGAGTTTCTACACCTCATAGATTAAGGTGCGGAGCTCTGCTATTGTTCATGAATTAATGCAAGTACTATTGTTTCTCTTTCAATTCATGTTTACTTCTTCTCCAAGATATACTCTTGTACTTAATTCAGTTAAGTCAGAATGAAGGGGTGACCCGTGACAATCACCCACTATCTTCGTTACTCGCTTACCCAAGATCCACGTGCTTGACAATCACAAGCGGTCTACATGATGTTCAACATAGTCACTGGACGACAGCTGGAGTATAATCTCTTAGGTCTCTGATCGACGGATTTGACTTGCCTCTCTTGACAACAGAGCATTCGAATCCCTAAGATTAGAACCTTCGTGGTAGAGGCTAGAACCATTTGGCAGCATTCCTGAGATTCGAAAAGTCTAAACTTTGTCTGTGGTATTCCGAGTAGGATCTGGGATGGGATGACTGTGATGAGCTTCAAACTCACGAATGTTGGGCGCAGTGACAATGTGCAAAAGGATAGAGAGATCCTATTCCGACACAAGTGAGAATCGACAGATGATTAGCCGTGCAGTAGCTGTGCCTGGTATTTTTCAACCGAGACGAGAGATCCGACAGTTGATTAGCCATACAGAAATCGTGCCTGGACCATTTTCACTGAAAGGACGGATGGTAGCCATTGACAACGGTGATCCACCAATATACAACTTGCCATAGAAGGGAGCACGCATGATTGGATGAAGACAATAGGAAAGCAGAGGTTCAGAAGCAACAAAGTATTTCCAAACGCTTATCTGAAATTCCCACCAATAAATTACATAAGTATCTTTATTTTAATTTATGTTTTATTTATCTTTCAATTATCAAAACTCATAACCAATCGAATCCGCCTGACTAAGATTTACAGGATAACCAAAGCTTGCTTCAAGCCGGCAATCTCCGTGGGATAGACCCTTACTCATGTAAGGTTTTATTACTTGGACGACCCAGTGCACTTGCTGGTTAGTTGTACCGGAGTTGTGAAAAGTGTGATCATAATTCTGTGCACCATGTACACTTGAGGTAATTGAGATGGTATCACAGGAAAATGAGGTGGTATTAGTGGATGGTGAATCGATATCACTCTGTCCTCTGGAGAAAAATCTTCAGTGGGAATTTTTTTGTTCCTCCAACCTCTTGGTATTTTCTTCCTTCCTTCTTCTAGCGGTGCCTTATTCCTTGTGATCTCTTTAATTTCTTCAGTCTGTATCACCACCTTTACTTCTTTCTTCTCTTTCAGGCATGACCCTGGATACTCTGGGGGTGAGTCATTGGGTGCTTCTTTTAGGTTTGTATCTCCAGAATCAACCTTCATGCATTCCTTGTGGTCATCCTTCAGGTCTTTGTTCTCTTGTTCAGATTCATATAAGGGTTTGAAGACATGAAAGGTGAATTGTTCAACATGTATTCTCAATATCAACTTTCCTAGCTCAACATCTATGAGTGCTCTGGCTGTAGCAAAGAATGGTCTCCCCAGAATGATTGGATGAAGATAGCTTTCTTCCATCTCAAGAACAACAAAATCTGTATGGAGAAAGTATTTCCCTACTTTCACCATCACATTTTCAACTACTCCTAGTGTTTGTTTCTGGGTTTTGTCAGCCAATTGAAGGATTACATCTATGGATTTCAACTCATTGATTTGTAGCTTTTTCATGAGAGACAGAGGCATTAGATTTATGCTTGCTCCAATATCACAAAATCCTCTGTCAATTATTGTATCCCCTATAGTACAAGGGATATGGAAACTCCCTGGATCATTCTTCTTTATGGGCAACTCCTTTTGGATAAGTGCACTGCACTCGTTATTCATCACCATTGTTTGTCCACCTTTCAATGGGCTTTTCTTAGTTAGCTGATAAATCGCTATTTTATGGTTTATCTTGTGCTAATTTGAGTGGTTTTTATCAAGTCTATGCACACTTATTCATACAATTTGCATGATGTTACAATTACTTCCCAATTTTGTTCTATGACTGAAAACTTGCTTCCTAAGCCGTTAAATTGTGTATTTTTAATCCCTCTATATACCATTCAATGCCGTGATCTGTGTATTAAGTATTTTCAGGCTAGATAGGACATGAATGGTTTAGAGGATAGAGGGGAAGCTTGCAAAAATAGAAGAAACACAAGAAATAAAGGAGATGACTAGCGAGGATCGACGCACACACATAGCTCACACGTGCGCGTGATTTGGAGATTTTCACAGCGACGCGTGCGCGTACCTGACACATACGTGTGATAAGCGAGATTTCACAGTGACGCGTGCATGTGACTAACACGTACGTGTGACACGGGAAGATGACCATCGACGCGTACGCCTGACTGACGCGTACGCGTGACGTGCGTCACGTGCAGAAAATGCAGAAGACACTGGGGGCAATTTTGGGCTGAGTTTGGACCCAGTTTTTGGCCCAGAAACACAAACTAAAGCAGGGGACAAGCAGAGACTCAACACACATTCTCATTCACACATTTTTTAGTTTTAGTTTTGAATCTTAGAGAGAAAACACTACTTCCTCTAGGTTTCTTCACATTCATAGTTTTAGAGTTTTATGCTTTTGATTTGGATATTGAGAAGAGTTACTACCTCCGTTGAAGTTGCCATTATTCTAGTTTGTTTCCTTATTCCTTTACTTTTTCATCTCCCATTTACCCTGTTCAGATTTACATATGGATATCTTTGATTTTGGAATTTATTAAAGTAAAGAACCATTTTTACCTTTAATTAATTTTCAGTTATTATTTTATTTAGTTTATCATGTCTTCTTTTTATTTTCTTTTTATGTTTGTGAAAGCGGTATTCATGTCAATGGAGTAGACTCCCAACCTGACTTGGGAGTTGATTAAAAGGAGACCCTTGAGTTGGAATACTCAAGTGTAATTGGGAACTGAAAATTGTTGGCTGGCTCTCTAGTCACTAATGCTAATCCTTCCATAGGAGAGGATTAGGACTTGTGAATTGGGGCTGGTTCAGTTACTTGACTTTCCTTTATTCGGTAAGGGATAACTAAGTAGAAACAACAACCTATTAACATTACAGTTGGGAAAATTCAACAAGGATAGAACTTCCAATTAATCTTCTCCCAGTCAAGGCTTTTTATTTTTAATACATAAAACCTCTTCTTAATTCCCAGTGCTTTAATTAATAATTATTTTAATTTTCCATTCTCCAACACTAAAAATTCTCAGAAAATTCCTAACTAATAAAATAGCACTCTTTTGTCAACTCGTTGGGAGACAACCTGGGAATTTTACTCCCAGTATTTTATTCTCAATTTGTGACAATTCTTTCTAAATTGATAAGCGGAATTTTCGTCGGTTAAGAACTGTACTCGCAACGTTATTTCTATATTTAATTTTACATATTTGCATATTTTATTTTATTTTATTACCATGAGCTGTATGTTTCTTTCATCGAATGACGCGTTCACTACCTGATCCGAGCATAGCCGCGTTTGATCCTGAAATTGAAAGAACTATTTCACATATTAGGCGAGCTTGGTGAGGTTCACGGATACCGTCGATAAGGAATTTCACAAGATTTTTCACGTTGCAAGTATAGTCCTCAACCGACAAATAATCCGCGAATCAAATTTAGAAGGAATTGGTTGTCAAAAGTTCAACCCTAATAAAGTAACCGAAGTATTCAAACCACGGGTCATCCCACAAGGAATGGGCAAACATGTGCATCAACATTGGTTAGAATTCCGGGGTTGCAAGTCATGAGCAAGAAATTAAACTAGGAATCTTAATAAGCAAGTAATCTTGAAATGCAAGAAACTAATTCAAATAACTAAAGCAAGAAGTGAGCAATTCCAAACTAATAAGGTGACTTCCAATATAATTCTACTCTAAAACTAAACAAATAACTATAACTGAGACAAAGCAATTAGGATTTTTGGGTTTTCAAATATGAATGATAAGAGCAACTCTTGGCTAAGCATGGGAATTGAGATAGCCATCCTTGTCTCCATATCAAACATTGACAATTATAAGATACCAACCCATTAAGTCTACTTCTCAAAAGCCTTAAGTACGTATTGTCTACTCCTAGGCTTGAAGTACGTTAAATAGGTTTGATCACATCAACCCATAAGTCCCAACCTATCTACTAATTAGATTAGTAGTGGGTTAGTGTCAATGGATATCAAATTGATCACCTAGGGTTCTCAAATCACCAATTCAATGAGACCCAATGACTCAAGGTCACTCAATTCCCTTAGTTTATGCCAAGAGTAAAGAAAACTACTCCATAATCAAAGGAAACATTTCATCAAACACATGGTAAGCATTACTAAAAGACATGTTTAAAATTGCAATTAAATTGAAATTAACTAGTACCCACTAACAATTATCAACATACAATCACTTAAACAACACAATTAACCATGAAAATCATCAATGTAACATTAGCAATTCAAGATTCCCAAGATTCATGAAATGGGTATAAAATGACAATTGACAAGAAAACATAAATCAAACACAAGATCTAAACAAAATTATACTACGAAATTCAAATTAAGCAATCAAAACTAGTAATTAACAAGATCCAATTCAGAATTTAACAAGGGATGATCAATGCAAACTAGATCTAGAGAGGAACAAGGGTTTCTCTCTCTAGAAGAACAAAAACCAAAAACTAGCTAAAAATTATGTCTAAGTGTCAAATAATTGATCCCCTCCTTTCCCCCTAGCAACCTTGGGTCTTTTCCATGCAGAACCAGCTTGAATTTGGGCCTCTTCAGCCTCAGAAATCGCCAGGCATAATTTCCTTTAATGAGGTCACGTGCAGCTCGTCGCGCATGCGCGCCATGCGTGCGTGCGCGCCGATTGATTTTGTGATCCACGCGTGCATGCCTTGTACGCTTCCGCGCCGGTGTGGATTTCCCTAATCTGCACGGATGCGTCCATCTTTGCGCGCCACTTCCAGCTATCCTCATCCACGCGTGTGCGCAAGGTGCACATGCGCGCCAATGCTGAAGTTTCCAAAATCCAAATCTTCATGTTCCTTCCTCTTGTGCATGCTTTCTTTCTCTCTTCTAAGCCATTCTTGCCCTATAAATTCTGAAATTACTCAACAAACACGTCACGACATTGAATGGTAATAAAAGAGGATCAAAATATAGCAATTTTAAGGCAAAAGAAGCATGTTTTCCATCATGGAGCAATATTAGGAAGGGAACACAAAATCATGCAATTCTTGTGGATAAGTGTGAAAAATATTGACAAAAACCCCCAAATTCTACACAATATAAACCACAAAATTGGGGTTTATCAAATCTCCCCACACTTAAACCAAGCATGTCCTCATGCTTAAAATAAAAAGACCAAAGTTCATGATACGAAAGGGTTCATGAAGTGCAAATTTCCTAAATGAATGCATGCAACTAATGTAAAATCATCTATCTACTTGTTCAAGGGTAAGATAGTAGTTCATATGACCTTCAAGAACACATATGAGCATACGGGGTGAAAGTGATATGTAGTTCATAAATCCTACCAATTTGACATCACTATGAAGTGCATATAACTTGCTAGATGAATGCTTGTGAAAGCTGGGAACAAGGCATTAAGCATCGAACCCTCACCGGAAGTGTATCTGCTCTATTCGCTCGAGTGTATAGGGTTCGTCACTCAATCCTCTCCTAATCATGCTTTTCAAGATTTGTCTTTCATCTAACAATCAACAATTACTTAATGCATGCTTACAAGTATCATGAGGTCTTATTCATGGGTTGTAACGAGACTAGGGTGAAGGTAGGGATGTATATGGTCAAGTGAGCTTAAAATTTGAATCCTTGATCAACCTAAGATCCCACTAGACACATAGAACAACCTATACAACTATAATACAATACCTAGCTACCCACGGGTTTCACTTTTTGCATACTCATGTATTCTTTTCAATTCACATCCTATATGCATTGTTATTATTATTTTGTCTTGGGGCATTTTTGTCTCCTTTCATTGCTTTCTCTTGTTTTTTTTCTATTTTTGTTTCTTCTCTATATATATATATTTTTTCTATTTCTTTTTCTTACATACTCATATATACACATAAAATTTTTTTTCTTCTTTTTGGTCCCCTTTTTCTTGGGGTTTCATGTACAAAAGTTTCAATGCGTATGGTTCAATCATTCAATACATGAGTATATTCCCAAATCCCAGAATTTTCAATTACAATTACAAATACACCTCTTTACATCTACCCAAATTTCCCAAGTACACCCTCCCATTTGAATCATACACACCTTCACTTACCTAAGCTAATCAAGGATCCAAATCTAGGGACATTCATTATTTTTCACTTGGGGTTGTTGATGTGCTCTATTTAAGAACAAAAGGGATTTATCATGGGCTCAAAATTGGTTAGCAATGGTAGATAAAAGGGTTAAGGCCGTTTGGGAGAAGTGACTATTGAAATGATGACCTCAATCATCTAAATACATTTATACACAAAGTAATGGACATATAGAATCAGACAAAGCAAGGATTACAATCATAGAGAGAGAATAATGCACACAAGAATGGGAAATAGTGGTTAGAGGATATAACCACACAATAGGCTCAAAAATCGCATGCTTGTGTTCTTAGCTCAATCACTATGTTCCAAAATACATTCTTGAAGCAAGTTTACCGCAAAAATGTTTTTTTTAAAAAAATTGGTGGGGTAACCCGAAATTACAGTTTCTTGGGGAAGAAGTCATTATTTTGACCAAGTAACTCTATAGAGACTAACTATCATGCAAGGAGTATTTACAAGCAAGACTAACTACACATGCAATGTACTAACTACTAAGCAAAAGATAAATCCATGGGTGTTGAAAGGAAGAGATTGTTACCCATGGAAATCGGTCGAACGACCTCCCCACACTTAGAATTTAGCACGGTCTTCCATGCCACCAATAATGCGCAAGGGACGGTTGGGACCGGAACCTTCACTATCCCCTTCATCAGAGCTCCCATCACTTGGGTTTGAGGTGGATGTGAATATTTCAGGTTCCTCCATGCTAGGGGTAACACAACGCAGAAGCTTCTTGATGTAAGTGTATCGGCGTTGGTTGCGCCACTCATATCTATCAATCTTCCGGTGTAGATCTTCTATCCTTTGATGGGTGGATCTTTGTTGTGGTTGTGACGATGAGGTGGAAGAAAAAGTAGATGGAAGGGCTATGTCAAGGCTTGGGTTGTTCATGGGAAGATGTAAGTATTTTCCGCTTGGGACCAGATCGCCCTTAGCCGAAATTATAGCCTTCATATCTATGTCTTCCCAAGGAACACCCGCATCAGCAACTAAATCAGATACCAATGCTGGAAATGGGAAATTACCAGGAGCGTGGACTTGACCCATCGCTTACTTAACAAGAAGCGGAATGTTCACCGGTCTTTCCGTGAGAACACACCAAACAAGCAAAGCGAGATCCACCGTGAAGGACGACTTGTGGGTTCTAGGTAGCACATAATGGAATAGGATCTGGGCCCAAGCTCTAGCTTCTACAGTGAGGAAACGTGCGTCAATGCACTTGGGCCTCATCCGGAGTCGACCATGGGTCCAAAATGTCTCTGGTTCAGCAATGACTCAGAGGATCGAGTCCCAGTCAAATCCAAACTTTTCTCGCTGATGTAAGACCTCTTGGTAGCCATCCATGTCACTTGGTACTGGTAAGACATTAAGCACACGCTGAATAGCCTCTTCTGAAACCGAGACTTGCTTCCGGCGCACGTATACCGATTGAATAGAGGGAAGATGGTAGTTAGTGTAGAATTCTACCACCCATGAGAGGTTGACCTCCTATGGTTTTCTCAGAAGAAACTTCCATCCTCACCGTTCAATGCGGGGTAGAATACAAGGAGCAACCTTGTCCGGCGGAGCGAGTAGATGCTCAGCATGATAGTTCCTCCCAACCATGGCGGGGAACACAAGTTCACAGAAGCGGTTGGGGAACCTTGAAGGATCCCTTGCCGGTTTGCTCTTCTCTATTTCATCAATAGGAGCGGGTGCCTTCACCTTCTTAGATAGGGGTTTAGCTCCTAATGAAGAGTGCACCTTAGAGTTTGACTTTTGGGGTGCCCTCTTTGTGGCTGGTTTCCTTGAAGCTTTCTCCTTGCCTTTCTTGGTGGCCATCTTGAAAAAGAAAGGGAAAGAAGGAAAGCATTAAACCCAAAGGATCATCTCAACAAAATATGCAAGTGAAAGATAGTGCCCAAAAGAAATATTGCAACAAAGTAATCATAGAGACATGGGTCACAACACTTGGCATGGGATGCAAGAGGGAGTAAAGCATGCAATATAGCATGAGAAGAATAATCTCAAGCATCCAAAATAGAGAGCAAGTCATGTTCAATGAGTATCTAATTAGCAAGTAATAAGCAGAGTGGATTCAATGCACTTAGAAGAGAGGAATTGAATGAGGAGGAAGCACCAAATTGAAGATATATGACTAGAATAAACCAAAATGGCATATGTGTATTTTCTCGAACACTTGGCATGCAGTTAACAAGCAATGAGCAATTATGAGATACTCAACCAATTAGAAGCCTAAAATGAAATATCAATTATGACACAACATCATCCACTGACAAAGATAGTGAAAAACAACAAGAAGAACCATCAAAGAAAATTAAAATTCAAGTCCAACATCCATGGAAAAGCAAGAAGAAGGAAAAAGTAAACAAGCAAAAAGCAAGTAGTATAATCATGCAACTAAAAGAGAAAATAAGTGAATCAACAAGAAACATCTAACTAGAAAAGAAGGATATGCAAAGAAAGTAAGAGAAGAGATATAGAAGAAGTAAAACCTTGAGAAGTGTAAAAGAATCAAGGTAGAATTTTCTTGTTGTGAAAATGAGAAAGAGATAGAAGAGATGTAGGGCCACCGGAGGTGGTCGTCGGTGAGTGGCCGGAGATGGTGGTGAAGTATGGAAGAAGAAGAAAAAGAGAAGAGAAGTGATGGAGAAAGAAGAAGAAAGAAACAAGAAAGAGGGTGAGAGAAGGAAGAAATAGGGCACGTAAGCTTTAAAACTAGTTCGCGCGACCGACGCACGCGCGCACGGTACGCTGGCGCGTCGATGAGGATTGAGCGAGGGACGCGTACGCGTCCAGGGCGCGAGCGCGTGAAGTCAATTGGGCTCCTGGCACAGAGTTTGCACAAAATAGGCCTAACTCTCGGGTTGCAACCATTCCCCGGCAACGGCGCCAAAAATTTGATGTTCACGGATACCGTCGATAAGGAATTTCACAAGATTTTTCGCGTTGCAAGTATACTCTTCAACCGAAAAATAATATGCGAATCAAATGTAGAAGGAATTGGTTGTCACAAGTTCAACCCCAATAAATTAACTGAAGTATTCAAACCTCGGGTCGTCTCACAAGGAATGGGCAAACATGTGCATCAACATTGGTTAGAATTCCGGGGTTGCAAGTCATGAGCAAGAAATTAAACTAGGAATCTTAATAAGCAAGTAATCTTGAAATGCAAGAAACTAATTCAAATAACTAGAGCAAGAAGTGAGCAATTCCAAACTAATAAGGTGACTTCCAATATAATTCTACTCTAAAACTAAACAAATAAATATAACTGAGACAAAGCAATTAGGATTTTTGGGTTTTCAAATATGAATGATAAGAGCAACTCTTGGCTAAGCATGGGAATTGAGATCGTCATCCTTGTCTCCATATCAAACATTGACAATTTTGAGATACCAACCCATTAAGTCTACTTCTCAAAAGCCTTAAGTATATATTGTCTACTCCTAGGCTTGAAGTACGTTAAATAGGTTTGATCACATCAACCCATAAGTCCCAACCTATCTACTAATTATATTAGTAGTGGGTTAGTGTCAATGGGTATTAAATTGATCACCTAGGGTTCTCAAATCACCAATTCAACGAGATCCAATGACTCAAGGTCACTCAATTCCCTTAGTTTATGCCAAGAGTAAAGAAAACTACTCCATAATCAAAGGAAACATTTCATCAAATACATGGTAAGCATTACTAAAAGACTTGTTTAAAATTGCAATTAAATTGAAATTAAGTAGTACCCACTAACAATTATCAACATACAATCACTCAAACAACACAATTAACCATGAAAATCATCAATGTAACATTAGCAATTCAAGATTCACAAGATTCATGAAATGGATATAAAATGACAATTGACAAGAAAACATAAATCTAACACAAGATCTAAACAAAATTATGCTATGGAATTCAAATTAAGCAATCAAAACTAGTAATTAACAAGATCCAATTCAGAATTCAACAACGGAAGATCAATGCAAACTTGATCTAGAGAGGAACAAGGGTTTCTCTCTCTGGAAGAACAAAAACCAAAAACTAGCTAAAATTGTGTCTAAGTGTCAAATGATTGATCCCCCCTTTCCCCCTAGCATCCTTGGGTCTTTTCCATGCAGAACCAGCTTGAATTTGGGTCTCTTCAGCCTCAAAAATCGCCAGGCACGATTTCCTTTAATTAGGTCACGTGCAGCTCGTCGCGCGTGCACGCCATGTGTACGTGCGCGCCGCTTCCAGCTGTCCTCATCTATGCGTGCGCGCGAAGTGTGCGTGCGCGCCCATGCTGAAGTTCCCAAAATACAAATTTTCATGTTCCTTCCTCTTGTGCATGCTTTCTTTCTCTTTTCTAAGCCATTCTTGTCCTATAAATTCTGAAATCACTCAACAAATACGTCACGGCATCGAATGGTAATAAAAGAAGATCAAAATATAGTAATTTTAAGGCAAAAGAAGCATGTTTTCCATCATGGAGCAATATTAGGAAGGGAACATAAAACCATGTAATTCTTGTGGATAAGTGTGAAAAATATTGACAAAAACCCCCAAATTCTACACAATATAAACCACAAAATTGGGGTTTATCACTCGGCGTCAGTTAGCCTCTGAAGGTGGTGAAGTGGTTACTACCAATTCACCAATCTTATCTGAGGGCAAATCTGAAGCACCATTTGAGGAAGAAACAAGCTCCTCTTCTACTGATTCTGTTGATTTACGTGCAGGTAATATGGCAGAGCCCAGAAGGATTACTCTCCAGAAGCAAGAGTTCCAGACTTTACACTGCAACCGTATCAAGCGCGTCACCCAAATTTGTCTGCAAATTTTGAACTAAAGACTGCGCTAATCAACCTAATAACCAAGTTTCATGGCTTACCTGCTCAAGAGCCTATCAAGCACCTCGTAGATTTTCAGACAGCATGCTCAACTACTAGGCATCATGGTGCAGATGAGACTACTATTTGGCTATATGCCTTCCCGTTTTCTCTTGAGGGAAAGACAAGGGAGTGGTTCTATACTCAACCTGAAGAAGTTGTTACTAATTGGGATCTGCTCAGAAGGAAATTCCTGGAAAATTACTTTCCAGCTGAGGTTACAGATAGACTGAGGAAAGAAATTTCCTGCATTATCCAAGGTGAATCAGAGACCCTTTACGAGTATTGGGAACACTTCAGGAATCTCTTAGACTCATGTCCCCACCACAAGATTGACCGATTGGTATTGATTAGATATTTCACACAAGGCATGAAGCCTCAAGACAAGACTACAGTAGATACTGCGAGTAATGGCTCCCAGAAGAAGTACAAGATGGCGACAGAAGCATGGCAACTGATCACCGATCTAGCTGAGTCTACCCAGAATGCCAAGCACAGGAACAACCATCCCAAGGCTATTGCGGACGTTTTCTCTAGTAGTGAGACTGCTGCTCTCACACAAACTCTGGGAGAGATGACCAACATACTGAAGCAGTTACAGCTGAATCAACAACAACCTCAGCCTCTCCCACAACAACAGTGTCAACAGTTGGTTCCATAGAGAGTGTGCAGAATATGTGCCTGCTATACTCATTACACTAATGAGTGTCCGCAACATCAATAAGAAGAGAACACTTTGACAGCTACTCATAATTTCTATGACCGCCCGAATCAAGGATACTATCAACAAGGCGGCAATTATAACTACAGTGGGAACTACAATCAAGGTTGGCAAGATAACTCCAACCAAGGCTGGAGAGACAATTCCAACCAGGGGTGGAGAGACAATTCCAACCAAGGATGGAGGGACAACTATAACCGAGGAGGCAAAGACAACAGTGGGAATCAGAAGTGGAACAACAACAACAACAACAACAGACAGCAGAACCCTTCTTACCAACAGCAGAACCAAAACCAGCCTTACCGAGTACCTCACCAAAGGGAGTCCCAAGCGCCTCAGAACAACCAACAGTAGGCCCCTCAAATCACTTACCCCTCTTCTTCCTCTCTATTGCACAAGGCCAACAAGACATTCAGAATATAATTAACTCTTCCAAAAATGGTCTTAGCTCCACCATACAAGCTCTTATCTCCCGGATGGAATCATTAGCTACCCCCAACAATCAACCTTCAAGCTCCAATGCAATTCTTTTTCAACCTTTACCCAATCCCAAAGGTGGAATCAATGCCATCACTTTGAGGTTCGGAACCACACTGCAAGAGAAGAGTCATGAGGAGCCAAGCTCAAAGGAAGATATTCAAGTTGAAGACATTGTTGAGGTAGAGGATGTTGAAGGGGAAGATGAAGTACAAGACATGGTTGAAGAAGAAGTGGCTCAACCAAGGAATGGAGCACCAAAAGAAGATGAAGTTACAAGAGAAGTCATTCCCATTCCCTTCCCACACCTTGCTAGGAAACCCAGGAAGCAGATGGAGGTCGACCCCAAGATGGTGGAGATCTTCAAAAAGGTTTAGGTAACTATTCCCCTTTTTTATGCCATTCGTCAGGTACCTAAGTATGCTAAGTTTCTAAAAGATTTATGCATGAATAAAGATAAAATACAGGATTTAGAAACTATTCCTCTAGGTAGCTCTATTTCTGCTTTAATGGGTGATATACCAGAAAAATGTAGTGATCTGGGTCCATGCATGTTACTATTACTATAGAAGGTGTAAAATTTTCTGATTGCATGTGTGATTTAGGTGCGTGTGTGAGTATTATGCCATTATCTGTATATGATGCCTTGAGGTTCCCTCCCTTAAAAAGGTCGGCAACACGTTTTGTTTTGGCAGATAAAAGCATAATCTCGATGGTAGGAATTGCTGAGGACATGCTCGTGAGCATTAAGAGGCTAACATTCCCTATTGATTTCTACATATTGGAGATGCCCCCTAATGACTCAGGAAGATCATCTTCCATCCTCCTTGGAAGGCTATTTCTAAAAACCTCAAAGTTCAAGTTGGATGCATTCTCAGAAACTTACTCCTTTGAGATAGATGGCAGAGCAGTGAGCTTCAACCTGGATGAAGCTATGAAGCATCCTCCGGAAGATCATTCCATCTTCCAGTGTGACATCATTGACGGAACTGTAGCTGCAGTTCACCAGGAGGAAGTAGAAGAGAGGCACATGGAGCAAGGTGCAAGTGTGGGGAAACCCCCTGAACAAGATGAAGACATATTGCCACCTTCACTAGCTCCAGATGATCACGTGCCTAGCCATGAGCAGAAAATGGAGTTGAAGCCCCTTCCACCCCACCTCAAGTATGCTTATCTTGAGGATCATCAGAAGCTCCCTGTTATCATTGCAAGGGAACTCACTTTCCAATAGGAGGAGCAGTGATAAACCCATATTTTATGATGTATTTTGTGCTCAATTTAAATGATTTATTCAATCCTTCACCCATTTATTAATGTAAATTGCATGGTTTTACTTTTCCTTCCTTATTATGTGATATATGTGAAAAACATGTTTCCTATGCTTTAGAATTATTAAAATTAATCATCCTTTATTACCATTCGATGCCGTGATTTGTGTGTTGAGTGCTTTCAGGCTTTATAGGGCAGGAATGACTTACAGGATGGAAAGAAAACATACAAAAATGGAAGGAAAGCACAAAATAGAGTTTTTGAAGAAACTGGAAGTGATGCGTCGGCGTAGACGACGCGAACACGTGCTTTGCGCAAACTGACATCCGCGCGAATGCGCGCATGACGTGAACGTGTGACTCGCGTGAAGTACAATGACGCGGAAGCGTGCCTGACGCGACCACGTGGAAGAGCAAAACTCCAGATGACGCGACCGCGTGACCCACGCAGACGCGTGACAGACGCCACGCACCAGAATCTACAGAAAACGCCCCCAGTGATTTCTGGACCCTTTTTTAGCCCAATTCTGAATCCAGAAACACAGAATATAAGCCAGAGAATGGAGGAATCAAAGGGGAAGATATCATACATTCACTTTTGATAATTTAGATGTAGTTTTTAGAGGGAGAGGTTCTCTCCTCTCTCTTAGGTTTTAGGATTAGGATTCCTCTTAAAGGATTTAGGATTTCAACTTTCTCTCAGGTTCAATATCCCTTTTATATTTTTAATTATTCTAATGCTTTTATTCGTATCTGACTCATGTTACCAATTTGGCTTATGAACTCTTTATGTTTAGATTGATTTTCTCTTATTAATGCAATTGAGGTATTTCAGATTTATGATTTTTTATTTAGCTTTTTTTATATTCTTGGCTTTAATTGATTAACTGGAGACTCTTCAGTTATCAAACTCATCGTGATTGATAATTGTTATTTCTGCTAATTGAATTGGATTCCACTAACTCTAGTCCTTTCTTAGGAATTAGCTAGGACTTGAGGATCAGACTAATTAGTCCACTTGACTTTCCTTTGCTTTAGTAAAGGTTGACTAAGTGGGATTAAAACTCAATTCTCATTATCATCGATAAGGATAACTAGGATAGGACTTCCGAATTTTCATACCTTGCCAAGAGTTTATTTTATAGTGTCATTTAAATTACCTGTTCCTTATTTTAAAAACCCCAATTTACAAGACTCATAACCAATAATAAGAACACCTCCCTGCAGTTCCTTGAGAAGTCGACCCGAGGTTTAAATACTTCGGTTATCAATTTATTTAGGGGTTTGTTACCAAACATTTGTACGAAAGAATTTTCTGTTGGTTTAGAAGCTATACTTACAATGCAATCATATATTTGTGAATTTCTCTACCGACATTAAATCTCAGTTCGTCAAGCAGCTGCTTAGTGTTCTGAGAAGACACAAGAAAGCAACTAGGTGGAGATTGGCGGATATAGTAGGCATCAACCCTCAAGTTTGTGAGCACTGAATATTTTTAGAAGAGGGAGCAAGGCCTGTTTGTCAACCTCAAAGGCGGCTGAACCCCACCATCTTAGAAGTTGTCAAGAAAGAAGTGACCAGACTGCTTGAAGCTGACATCATCTACCCCATCTTAGATAGTGAATGGGTCAGCCCAGTACAAGTGGTGCCCAAAAAGTCTGGAGTCACAACAGTGAAGAATGAGTGGTGCACGAAATTGTGATCCTCAACAATGGTGCCAAAGACTTGGTGCTCTCAAACGTGAATCACACTTTGTCACAACTTCGCACAACTAACCAGCAAGTGCACTGGGTCGTCCAAGTAATAAACCTTACGTGAGTAAGCGTCGATCCCACGGAGATTGTCGGCTTGAAGCAAGCTATGGTCACCTTGTAAATCTCAGTCAGGTAGATTTAAATGGTTATGGTGAATTGACAATAAAAACATAATTAAAATATAAACTAGGATAGAGATACTTATGTAATTCATTGGTGAGAATTTCAGATAAGAGTATAGAGATGCTTTTGTTCCTCCTGAACCTCTGCTTTCCTGCTGTCTTCATCCAATCATTCCTACTCCCTTCCATGGCAAGCTGTATGTAGGGCATCACCATTGTCAATGGCTACATCCCATCCTCTCTGTGAAAATGGTCCAATGCGCTGTCACTGCATGGCTAATCATCTGTCGGTTCTTGATCATACTGGAATAGGATTTACTATCCTTTTGCGTCTGTCACTACGCCCAGCACTCGCGAGTTTGAAGCTCGTCACAGCCATCCCTTCCCAGATCCTACTCGGAATACCACAGACAAGGTTTAGACTTTCCGGATCTTAGGAATGGTCATCCATGGGTTCTAACTTATACCACGAAGACTCTAATATCTTGGACTTGGTCCCCTGTATTAGATATCTAAGAGATACTCATTCTATCTCATCTTCATGTAGAACGGAAGTGGTTGTGAGGCACGCGTTCATAGGTGAGAATGGTGATGAGCGTCACATAATCATCATATTCATCATGTTCTTGGGTGCGAATGAATATCTTAGAATAGGAATAAGCTTAAATTGAATAGATAAACAATAGTACTTTGCATTAATTCATGAGGAACAGCAGAGCTCCACACCTTAATCTATGGTGTGTAGAAACTCTACCGTTGAAAATACATAAGAGCAAGGTCCAAGCATGGCCGAGAGGCTAGCCCTCATGATCTAACAACTAAACGTCCCAAGATAAACTAAAGATGTGAATACAATAGTAAAAAGTCCTATTTATACTAAACTAGTTACTAGGGTTTACAGAAATGAGTAAATGATGCAAAAATCCACTTCTGGGGCCCACTTGGTGTGTGCTTAGGCTGAGCATTGAAGCCTTCACGTGGAGAGGTCTTTCATGGAGTTGAACGCCAGTTTATAACATGTTTCTGGCGTTTAACTCCACTTTGCAACCTGTTTCTGGCGTTTAACTCCAGAATGCAACATGGAACTGGCGTTGAATGCCAGTTTGCGTCGTCTAAACTCGGAAAAATTATGGACTATTATAAATTTCTAGAAAGCCCTGGATGTCTACTTTCCAACGCAATTGAGAGCGCGCCATTTGGAGTTCTGTAGCTCCAGAAAATCCACTTTAAGTGCAGGGAGGTCAGAATCCAACAGCATCTGCAGTCCTTCTTCAACCTCTGAATCTGATTTTTGCTCAAGTCCCTCAATTTCAGCCAGAAAATACCTGAAATCACAGAAAAACACACAAACTCATAGTAAAGTCCAGAAATGTGAATTTTATTTAAAAACTAATAAAAATATACTAAAAACTAACTAAATCATATTAAAAACTATGTAAAAACAATGCCAAAAAGCGTATAAATTATCCGCTCATCAATGAGCATGGAGAGCTCCTGCCAACTAGAGTGCAGAACTCCTGGAGGGTGTGCATTGATTACAGGCGCCTCAACCAGACTACTCGCAAGGATCACTACTAAAGATCATGAGAAAACTACTTTTACATGTCTCTTTGGAATGTATGCATACAAGAGGATGCCTTTTGGCTTATGTAATGCACCGGCTACTTTCCAAAGATGAATGATGAGTATTTTCTCAGATCTTATTGAGAGCTGTTCATACATCGGTTCGAGCTATAAAGGACCGGGTTGACCGACCTCTTAGAGTTTTGGCCGACCTCTTAGAAGGTTGGCCCATGACCGACCTCTTAGTAGGTTGGCCCATGACCGACCTCTTGGAAAACTGGCCCATTACTGACCTCTTCACAAAGAGTTCGGCCAAATCATCAAAAGAGTCCAAAGCAGGTCCAAACGAAGGAACACAGCCCAATCTAAAGGCAGCCAAAGCCTAGAAAGCTAAAGGCGGTTCCCCTTAAAGATAAGATGACTTTACTCAAAGATAAGATAAGATAAGATAACTATCTTATCTCCAGAAAGGTCACTCCACACTACTATAAATACACTGGATCACCCAGGTATAACTCATACTCTGATTCTACTAAAAACCTGCTTAAAGCCCATGCTAACTTAAGCATCGGAGTCTCTTGCAGGTACCACCACCCTCCGGTGATGAAGGATCAGCAGCATCTCCAGCTCTGCCAATTCCACCAGGTCGGACACGATAGATCTGGCCACCAGATCCAACAAGTCAGATATGACAGCTCTGGCCTCCAGATCCAACAAGTCGGACACGATAGCTCCGGCCACCACAGTAGATCTCATCCGAGATCGACCTTCAATTTCAGGTAACCCTCGGAACATTGGCGCCATTGCTGGGGAACCTGGAAGTCATCCCATCACCATGGCGAACGACCACGACAATGATCACAACTCTGGTTTGGTGGATAGAACACCAAACAAAGACACGGATGCCACCTCCAACGACACACCTCAAAACGGGGGAGATAAGCAACCCCCAAACACATAAATTTTGGAAGCTATCCGTGAGCAACAAAATCGCCTTAAACAGTTGGAACAAGAAGCTGAACATCAACGGGAAGCTGAAAGAGACCTTCGGAGAGAAACAAGATGACATCGAAAGCTGGAGGACAAGCTCTTAAAGCTCGAAGCCGATCTCAAAACCAATACTTCTCGATCCAATCATGAAGATAGACCCCACAAAGATCAAGACCCATTCACTAAAGAGATCGTGAAAGCTAAAGTCCCAAAGGACTTCAAAGCTTCCGACATGACCCCGTACGACGGCACATCGGATCCAAGCCATTGCCTCAGCAATTTCAGAAGCAGAATGTATCTCACTGACGCCTCGGACGCTATTCGATGCAAAGCCTTCCCAACTACCCTAACAAAGACATCGATTAAATGGTTCGACAGTTTGTCTCCTAGATCCATCACAAGTTTTGACGACTTAGCCAAAAAATTTCTTGCCAGATTCTCCATCCAGAAGGACAAAACCAAACACGCCCCAAGCTTACTAGTGATTAAGTAAGGAGATCGGGAAAGTCTTCACAACTACATGGAAAGATTCAACAAAGCATGTCTAGACATATAAAGTCTTCCAATAGAAAGCGGCCATCATGGGTCTCATCAGTGGCCTAAGAGAAGGACCTTTCAGCCAATCAATATCCAAGAAGTACCCAACATCTTTAAACGAGGTTCAAGAAAGGGCGGAAAAATATATTAATATGGAGGAGAACTCCCGATGGGGAGACAGCTCAAAACCCGGATTCTCCTAACCCATCTCGGGACAAGGATAAAGAAAAAAGATGATCTACCCGGAGAGAAGCCTAGAAAATACCACAATTACACCCCTGTTTAGGTGTTTCTTGTGGGTGTTTACCGAGAAATATGTCACACTGAGAAGATCCTACCACCTCACCCAATCAAAAGCAAAAAAAGGAGGAGGAAATCGGACAGAACACTGCGAGTACCACCGAATCTACGGACATCCTACCAACGAGTGCTTCGACCTAAAGAATGTAATAGAGAAATTGGCAAGAGAAGGGTGATTAGATCGGTACTTAGCCAATAAAGCAGATGAACCAAGTAAAAGAAGAAGGGATGAAGAGGTCGGGCGAGTTGAACGTCCACCTCACACCGAAGAGGTCGGACGAGTTGAACGTCCACCTCACACCGAACAGGTCGGACGAGTTGAAACATCCACCTCACACCGAAGAGGTCGGGCGAGTTGAACGTCCACCTCACACCGAAGAGGTCGGACGAGTTGAACATCCACCTCACACCAAAGAGGTCGGGCAAGTTGAACCTCCATCTCACACCGAAGAGGTCGGACGAGTTGAACGTCCACCTCACACCCCTGAAAGACATGCTCATATGATAAATGGAGGATTCGCAGGAGGAGGGATCTCTAAATCATCTCCCAAAAGACACCTCAAAGAGGTATATTAAGGAAGGGAGAGAGGTTTCAAAAGGACAACGGAGTGCAAACAAGCCTTCCAAAATTTCATAAATTCCGGGGGCAACCACCCATTCTTACCAGACCACGGGAAAGTGAAGAACTCATATTATACCTCGCAGTGGGAACTCGGGCAATAGCCACAGCACTAGTCAGAAAAGACGAAATTATGCAACAACCCGTCTACTTCATCAGCAAAGCTTTACAAGGGGCCGAACTAAACTATCAAAAGATAGAAAAAGTTCGCCTACGCCTCCATACTCACCTCTCGATGACTCCACCCATACTTTCAAGCTCACACTATCAGAGTTCAGACCAACCAGCCCATAAAAGGCATCCTACAAAAAATAGACTTAGCTGGAAGAATCCTACAGTGGGCAGTCGAGTTATCCAAATTTGATCTTCAATATGAAGCTCGGATAGCCATCAAATCACAGTATCTGGCCGACTTCATTACAGAGTATACTGACACCCCGGGAACTCCCACAAAATGGAATCTCTACATGGACGACTCTTCAAACAAAACCGGGAGTGGTGCAGGTGTAATTATAGAAAACGATTAGAGAACCTGTTCATACCCTGGGTCGAACTGTCCGAACCGGGATGTTTAAACGACAAGTCGACCGACCTCTTCAGGTCAGGACTATCTGACCTCTTCTCAAAGAGCTCGGCCAAATCACCAGAAAAGCCCAATAAGAGCCCAAACAGAGGAACACGACCCAAATCCAAAGGCAGCCCAAGCCTATAGAGATAAGGGCAGTTCCCTTGAAGATAAGATGACTTCACTCAAAGATAAGATAAGATAAGATAATTATCTTATCTCCAGAAAGGTCACTCCGCACTACTATAAATACACTTGAGCACCCAGGTATAACTCATACTCTGATTCTACTAAAAACCTGCTTAATACCCTTGCTAACTTAAGCATTGGAGTCCCTTGCAGGTACTGTTCATACCCTGGGTCGAGCTATCCAACCTGAGATGTTCGATAAACAAGGCGACCGACCTCTTCAGGTCAGACTATCCGACCTCTTCTCAAAGAGCTCGGCCAAATCGACAGGAAAGCCCAAAGAAGGGCCCAAAATCAAGGAACACGACCCAAATCCTAAGGCAGCCCAAGCCTACAGAGAGAAGGGCGGTTCTTTTGAAGATAAGCTGACCTCGCCCAAAGATAAGATAAGATAAGATAACTAACTTATCTTATCTAAAAAGGTCACTCCACACTACAATAAATACACTGGAACACCCAGGTATAACTCATACTCTAATTCTACTAAAAACCTGCTTAATACCCTTGCTAACTTAAGCATCGGAGTCCCTTGCAGGTACCACCACCCTTCGGTGACAAAGGATCAGCAGCGCAACCAGTCCAACAAGTCGGGCACGACAGCTCCGGTCGCCAC
Source organism: Arachis ipaensis (assembly GCF_059453495.1). Taxonomy (NCBI): domain Eukaryota; kingdom Viridiplantae; phylum Streptophyta; class Magnoliopsida; order Fabales; family Fabaceae; genus Arachis; species Arachis ipaensis. The sequence goes on from NC_142438.1 coordinate 97,805,732, forward strand.
CCACCAGCCGGACACGTCAGCTCCCACCCGTACAGAAGATCTCCTCCGAGATTGACCTACAGTTTCAGGTAACCCTCGGAACATTGGCGCCATTGCCGAGGACCCTAGAAGTCATCCCGTCACCATGGCGGACGACCATGACAACGACCATGATTCGGATTTAGAAGATAGAACGTCGCACAAGAACGCGGACACTACACCAAAAGATACTCCTCAACCTAACAAAAAGGACAATTCATCAACTGTAGGAGCCATGGAAGAACTTCAAGATCGCTTAAAGCAACTCGAAAAAGAGGCGGAGCATCAATGAGAAGCTGAGAAAAACCTACAAAGGGAAAGAAGACGACGCCGGGAATTGGAGGACAAACTCCTAAAAATCGAAGCCGATCTCAAGGCCAAAGCTAATCGATCCTCTCATGAGGATAGCTCCCGCAAGGACCAAGATCCCTTTACTAAGGAGATCAGGAAGACCAAAATCCCAAAAGACTGTAAACTCCCGGATATAACTTTGTACGATGGCACTACAGATCCCGGCCATCATCTCAGCAATTTCAGATGTAGAATTTACCTCACTGACGCCTCAGATGCAGTTCGCTGCAAAGCCTTTCCATCTACTTTATCAAAGACAGCAATTAAATGGTTTGACAATCTACCTCCTAGGTCCATCTCAAGCTTCGACGACTTAGCCAAGAAGTTTTTGGCCAGATTTTGCATCAAAAAAGATAAGGCTAAACACGCCCCAAGTCTATTAGGAATCAAGCAAGGAGATTGGGAAAAGTCTTCGTAACTACATGGAAAGATTCAACAAAATATGCCTAGACATACAGAACCTACCAACAGAGGCCGCCATTATGGGCTTCATCAATGGCCTGCAAGAGGGACCTTTTAGTCAATCTATATCAAAAAAATACCCCACATCTCTGAACGAATTGAAGAACGAGCAGAGAAGTACATCAACATGGAGGAAAACTCTTGACTCGGGGAGACCTCAAAATCTGGATTCACCTATCCCTCCCGGGATAAGGATAAAGAGCCCAAAAAGAAAGAAGATCGACATGGGGAAAAAATAAAAAAATATCACAATTACACCCCTCTTCGGGTGTCCCTCGTGGATGTCTACAGAGAAGTCTGCCACACTGAAAAAATGCCCCCAGCTCGACCACTCAAAGGCAAAAAAGGAGGAGGAAATCGGACCAAATATTGTGAATACCATCGAATCTGCGGACATTCCACCAAGGAATGTTTTGACTTAAAGAATGTCATAGAAAAACTAGTAAGAGAAGGGAAATTAGATCGGTATCTGGCCACCCGGGACGACGAGCAAAGAAAAAGAGGAGGGACGAAGATATCGGACGAACCGAGCGATCACCTCGTACACCAGAAAGACACGTCCATATGATACACAGAGGGTTTGCAGGAGGAGGAATCTCCAAATCATCTCGCAAAAGATATCTTAAAGAAGTATATCATGTTGAAGGAAAGGAGGAAGCACCCGACATCCCTGCAATTACTTTCACCAAAGAAGACGCATTGGTGCACGATTGTAAATCACACTTTTCACAACTCGTACCACTAACCAGCAAGTGAACTGGGTGTTCCAAGTAATACCTTACGTGAGTAAGGGTCGATTAATAAACCATTAATTTATGGTTTATATTGTGTTTAATTGTGTGGTTTTATCAACTCTTTACCCACTTATTCATTAAAAAAAGCATGCATTTATAATTCCTTCCTAAAAATGTTTTATGGTTGAAAACTTGCTTCCTAGAGACTTTTAATTATGTATTTTAATTCTTCTTTATTCCGTTCGATGCCGTGATCTGTGTGTTAAGTGTTTCAGGCTTTATAGGGCATGAATGAGTTGGAGATTGGAAAGGAAGCTTGCAAAAATGGAAGGAACACAAGAAATTGAGGAGATGACCAGCGAGAAGTGACGCGGACGCATGGCTCACGCGGCCGCACGATATAGAGGAAATTGCAGTGACGCGGACGCATGGCTCACGCGACCGCGCGGATTGGAAACTGCATCAGTGACGCGAAGGCGTGGACGACGCGCACGCGTGGCAAAGCAAACGCTGAATGACGCGTCCGCATGAATGATGCGATCGCATGACATGCTCGATTTGCATAATCTGCAGAATTCGCTGGGTGCGATTTTGGGCCCTGTTTTGACCCAGTTTTTTGCCCAGAAAAGCATACTAGAGCCAAGGAACATGCAAAAACGAAAAAAGAATAATTCATTCTACACAGTTTTAGTTTTTAGATCTAGTTTTACTCCTCTTCTAGGTTTTTCTCTATACACATTCATAGTTCTTAGGATTTCAATTGTTATTGTTTTTGCATTGGATATTGAGAAGAGTTATTGCCTCAACAAGACTTCGTCATTCTAGTTCGTTCTCTTTATTTGTCTCTTACTCTTCCATGTCCTTAATTTACTCAATTTTACTATTGGATTATTTTAGAATTTATTAATACAAGAATTACTTTTATTTTTAATTGATTTCTTTGATTATTATTTATCATGTCTTTCTTTAATTCCCTTTTCTATGTTATGAATTCTACATTCACGATGAGCGAGTAGTTTCATAACTTGATTGGGAGTTGATTGAAAGAAGACCTTGAGTTGGAATGCTTAAAAGAAAATTTATAATTAGGTTTATTGTTGGATTGCCCTCTAGTCACTGACACCAATCCCTTTTAATTAAGCGGATTGGAACTTGTGAATAGAAATAGCATTCCAACTTATTTGACTTTCCCTTACCTAGTAAGGGATAACTAAACAGAATAACCCTCAATTATCAATTAATCTTGAGAGTACTCCAACAAGAATAGGGCTTCCAGCTAATCTACTCCCAGCCAAGGCCTTCATTTAAAATTACATAAATTCTCTAATTTAATTTCCAATTATTCAACTCAAACCATTTTTGAAAACATCTGATTAATAAAATAGCACACCTTTCTGCAACTCGTTGGGAGACGACCTGGGATTCATACTCCCAGTATTTTAATTTTAATTTTTGTGACAACCCTTCTAAATTGATAGGCGGATTTCTGGTTGGTTGAGAACTATACTTGCAACACATATCTTATAATAATTCTTAACTCGCCAATTTCCGCCACGTCAATTTTGGCGCCTTTGCCGGGGAGTTGCAATAGAGTGCTAAAGTTATTAATTGGAATTTATTTATTTACATTTTATTTTATTTTGCTACTATGAGCTGCATGTTTCTTTCGTTAGATGACGCGTTCACTTCCTGATCCAAGCTTGCCAGTATTCGATCCTGAGACTGAAAGAACTATTTCACGAATAAGGCAAGCTCGGCGTCGGTTAGTCCTCTCTGAGGGCGGATCTGAAACGTCATTTGAGGAAAAAACCAGCCCCCGTTCTACTGATTCGGTTGATTTACGTGTAGGTGACATGGCAGCACCTAGGAGAGTTACTATCCAGGAGGCTGGAGCCCCTGATTTTACAATGCAACCCTTTCAAGCGCATCACCCAGCGGTGGCTTGATGCCAGGGCATCTTGGCCAGTTTCACTGACCTTTTCTTTACTGTTTTTAGGTTAGTTTCATGCATTTCTTTAGGAAATAAGCTAGTTTTGGGTAAATATTCACTTATGCCTTGACTCAAGCATACATTGTGCATTTTACATGATTTCATGAGGATTTTGCATAAGTTTAGCGACAAATATTATGTTGCATTACTCATGACTTGGACTAGAGCTTTGATGCACTTTGTTGCTTGATTTCAGGACCAAAAAGGAGCAAGAAAAGGGGAGGTAACTTGCAAAGATTAATGAGAAAAGTGATTGCCAATAACACTCTCAAAAAGCCATCAATGCCCACGTTAGAGAGTCACGTTAACCAAGTTAACGTGAACTCTAACGTGGAGAAAAGAAGTTGAGCCAACGTTAGTGACACTCAATATTGTCACTAACGTTGGCAATTACTCATAAGTGGCCACGTTAGAAGCCATGTTAACCTAGTTAATAGGTTAACATGGCCTCTAACGTTAAGGGGGAGGGAGAGAAGCCAACGTTAGTGACACTCAACATTGTCACTAACGTTGGCCTATGGTGCTAAGTACCACGTTAACTCCCACGTTAACTTGGTTAACGTGGGAACTAACGTAGAGGATGAAGAGTTGTCGACAACGTTAGTGACACTCAACATTGTCACTAACGTTGAAGCAACCACACAACCCCCAAGAGTCACGTTAACTTCCATGTTAACTTGGTTAACGTGGAAGCTAACGATGAGAAATGAAGGTTGAGCCAATGTTAGTGACACACAACATTGTCACTAACGTTGGGATGGCTAAAAGATGGCCACGTTAGAAGCCACGTTAACCTAGTTAACGTGGACTCTAACATGAGACCTAGGGGCACATTGGAACGTTAGTGACAATGTTGAATGTCACTAACGTTCTCGAAGGATGGCAAAGGCCACGTTAGAAGCCACGTTAACCTAGTTAACGTGAGCTTTAATGTGAAGCAAGAAGGGGCACACTGGAACGTTAGTGACAATGTTGAGTGTCACTAACGTTCTCGAAGGATGACAAGGCAACGTTAAAAGTCACGTTAACCTAGTTAACGTGGGTTTTAACGTGAGGCAAAGGGGTGCAATGGAACGTTAGTGACAATGTTAAGTGTCACTAACGTTCCCAAACTTGGACTTTCACTAAATGATTAACACTCCTTACGCCCTGAGCTTAAGTCTCTGCCCACTCTGCACTTTCTCTCTGCAAGTAAAGCCAAGCCCAAATAAAGAAAGGAACTGCTTCAAACTCAAGATCCAAAGGCCCAAGACTTGAAGAGTGAACTAGAAGCTGAGAAGAGTAGTATATATAGGAGTAGCTTTGAGTTGTAAAATAGTTCTGGAGGCTGAGGAATTACTCTCTGTATTTACTTTCTTTGCAATTTCTAGTTTTATGATGTATTCTCCATCTTTATTTTCATTTTCAAGAGCTATGAACAACTAAACCCCTTTCATTGGGTTAGGGAGCTCTGTTGTAATTTGATGGATCAATACTAATTTTCATTGTTCTTCTTCTATCTTTCCTCTTGATTTTACTTGAAAGCTTTGGATCTTCATCCAATTGAGTAGTTATCTTGGAAGAGAAGCTATTCAAACTTGGATCTCTTTTCTCAAGCTGGACCAAATTGGGTTTGGATGGGTATGTGACTGTAACCCTCTCAATACTTGGTTTGGGAAATGCATGTGGTATAATCAGTGACCATACTTCATCTCTTCTCATGAGCAATTGACCAAGGAATTGGCTATTGATCAAGATTTGAGAGATTAAATTGCAAGGAATTGTAATTCAATCACTTAAGATTGCCAAGGGGATCAATGAGTGCATTGATTGAGGAAGAGATGAAAATGAACTTGATCTGGAGAATTGCAACATCTCCTAAGCCCAATGAACTCCCCATCTCTAATCTTACCCATTCTCTTTAATTTCTGCGATTTACTTTTATGAGCAAATCCCCCATTCCCATTTATAATTCTGCAATTTATTTTCAGTCATTTACTTCCATTCATTTAATTCTAGCATTTACTTTTCTATTATTTACATTCCCGCCACTTTATTTTCTGCAACTCTCAACCCAATTTCTGGATTCGCTCAACTAGAACATTCTTCTAATTAAAGTTACTTGATCAATCAATCCCTGTGGGATTCGACCTCACTCTATTGTGAGTTTTTACTCGACGACAACTTCGGTACACTTGCCGAAGGAAGATTTGTTGAGAGACAAGTTTTCCCCGCATCAAGTTTATAGCGCCGTTGCCGGGGATTGATTGTGCATCAACAATGAGTAGATTGGAAGATCACTAGATTGAGCATTTTATTTTGTGAATTTCATTTTTCTGTTTGAGTGATTTACTTTTTGTTTTAGTTAAACTTCTTCCCTTCTCTCTCTACCCGTTTGTTTTTCTTTGTTATTTTCAATTCTGTTTGCTAACCCACTAACTGTTTGATATATTGCATCACCCACAACTAACAATAACTCTGACACAAATACTGTCTGCACCTATTTTCTCTGCTTGTACTTGTTGGTTGTATGATAGGGAGAAGAAGCAGGGCTTCAACTTCCTTTGATTCTGAACCAGAGAGAACCTTCCTTAGACTAAGGAGGGAGGCAAGAGGAAAACGAGTAGTTGGTGCTGAGGAAGAAGAGGAACAGTTTGAGGAATACTTTGAACCAAACATGGAAGAAAACATGGAAAATCATCATGAAGAAGAGACTCACAACCATGGCAGAGGAGGTGGAGCAAATCATGCTGAAGAAGAAAGAAGAGTTTTGGGCTCTTACATTAATCCAAACCCAGGCAATTATGGAAGTTGCATCCAAAAGCCAACAATCCATGCCAACAACTTTGAACTTAAACCACAGCTTATCACCCTTGTTCAGAACAACTGTTCGTTTGGAGGAGGTGTTCAAGAAGATCCCAACCAACATTTGACCACCTTCCTGAGAATATGTGACACAGTGAAATCTAATGGTGTTCATCCTGACGCCTATAGATTGCTCTTATTTCCCCTCTCACTCAGAGACAAGGCAGCCAAGTGGCTGGAATCCTTCCCAAGGGAGAGCTTGACAACTTGGGAGGATGTGATGAACAAATTCTCAGCAAGATTCTACCCTCCTCAACGAATCAATAGGCTGAGAGCTGAGGTTCAAACCTTCAGGCAACAGGATAGTGAGACTCTGTATGAAGCATGGGAGAGGTTCAAAGACTTAACAAGGAGGTGTCCACCTGACATGTTCAACGAATGGGTCTAGCTGCACATTTTCTATGAAGGGCTCTCTTATGAGTCAAAGAAGGCAGTAGACCATTCATCTGGAGGGTCTTTGAACAAGAAGAAGACCATTGAGGAAGCCATAGATGTTATTGAAACAGTAGCAGAAAACGACTACTTCTATGCTTCCGAAAGAGGGAACACAAGAGGAGTGATGGAGCTAGACAATGTAGATGCTCTGTTGGCCCAAAACAAGCTCATTATCCAGCAGCTGGCTGACCTCACCAAGAAGATGGAGATGAACCAAGTAGCAGCAATCTCCACTTCATCAACAACACAAGAAGGAGTAAACCAAGAAGCAGAAGGGAGTCAGGAGCAAGCCAACTACATTGGGAATTCACCAAGGAAAAACTATGATCCATACTCCAAGACTTACAACACTGGATGGAGAAATCACCCGAACCTTGGGTGGGGAAGTGAGCAAGATCAAACCCAAGACCAGAGACGTTACAACTCCAACAACAATGCAGCTCACCAGCAATTCACCCAGAGGACATCTCAACACCCCCACAACAACACTTCTCCACACACTTATCAAAACCAAAACAGCACATCTGCTCCGAATCACTCATCAATTGATGACAAGCTCTCTAAGATTGAAACCTTCATCGAAGGAATATGCAGAGACATTCAAGACAGTAAAGCATTCAGAGAGGAAGTGCAGTCAAACATGCAGAATCAAAATGCTGCCATCACAAAACTGGAGACACAAATCAGCTATCTTTTTAAGCAGCTTCCGAACCACAATTTTTGCTATGATGCCCATTCAAGCAAAAGGGAGGAGTCTCAAGCTATCACACTCAGGAGTGGGAAGGAACTAAAGGAACATCCCCAAAAACCACTAGAAGAAAGCTCAATTGAAAAGGAAGAGGAGCAAGATGGAATGCAACCCCCCACGCCAAGTTTGCAGAAAGAGAAAAAGATACCCCAACTCAACGTCTCAAGAGCTCCATACCCCCAGATATTGAAGAAAAAGGAAAATGACAACCAGTTCTTGAGATTTTTGGAAATCTTCAAGAAGCTACAAATCAACATACCATTTGCTGAAGCCATAGAACAAATGCCACTTTATGCCAAGTTTTTGAAGGAGCTAATGACTAAGAAGAGAAGCTGGAAGAACAATGAGACTGTGATACTAACTGAAGAGTGCAGTACTATCATTCAGCATAAACTACCTCAGAAACTGAAGGATCCTGGGAGTTTTCAGATCCCTTGCATTATAGGAGAAATCACAGTAGAAAAGGCTCTTTGTGACTTAGGGGCCAGCATCAATTTGATGTCAGTAGCTATGATGAGAAAGATGAAAATTGAGGAGGCTAAACCAACAAAAATGGCTCTACAACTGGCAGACCGATCGTTCAAATTCCCTCACGGGATAGTGGAGGATTTGCTAGTAAAAGTAGGAGATTTCATATTCCCAGCAGATTTTGTGGTGCTGGACATGCAGGAAGATGCCAAAACCTCCATCATTTTGGGAAGGCCATTCTTGGCTACTGCTGGAGCTATCATTGATGTTCAAAAGGGTGACCTCACCCTTAGATTACACAATGGAAAGATGACATTCAATGTGTTCAAGGCCATGAGTTATCCACCGGAACAATTGGGGGAATGCATGAGATTAGATGCACTTGAGGATGAAGTGCAGGAGAATTTTGAAGAAGATGAACCTGAAGAGAACGAGAGATTGGTGGAGGAAGAATCTGAACCAAGTGAAGAGGTAGCTACAACAGAAATACACATACTAGATGCATCAAAGGAAGGGAGCGAAAAATCAGAAGTACCCAAACTTGAACTCAAAGTATTGCCACCCACTCTCAAATATGCATATCTAGGAGAAAATGAAAACTATCCAGTGATCATAAATTCATCCCTCAGTCAAGATCAAGAGGACGAGCTACTCAAGGTGCTGCGGGAGCATAAGGATGCCATTGGATGTACCCTTGCTGACTTGAAGGGAATCAGTTCAGCCATATGCATGCATAAAATACTATTGGAAGATGACGCCAAGCCATCCATTCAATCCCAAAGAAGGCTGAACCCAATCATGAAGGAAGTGGTACAGAAAGAGGTTATGAAGCTTTGGCAAGGAGGAGTCATATACCCAATTTCGAACAGCCCTTGGGTTAGCCCCATACATGTTGTACCAAAAAAGGGAGGGATCACTGTGGTTACCAATGAGAAGAACGAGCTCATACCTACAAGGACCATCACAGGATGGCGGATATGCATAGATTACAAGAAGCTCAATGAGGCTACACGAAAGGACCATTTTCCCCTTCCATTCATGGATCAGATGTTGGAAAGACTTGCAGGGCACGCTTATTATTGTTTTCTCGACGGTTATTTAGGATACAACCAAATAGTGGTTGATCCAAGAGACCAAGAGAAAACCTCATTTACCTGTCCGTATGGAGTGTTTGCCTATAGGCGCATGCCATTTGGGTTATGTAATGCCCCTGCAACTTTTCAACGCTGCATGCTTTCTATCTTTTCAGATATGATAGAAAAATTCATTGAAGTTTTTATGGATGATTTCTCGGTATTCGGAGATTCTTTTCCTAGTTGCCTACATCACCTTGCCTTGGTATTAAAAAGGTGCCAAGAGACCAATTTGGTCTTGAACTGGGAAAAATGCCACTTCATGGTGACAGGGGGAATAGTCCTTGGTCACAAAGTCTCTCACCAAGGCATTGAGGTTGATAGAGCTAAAGTGGAACTTATTGAAAAACTATCCCCACCCAGTGATGTCAAGGCAATTAGAAGTTTTTTAGGGCATGCTGGTTTTTACAGAAGATTTATTAAAGATTTTTCAAAGATAGCCAAGCCCTTAAGCAATCTCCTCGTATCTGATACACCATTCATCTTTGATGAAACCTGCATGCTAGCATTTGCACATTTGAAAATGAGGTTATCTTCTGCTCCTATCATTTCCCCACCTGATTGGAACCTACCATTTGAATTGATGTGCGATGCATCTGATTTTGCAGTTGGGGCAGTGTTAGGACAAAGGAAAGATAACCTAGTTCGTGTGATATACTATGCTAGCAAAGTCCTTAATGAAACTCAAAGAAATTATACCACTACTGAAAAGGAGTTGCTAGCAATAGTTTTTGCATTTGACAAATTTAGATCATACCTCATTGGTGCTAAAGTGATCCTTTTTACAGATCACACAGCACTTAAATATTTGTTTGCCAAGCAAGAATCGAAGCCAAGACTAATAAGTGGATCTTACTGTTGCAGGAATTCGATATTGAAATCAGAGACAAAAAGGGAGTGGAGAACAAGGTGGCAGATCACTTATCTAGAATCCCTCATGATCAAGGTGGAGAAAATGATACAAGTGTTAACGAGCTCTTCCCTGATGAGCAGTTGATGACAGTTCATAAAGCACCATGGTTCGCAGATATTGCAAATTTCAAGGCAACTGGAGCATTACCACCAGGGATCAATAAACATCAAAAGAGGAAGCTCATGAATGATGCAAAATACTTTGTCTGGGACGAGCCATATCTCTTCAAGAAATGTTCAGATGGAATTCTTAGAAGATGTGTCTCGGAAGAGGAAGGGAGAGAAGTCCTGTGGAACTGCCACGGTTCATGCTATGGCGGGCACTTTGGAAGGGACAGAACTGCGGCAAAGGTGTTACAAAGCGGATTCTTTTGGCCCACTCTTTTCAAGGATGCCAAAGAGCTAGTAAAAAGTTGCAATGATGCCAAAGATCTGGAAACCTGCCCAAAAGAAACGCCATGCCACAAAATTTCATCTTGGAACTTGAACTGTTTGATGTGTGGGGAATTGATTTCATGGGACCATTCCCAACCTCATATGCAAACAATTACATCCTGGTAGCAGTAGATTATGTTTCCAAGTGGGTAGAGGCTATTGCAACCCCAACTAATGATAACAAGGTAGTCATGAACTTCCTCAGGAAGAATATCTTTAGCCGGTTTGGAGTCCCAAGAGCCCTCATCAGTGATGGAGGGAGCCACTTTTGTAATAAACCATTAGAAGCTCTCCTCTTACGATATGGGGTAAAACACAAAGTAGCCACACCTTACCACCCTCAAACAAGTGAGCAAACTGAGATATCCAACAGAGAGCTGAAGAGGATCCTGGAAAAGACTGTGGGCGCATCTAGAAAGGATTGGTCGAAGAAGTTGGATGATGCTCTGTGGGCATACAGAACAGCATTCAAAACCCCACTTGGAATGTCTCCATATCAATTAGTCTATGGGAAAGCTTGTCATTTACCACTGGAGCTGGAACATAAAGCTCTTTGGGCTATCAAGATACTAAATTTTGACAGCATTGCTGCTGGTGCAAAAAGAATCTTGCAGCTGTAAGAGATGGAGGAATTCATGTCACAAGCCTATGAAAACACTAAGATGTATAAAGAGAAGGCAAAAAGAAAACATGACATGCACTTGGCACCCAGGAGTTTCGAAAAAGGGCAACAAGTACTCCTTTACAATTCTAAATTAAGGCTGTTCCCAAGGAAACTCAAGTCAAGGTGGTCCGGACCTTTCTTGGTTACAAAAGTATCACCATATGGCCATATCGAAATCACGGATGAAGGTTCCAAGAGGACTTTTACAGTGAATAGACAAAGACTCAAGCATTATCTGGGCAACATGGGGGAAGACCCCAAAGTAAAGTACCATCTCAAATAATTAAGAACTCGTCGAGCTAGCGACGATAAAAGAGCGCTCTGTTGGGAGGCAACCCAACCTCAGGTAGTTTCAATTTCATCCTTATTTCAATAAAGTCACAAGTGGTTTCCCCTGTATTGAAAAGAGCTAAGTTTGGTGTTCCACACCAGAACAATCCAAGAGTGATGGTGTAATTCTAAGTTTGGTGTTCCACTAAAGAACATTGGTTAGAATTACACCCCACTCCCAAAAGAACATTGCTAGCTCCATCCAACCAAGAGAAACCACTTAGGTGTAGTTAGACTATAGGTGATCATTGCTTTGTTGATAACAAGATATGAGGGTCTCTACATATATGCAATGTTGTGCACTGGGCAAAGAACTAAGTTTGGTGTTCACACACCAAACTGAGTTCAAGAGGCACAAGCATACATATAAGCTAACTATGTCTCAAGTGCTTTGGGAACAAGCAACTTCCAGTGACCTTGTAGGAATCTTATAAGGAAATGGTGCACCTTCACCCAAAGAAGCGAGGCAACAAAAACTAGGAGGATGACAAAGAGAGAGGGGGACCAGAGATCATCACCCGAAGGTTGTATTGTTACCTGATTCCATTGTACTTAGAATTGTTGAAAGTTGGAGGTCCGAATTGCACTTTTGATTTGTAGTTACTTGTAGTTGAACTTTTTTTTTTAAATTCTGTCTTTTAAGTTTCCTTCTGAATAGGTCCATGATTTCTGGTTTAAATGTCACTGCATCATTCCCTTATTTACTTGTAAGCTTGTCCCTTTTTATCAAATGAAGAAGAGAATGTTTATGTTCTTAAAAGACCAGAGTAGGGTTCCTATTGTGGAAGTGCATTCATGAATCTTTGGGGTAGTCATAAGTTAGCTAAGTTGGTTCAACCACAAGGCTAGGAGGACAGCTATCTATCCTGAATACTTTGCTTTGGATACACTCATGAGACTAAGATAATAACAAGATCCTAAGAAAAGAAAAGGGAAAGAACAATGGAAGTGAAAAACAAAAGAAAAAGAGTAAGCAATAAGGCTAGGCATCAATGGTTTTAAGCTTGAGGCAAGTGTCTGTGGTGCTCCTGTGTGAGGGATATACTTGGATGAATAAGCTCTTAGGGGTGCCTTATCACTTGGTAACTTGGGTTAACTAACTCGGGATTATCAGCTGAAAGTCCACTATCAAGAGTAACCTTCACTACAGAACACTTAGTAACCCAAAGAGGTGCTGGACACCAAGGTCTCAAGAAAAGAAAATAAATAAACTAAATGCCTGTAGTGTGTATGTATGGGGGATAGGATTGAGGGAGTAAGTCCTTAGGGGTGCTTCAACACCTAGCACCTTGAACCAACTGGTTCGGGAGTGTTGGCTGAAAGCTTATCTTAAAGAGTTGCCCCCTTACAGAGTACTTAGCCTAAATAACACAAATAACCCTTGAAATAACAATAAAAGGATCAATGAATAAAAGTCTCATGAGATATAAACAAAGTAAGTGTTTAGGGACATGATAAAGGTCTGAAAGCCCGTAATGGAATGAACCTAAGTTGCTATGCATGAAACCACCATAAAATCAGTAATATGACTTCCACAAGAATGACTCATTCCTCTGGATATTCCATTCATCATTTTCTTGTTCCAGTACCTGCTTAGGGACAAGCAAGCTTTAAGTTTGGTGTTGTGATGCCAGGGCATCTTGGCCAGTTTCACTGACCTTTTCTTTACTGTTTTTAGGTTAGTTTCATGCATTTCTTTAGGAAATAAGCTAGTTTTGGGTAAATATTCACTTATGCCTTGACTCAAGCATACATTGTGCATTTTACATGATTTCATGAGGATTTTGCATAAGTTTAGTGACAAATATTATGTTGCATTACTCATGACTTGGACTAGAGCTTTGATGCACTTTGTTGCTTGATTTCAGGACCAAAAAGGAGCAAGAAAAGGGGAGGTAACTTGCAAAGATTAATGAGAAAAGTGATTGCCAATAACACTCTCAAAAAGCCATCAATGCCCACGTTAGAGAGTCACATTAACCAAGTTAACGTGAACTCTAACATGGAGAAAAGAAGTTGAGCCAACGTTAGTGACACTCAACATTGTCACTAACATTGGCAATTACTCATAAGTGGCCACGTTAGAAGCCACGTTAACCTAGTTAACATGGCCTCTAACGTTAAGGGGGAGGGAGAGAAGCCAACGTTAGTGACACTCAACATTGTCACTAACGTTGGCCTATGGTGCGAAGTACCACGTTAACTCCCACGTTAACTTGGTTAACGTGGGAACTAACGTAGAGGATGAAGAGTTGTCGACAACGTTAGTGACACTCAACATTGTCACTAACGTTGAAGCAACCACACAACCCCTAAGAGTCACGTTAACTTCCACGTTAACTTGGTTAACGTGGAAGCTAACGATGAGAAATGAAGGATGAGCCAACGTTAGTGGCACTCAACATTGTCACTAACGTTGGGATGGCTAAAAGATGGCCACGTTAGAAGCCACGTTAACCTAGTTAACGTGGACTCTAACGTGAGACCTAGGGGCACATTGGAACGTTAGTGACAATGTTGAATGTCACTAACGTTCTCGAAGGATGGCAAAGGCCACGTTAGAAGCCACGTTAACCTAGTTAACGTGAGCTTTAACGTGAAGCAAGAAGGGGCACACTGGAACGTTAGTGACAATGTTGAGTGTCACTAACGTTCTTGAAGGATGACAAGGCAACGTTAAAAGTCACGTTAACCTAGTTAACGTGGGTTTTAACGTGAGGCAAAGGGGTGCAATGGAACGTTAGTGACAATATTAAGTGTCACTAACATTCCCGAACCTGGACTTTCACTAAATGATTAACACTCCTTACGCCCTGAGCTTAAGTCTCTGCCCACTCCGTACTTTCTCTCTGCAAGTAAAGCCAAGCCCAAATAAAGAAAGGAACTGCTTCAAACTCAAGATCCAAAGGCCCAAGACTTGAAGAGTAAACTAGAAGCTGAGAAGAGTAGTATATATAGGAGTAGCTTTGAATTGTAAAATAGTTCTGGAGGCTGAGGAGTTACTCTCTGTATTTACTTTCTTTGCAATTTCTAGTTTTATGATGTATTCTCCATCTTTATTTTCATTTTCAAGAGCTATGAACAACTAAACCCCTTTCATTGGGTTAGGGAGCTCTGTTGTAATTTGATGGATCAATACTAATTTTCATTGTTCTTCTTCTATCTTTCCTCTTGATTTTACTTGAAAGCTTTCGATCTTCATCCAATTGAGTAGTTATCTTAGAAGAGAAGCTATTCAAACTTGGATCTCTTTTGAACCTTGGAAGAGGAATGAAGAGATCAAGCTAGAAATGCTTTCTCATGCTGGACCAAATTGGGTTTGGATGGGTATGTGACTGTAACCCTCTCAATACTTGGTTTGGGAAATGCATGTGGTATAATCAGTGACCATACTTCATCTCTTCTCATGAGCAATTGACCAAGGAATTGGCTATTGATCAAGATTTGAGAGATTGAATTGCAAGGAATTGTAAGTCAATCACTTAAGATTTCCAAGGAGATCAATGAGTGCATTGATTGAGGAAGAGATGAAAATGAACTTGATCCGAAGAATTGCAACATCTCCTAAGCCCAATGAACTCCCCATCTCTAATCTTACCCATTCTCTTTAATTTCTGCGATTTACTTTTATGAGCAAATCCCCCATTCCCATTTATAATTCTGCAATTTATTTTTAGTCATTTACTTCCATTCATTTAATTCTAGCATTTACTTTTCTGTTATTTACATTCCCGCCATTTTATTTTCTGCAACTCTCAACCCAATTTCTGGATTCGCTCAACTAGAACATTCTTCTAATTAAAGTTGCTTGATCAATCAATCCCTATGGGATTCGACCTCACTCTATTGTGAGTTTTTACTTGACGACAACTTCGGTACTCTTGCCGAAGGAAGATTTGTTGAGAGACAAGTTTTCCCCGCATCATGGCTACAGACTTTGAAATAAAGACTGCACTGCTAAACTTGATGCTTAAGTTTCATGGCTTACCTGCTCAAGAGCCTATCATGCACCTGAGAGATTTCCAAGCAGCCTGTTCTACTGTCAGGCGTGATGGTGCAGATGAGACTTCAATCTTGTTAAAAGCTTTCCCGTTCTCTCTTGAGGGAAAAGAGAGAGAGTGGTACTACACTCAACCCACAACAACTGTATCTGACTGGGATACACTTAGAAGAGAATTTTTGGAAAAATTCTTTCCAGCTGAAGTTACTAATAAACTGAGGAAAGACATCTCCATGATTGTTTAGGATGAATCCGAGACTCTCTATGAATACTGGGAGCGCTTCAACAACCTTCTGGAAGCTTGCCTCCACCATATGATTGACAAGATAGTGTTGCTCGGTTACGTCACACAGGGCATGAGGCCCCAAGATAAGACCACATTGGAAAGTGCTAGCAATGGGTCTATGAAAAAGTACAAGACCACTGATGAGGCATGGCAATTGATCAGCGACTTAGCTGAATCTACTCGGAATCACAGGCAGAAACAAGGCCGTTCAAAAGCTGTTGCAAAAGTATCCTCTAGCAGAGAGACTGCTGCTCTAACTCAGAGTATCTGTGAAATGACCAACTTACTGAAGCAGATGCAATTGAATCAACAACAAGGTCAGCAAGCTCAACCTTGTCCACCACAGCAAAGCCAACAGTTAGTCCCACAGAGAGTTTGCGGAATCTGTGCTAATTATAGCCATTATACTGATGAATGTCCGCAGCTCCAGCAGGAAGATAACACCGTGGCAGCCACTCATAACTTCTATGACTGCCCCAACCAAGGGTACAATCAAGGTGGCAGTTACAGCCATGGATGGCAGGACAATTCTAACCAGAATTGGAGGGATGATGAGAGAAACTTTTTGCGTGGTCTAGAAATTTGCGGATAAATTCTCGTTGCAGGTATAGTTTCTAAACCTTCAAAAGTCCTTACATACAAACGTTATGGTTGTCACAAGTAACAAACCCCTAAATAAATTGATAACCGAAGTATTCAAATCTCGGGTCGTCTTCTCAAGGAACTGTAGGGAAGTATGTTCTTATTATTGGTTATGGAGATTGTAAATTGGGGTTTTGAGAATGAGGAGCGAATGGTTTAATTAGCAATTAAAGTAAATGAAGAACAAGCAATTTAAATGGCAAGTAAAATAAATAAATGACTGTAAATACTTTTGGCAAGGTATGAGGAATTAGAGGTCCTATCCTAGTTACCCTTATCAATGATGATGAGAATTGAATCTTAATTCCACTTTGTTAACCTTTACTAAGATAAAGGAAGGTTAAGGGATTAATTGGTCTGAACTTCAAATCCTATTTATTTCCTAAGAAAAGATTGGGATTATTGAAGTTCAGTTTAATTAACAAAGATAACAATTATCATTCATGTTTGAGTTTGATAACTCCTGAGTTACGGATTTTTTAACCAAGACCAAAAGGAGGAAAGTAAATCTATTGGAATAAAAGTGTCTTCAGATGGGAATAACAGTAACGTAAATAAGAGAAAGCAATATTAAACTGAAATACCTCAAATAACATTAATTCAAAAGAGTAATCTGTAATATGAATGTAGCATAAGCCAAATAGGCAACATAACTAATATAAGCATTTAAGTATCTAAAAGTAAGAGATAAATATAAAGTAAAAGAACATTGAACCTGGGATCGAGAGTCACTCCTAAAACTAAGAGAAATCCTAAATCCTAATCCTAAGAGAGAGGAGAGAATCTCCCTCTCGGAACTAAATCTAAATCATGAAAACTAAACTAAAGTTGTCTCTCTTGAATGGATGCATTCCCCCACTTCATAACCTCTGGTCTATACCTTCTGGACTTGGATTTGGGCCAAAAAGGGCTTTAAAATTCGCTGGGAGCATTTTTTGCAATTTCTGGTGCGTGGCCTCTGTCACGCGTCCGCATGGGTCACGCGGTCACGTCATTCGGAGTTTTCCTTGTCACACGGTCGCGTTAGTCATGCGGCCGCATCATATGTGTTCTGCTTAAGGCACGCGGTCGTGTCAGTCATGCGGCCGCGTTGCTGCTTCTTCGCGCTTGGCATGCGTCCGCGTCGCCCATGCGATCGCGTGGATGCCAGTTTCTTCACAAACTCCGTCTTATGCTTTCCTTCCATTTTTGTATGTTTTCTTTCCATCCTTTAAGTCATTCCTGCCTTAGAAGATCTGAAACTACTCAACACACTAATCACGGCATCGAATGAAAATAAAGGTAATTATAATAATTAATTTTAAAGCATAGGAAACATGTTTTTCACATACATCATATAATAAGGAAGGAAAAGTAAAACCATGCAATTAATATGAATAAGTGGGTGAAGGATTGAATAAATCACTCAGATGAAAATGCAGTGTACAGAGCAACAAGAAACAGGAAAGTACAGCATATGAACATTACAATCATCACAACAACAGCAGAATAAAACAAGAAACACGAACAGCGCAATTAAACAGACCTAAATCCACTAACCACATCCTAGGCTACCTAACAACCTAAAATCCACTACGACATGCATATCTAACTAGCCTAATGACGAACATAAACAGAAAAAATATGAATAACTACGAAGGATAGAAGGGTGGCGTTCGTCGGAACCTGGTAGGCGTGACAGAGAGAGTGGGGCAGAGAGGTGGCTGGGGATGACGGTGGTGGCATCTGGCACGGCGGGAAAGGGTGGCGCGGCGGTGGTGGTTGCTGTTCGGAGGAAGAGAGGGAAAGGGTGGTGTAATGGGGATAGGGGGTAATAGGGGAAGGAAGGGGGAAAGGGTGGGTGGCGCTGGACAGTGGTGACGGCGGCGCGGGGGTGGTGGTTGCAGAGAGGCAGTGGCGGTTAGGGGGGAAGAAGAAGAAAGAAGGGGGAAGGAGGAAGGGGGTGGGTGGCGGCGGGGTCTGGGTGGTCGGCGGCGTCTGGCGGTGGCGGTGATGGTGGCTGGGTGGTGGTTGGGGGTTGGAGAAAAAGAGTGGAAATGGAGGGGTTTGGGGAGGAGGGGCGCGACTGATAGGGTTCGCGTGACTGAGGGGGTTATAATTTGAATCCACCCGATCGCGTGGGGCATGCAGTTGCGTGGTTGCGGCGAAAATGTGGTTGACGCGATCGCGTGGGTGATGCGATCGCGTGGTGGGCAAAAAGAGTAAATGACGCGATCGCCTGGGACATGCGATCGCGTCGCTGGAATTTGTGCTAAACGCACGAATCCAGCGTCGTTTCAGCGTAACTCTCTGTCTCCTTTTAGGGTGTTGTGTAATCCTATGCGACGCGATCGCGTCGCTCACGCTGTCGCGTGGGATTGGTATTGTGCAAGTGACGCGATCGCGTGAGTGACGCGATCGCGTGGGTCAATTGTGCGAAACGCACAATGGCCGCACGATTCCAACCTAACTTTCTGGACGTTGGATGTTTACGCTGATCTCCAGGTCACGCGGCCGCGTGAATGACGCGGTCGCGTGGGTAGTGTTTTTCGCAATTTGACGCGATCGCATGAGGGATGCGGTCGCGTCGCGCACCCTTTTTTTTTTATGCAGTATGCAGAATGTAATGATTAATATGAATGAGATGCAAAACTCCAAGTTCAATAAAATAAAACTTGAAAACAAATAAAACTAAATAAAAATTGAAAAAAGGGACGATCATACCATGGTGGGTTGTCTCCCACCTAGCACTTTTAGTTAAAGTCCTTAAGTTGGACATTGGATGAGCTTCCTGTTATGGCGGCTTATGCTTAAATTCATCCAGAAATCTCCACCAATGCTTGGAATGCCAATAGCCTCTGGGGTCCCAAACTAGGCATGTGAAGCTTCTGAGTAGCTTCAAACAGATTGTCAGGCTCCCGGGGTGATGAATGTCAGCACAGATTCCAGGATCCTAAACTTTGCTTTTGAATCCGCCTTCATCTTGATCTATACTTTTCCATCCGGGAGGTTTAGAGATTAGATTCTCACCAGGATAACCAAACGTTTTCCGAGATCCATCCGATTGATCATTATGCCAATCCGTGCACTTTAAGTTGAAGCGTGGAACCTTATTGAACTTTGTGCACCAGCTCTGAGTACGAGCCATTTCCCACTTACTCTTAAAGCTGCAGAGAGCTCTAAGCTGGCCATCTGTTTCAAGCAAACCATATTCAAGTGGAAAAACACAGTTAAAGGTTAAGGATTGTACCCACTTAAAGCTTGTATTGGGTGGTAATGGCCTTGGGATAGGTGGTTCCAGTGGTTCTGTCAGTTCTACTCTCTTGTGCTCTTCTGTGAAATTCTCCACTTCCTTGCAAAATTCTTCAAATGTATCTATATCCTGATCAAAGCCATCTATGTCTTCCTCATCACTTAAGTCATAGACTGGAGGTTGAGAGAAATCTACCTCCGTATCATCTTCGTATTCACTTGGGGAAGATTCTTTGATCTCAGAGAATTCACTTGTGGATGCAAGCTCATTACTAGGAGAACTTGACTTGTGACTATCATCATCAAGGAAATCTGCTTCTTGGGTTATTCTGTCTAGTTCTTCATGAAAGACTTGCTCTGGGGATTGCGCACAATCCTCCTTAGCATCAACTGTAACATCCTTGACAGAATGCTCCACAACTTTGGATTCCCATGGAGGTTCAGCGTCTCCTAAGTCTTCAACCAACTCTTCTTCTTCAATAATGACAGCTTCCTCTACTTGTTCCAGTACAAAACCATGCTTTGTCTTGTCTACTGGAGTTTCTAGTATCTCCTTCATGCTACGCTCTTCGTTAGATTGTCCACATGGGGCTGTGGGATGTCCTTGAATGTTCGAACGTCTAGAAGATAATTGACTTACTGCTTGCTCCAGTTAATGAAGGGTTGTTTGAAGTTGATTTACTGTTTCCTTGAGGCGAACCTCTGATTCTTGGGGTGATAGACTTGGGTATGGCACAGGGGGAAGTGGTGGTGTTTGGGAGTGATTGGATTGGAACTGGGGTAAATGAGGATCATACGGTGGCGAATGGTGAAAAGGAGCTTGTGAGTGTGGTGGTTCAGAGTTATGATGAGAGGATGGTCTATAAGTACAGGGTGGGGCTTGTTGGTAATTACAAGGTTGTCCACCATGTCTATTTGCTTGGTATGCATTGTAGAATAGTCTTTGTGCATGATATCTTGGAGGGTGTTGTTGCCTAAAGGGTTGTTCAGATCCTCTTGGCTCTATCCATCTTTGATTGCTCTGACCTTGATGCATGTTCCTGTTATAACTTCCATTCCTTTCAATAACATTAGAACCAAACTCAAAGCGAAAGGGGTGAGAATTTATAGTAGCTAAAAGAAATAAAGAGGGGAAAATAAAAACAAATAAACAAGTAAAAGAAAAATATTTACAATAATCAATAATAAGGCACATGATTGTAGTTCCCCAGCAACGGCGCCATTTTGACGTTGGGATTTTATGGTGGTAAAGAATTTCATAAAAACAGTCACGTTGTAGATATAGTCTCTAAACCAACAGAAATCCCTTCATACAAACGTTTTGGTTGTCACAAGTAACAAACCCCTAAATAAATTGATAACCGAAGTATTCAAACCTCGGGTCGTCTTCTCAAGGAACTGCAGGGAAGTATGTTCTTATTATTGGTTATGGAGATTGTAAATTGGGGTTTTGAGAATGAGGAGCGAATGGTTTAATTAGCAATTAAAGTAAATGAAGAACAAGTAATTTAAATGGCAAGTAAAATAAATAAATGACTGTAAATAAACTTTTGGCAAGGTATGAGAAATTAGAGGTCCTATCCTGGCTATCCTTATCAATGATGATGAGAATTTAATCTTAATTCCACTTTGTTAACCTTTACTAAGATAAAGGAAGGTCTAGGAATTAATTGGTTTGATCTTCAAATCCTATTTGTCTCCTACGAAAAGATTGGGATTATTAAAGTTCAGTTTAATTAACAAAGATAATAATTATCGATCATGTTTGAGTTTGATAACTCCTGAGTTACTGATTTCTTAACCAAGACCAAAAGAAGAAAAATAAATCTACTGGAATAAAAATGTCTTCAGATGGGAATAACAATAACGTAAATAAAAGAAAGCAATATTAAACTGAAATACCTCAAATAACATTAATTCAAAAGAGTAATCTGTAATATGAATGTAGCATAAGCCAAATAGGCAACATAACTAATATAAGCATTTAAGTATCTAAAAGTAAGAGATAAATATAAATTAAAAGAACATTGAACCTGGGATCGAGAGTCACTCCTAAAACTAAGAGAAATCCTAAATCCTAATCCTAAGAGAGAGGAGAGAATCTCCCTCTCGAAACTAAATCTAAATCATGAAAACTAAACTAAAGTCGTCTCTCTTGAATGGATGCATTCCCCCACTTCATAATCTCTGGTCTATACTTCTGGACTTGGATTTGGGCCAAAAAGGGCTTCAGAATTTGCTGGGAATGTTTTCTGTAATTTCTGGTGCGTGGCCTTCGTCACGCGTCCGTGTGGGTCACGCGATCGCGTCATTCGGAGTTTTCCTTGTCACGCGGTCGCGTCAGTCCTGCGGCCGTGTCATATGTGTTCTGCTTAAGGCACGCGGTCGTGTCAGTCATGCGGCCGCGTCGCTGCTTCTTCGCGC
The DNA here is from genome assembly GCF_059453495.1 of Arachis ipaensis. Taxonomy (NCBI): domain Eukaryota; kingdom Viridiplantae; phylum Streptophyta; class Magnoliopsida; order Fabales; family Fabaceae; genus Arachis; species Arachis ipaensis. The sequence continues at coordinate 97,827,839 of NC_142438.1, forward strand.
TTGGCATGTGTCCGCGTCGCCCATGCGATCGCGTGGATGCCAGTTTCTTCACAAACTCCGTCTTATGCTTTCCTTCCATTTTTGTATGTTTCCTTTCCATCCTTTAAGTCATTCCTGCCTTAGAAGATCTGAAACTACTCAACACACTAATCACTGTATCGAATGGAAATAAAGGTAATTAAAATAATTAATTTTAAAGCATAGGAAACATGTTTTTCACATACATCATATCATAAGGAAGGGAAAGTAAAACCATGCAATTAATATTAATAAGTGGGTGAAGGATTGAATAAATCACCCAGATTAAGCACAAAATATATCATAAAATATGTGTTTATCAAGGGACAACAATAACAGAGGAGGCAGAGACAATCAGAGAAATCAGAGGTGGAATAATAACAACAATAGGCAGCAGAACCAGAACCAACCTTACAGAGCACCTCACCTGAGGCAATCCCAAGGACCACAGAATACCTAACAGCAGACCTCTCAAATTACTTATCCTTCTTCATCTTCTAATGATGAGTTACTACAATCTATTGATCGGAGACAACAAACCATGGAAAATAACCTTTATGCTACACTAAATGGACTGAACTCTACCTTGCAAGCTCTTGTCTCACAGATTGGATCAATGAATAACTCCAATAACCAGCCTTTGAGCTCCAGTGGAATCCACTCTCAACCATTACCCAATCCAAAGGATGGCATCAATGCCATCACCCTAAGGTCAGGAACCACACTACAGGAGAGGAATCAGGAGGAGCCAAGCCCACCAGAACACGCCTCAGCTGAAGAGGTAGTGGAAATAGAAGATGTTGAAGAGGAAGAGGACATACAGGACATAGCTGAAGAAAAAGAAGCTCAATCCCAGGAAGAAGCACCAGAGGACGCTGAAGCTGTGAAGGACACCATTCCCATTCCATTCCCACAACTTGCAAGGAAGCCCAGGAAGCAGCTGGAACCTGATCCCAAAATGGTAGAAATATTCAAAAAGGTTGAGGTAACTGTTCCCCTTTTTTATGTTATTCAATAGGTACCTAAATATGCAAAGTTTCTAAAAGATTTATGTATACATAAAGACAAAATTAATGAATTAGAAACTATCCCTTTAAGAAGTTCCATATCTGCTTTAATGGGAGGTTTACCTGAAAAGTGTAGTGACCCAGGTCCATGTATGGTTAACTGTACTATTGGTGGTGTGATATTTTCTGACTGCATGTGTGATTTAGGAGCATGTGTGAGTATAATGCCTTTTTTTATATAAGACATTTTGAGGCTCCCTCCCTTAAAAAGGTCGGCAGCTCGTTTTGTGTTAGCGGATAAAAGCATTATTACAGTGGCCGGAGTTGCTGAAGATGTATTAGTGGGCATTAAGGGGCTCACACTTCCCATTGATTTTTATATCCTGGAGATGCCCCAAAATGACTCAGAGAAGCCATCATCAATCCTACTCGGAAGACCATTCCTGAAGACATCGAAGTTTAAATTAGATGCTTTTTCAGGAACATACTCTTTTGAAATAGACGGCCGAGTAGTAAGCTTCAATCTAAATGGAATTATGAAGCTCCCTCCAGAAGATCATTCTATCCTCCAGTGTGACATCATAGATGAAACCGTAGCTGAAGTTCACCAGGAGGAGTTTAAAGAGAAGTACATAGGACAAGGTTCAAGTGTGAGGACATTCTCAAAGGACAATGACAGTGCTTTACCATTGTCACCAACTCCAGACAACCCAGAGCCTGACCATGAGCAGAAGTTAGAATTGAAACCCCTACCTCCATACCTCAAATATGCTTACCTTGAAAATGAGCAGAAGTTTCCAGTTATCATTGCAAGGGAACTCACTTCTCAACAAGAAGAGCAGTTACTTAGTGTGCTGAGGAGGCACAAGAAGGCAATTGGTTGGAGTTTGGCAGACATATTAGGCATCAACCCTCAAGTCTGTGAGCATAGGATATTTCTAGAAGAGGGAGCAAAGCCTGTCCGTCAACCCCAGAGAAGACTGAACCCCACTATCTTAGAGGTTGTCAAAAAGGAAGTGACCAGACTACTAGAGGCAGATATCATCTATCCCATCTCAGACAGTGAATGGGTAAGCCCAGTACAAGTAGTGCCCAAAAAGTCTGGAGTCACTATAGTGAAGAATGAGCATGGAGAGCTCATGGCAACCAAAGTTCAGAACGCCTGGAGAGTCTGCATTGACTACAGACGCCTCAACCAGGCCACTCGGAAGGATCACTATCCTCTTCCATTCATTGATCAAATGCTGGATCGCCTTTCAGGTAAATCACATTATTGTTTTTTAGATGGTTACACAGGTTAGTTCCAGATTCATATAGCTTCTGAAGATCAGGAAAAGACCACTTTTACATGTCCTTTTGGGACTTATGCTTACAAGAGAATGCCATTTGGCTTGTGCAATGCACCAGCTACTTTCCAAAGGTGCATGATGACTTTAGTGTATGGAGGTTTTTATGGATGACTTTAGTGTATATGGTGATTCCTTCAATCTTTGCTTGGATAGTTTATCTAGAGTGTTAGAAAGATGTGTCAGTACAAACCTTGTATTGAATTTTGAAAAATGTCACTTTATGGTTAAACAAGGGATTATACTAGGACATGTTGTGTCTAATACTGGCATTTCTGTAGATCCAGCAAAGGTGGATGTTATTTCTAGTTTGCCTTACCCCTCTTCTGTGAGGGAAGTCCGTTTATTCCTTGGCCATGCAGGTTTTTACAGGAGATTCATTAAGGACTTCAGTAAGGTAGCACTTCCCTTATCCAGACTACTGCAGAAGGATATTGAGTTCGAGTTCAGTGAGAATTGCAAACAAGCGTTTGATAAGCTGAAAACCGCCCTGACTCAAACTCCAATTGTGAGAGGACCAGACTAGAGCCAACCATTTGAAATAATGTGCGATGCTTCCAACCATGCAGTAGGAGCAGCACTGGCTCAGCGTGAAGGTAAGGACCCCTTTGTTATAGCTTATGCGTCTAAAACTTTAGATGCCACTTAGTCTAATTACACTACTACTGAGAAAGAGCTTCTTGCTATTATTTTTGCTCTGGATAAATTCCGAGACTATTTACTTGGTACAAAAGTAGTAGTATATTCAGACCACGCAGCTCTAAAGTATTTATTAGCTAAAAACGAATCCAAACCAAGGCTTATACGTTGGATACTGCTATTACAAGAATTTGATTTAGAAATTAAGGATAGGAGTGGTAACCAGAATTTAGTGGCAGACCACTTGAGTCACCTTGATCACACTAAAGATGACTCCGCTCCTATAGCTGATAATTTCCCATTTGATAACCTGCAAGCAGTATCCGAGGTAGTCCCTTGGTATGCACCTGTAGCTAATTATCTAGTTAGCCGCACCTTTCCTCCAAACTTTACTAAGCATCAAAGAGACAAGCTGAAAAGCGAGTCTAAATATTATATATGGGATGACCCATATTTATAGAGATGTGGCACTGACCAGGTAATTAGACGATGTGTGCCTCAATCAGAACTTCAGTCCATCTTAGAGGCCTGTCACTCATCTGAGAGTGGAGGACATTTTGGCCCTCAAAGAACGGCTAGAAAAATCTTAGACTGTGGATTCTGGTGGCCTACTCTTTTTAGAGACGCTACTGAATTTTGTAGATCTTGTTTCCCATGCCAAAAATTTGGTAATATATCCAAGAAGGATGAGATGCCTCAACAAATTATGCTTTTCTGTGAAATTTTTGATGTTTGGGCTATTGACTTCATGGGTCCATTTCCAAATTCTAATGGTTATTTTTATATATTGTTAGTTGTGGATTACGTTTCCAAATGGGTGGAAGAAATTTCTACCCGCACTGATGATGCTAACACTGTTGTTTCCTTTGTGAGAAACCACATTATCTGTCGCTTTGGATCCCCACGAGCAATCGTGAGCGATCAAGGCACCCATTTTTGTAACAGGAGACTAACAGGATTAATGAAGAAGCATGGGATAATTCATAAGGTTGCAACAGCCTACCATCCTCAGACTAATGGGCAAGCCGAGATGTCAAACAGAGAGATAAATCGTATCTTGCAGAAGATAGTCAAACCTTATAGAAGAGACTAGAGCACCAGGCTATAAGATGCACTCTGGGCATACAGAACAGCATACAAGACACCCATTGGGATGAGTCCTTTCCGCTATGTTTATGGAAAAGCCTGTCATCTTCCAGTTGAAGTAGAGCACAAAGCCTTTTGGGCAGTAAAGGAGTGCAACATGGGATTTGAGAAAGCCGGAGCTGAAAGGAAATTGCAAGTGCAAGAATTAGAAAGCCTTCGCCTAGAGGCGTATGAGAACTCAAGGCTATACAAGGAGAAGATGAAAGCTGTACATGATCAGCACATCAAGAGGAAAGAGTTCCAACCTGGGGACTTAGTCCTCCTTTAAAAATCTCAACTGAGGCTCATGCCAGGCAAGTTGAAATCAAGATGGGAAGGTCCATACAGAGTAGAGAAGGCCGAACCGTATGGAGTTTTTCAGCTAAGTCATCCTTCAAGCTCTGAACTCATCAAAGTTAATGGACATCGTTTAAAGCTGTACTATGGCGAGAAGATGAAGAAAAATAAGGAGCTCGAGATCTTCCTCTTGGAAGATCCACACATAGCCGAAGACTGGGCTAGTGGAGCGTCCAACTTACGGACGTTAAAGCAAAGTGCTAGGTGGGAGACAACCTACCATGGTATGATCGTTCTTTTCTTTATTCTTAGTTTTCTTTTTCAATAACTCTTCTCCTTATTCGCACATTTAGCTTGCATCTGCATTTGCATATTTCTATTAAAAAAAAATTTTCACACGACGCGACCGCCTCAATGACGTGTCCGCGTCGCAGGTGGCTCGGAAAGAATAAGAAAGCGAACAGAAAGTCACGCAGGAGCGTGGCTGGAGGCGTGCCTTTGGCACAAATCACCCCACGCGACCGCATCACCGACGCGTCCGCGTCATGTGGGAACTTTGGCCTCCCACACGACCGCATCACCCACGCGGCCGCGTGACATGAAAATCGACGTCAAAAGGGTGCATAGCCGAAAGTTATGCTGGACTGGTGCTGGACTGGTGCTGGACGCACATCCTTACCACGCCGACGCATGGCTCACGCGTCCGCGTCATATAGCCTTATTGGCCACTCACGTGATCGCGTCGACCACGCGATCGCGTCAACCAAAATTTGGCAAAATAAGATTTTGAACAGAGAGTTGTGCGAGCACGAGGCTGCCCTCGCGGAAGTAGTATAAAACGAGTCATGCGTCCGCGTGACCGACGCGACCGCGTCGATTAACTTAAAGCGCAAGTCGCGCGAACGCGTCACCAACGCGTCCGCGTCGCTTGCGCCGCACAGCTTACCCTAAATTGCCAAATATCTTATCTTTCTTTTCCCCCAAATCCTATTTTCTCTTCTCCTTCCTTATTTCTTCCTTCTTCCCTCTTCCTTCTTTCTCACTTTCTACTTTCTCACCACCATTAACAAGGTTTTTCTTTTCTTCTTCCTTCCTTACTTTTCTATGATTCTTTTTTATTTTTATGTTTTCTTATTTTTCTTTTTACTTTTATTATCCATTTTTTTCTTTTTCTTTCTTTCTTTTAATTGGTGTTAGAATTTATTTGTGTCATTATTTCTCATTATATGCTTGTGGATTGTTGCAAAATTGTTTGGCAATTATATATTATTTTTTTAAGGTGTTGCTTGCATGTTCAAATTATTATTTTCAAATAGCTTATTTACCATGCATGCTATGTGTTGGTGAAAACATCCATATGGCATTATGCATCTTTCTACGTTATTCTATTCTACTATCCAATGCCTGCTTTTCACAAAATTCCTTTACTATTGTATTAATTGAATTTAATTGTCAATACAAATGTGATGGCTAGTTTGTTACGAGTGATAACACGTTCGATTAATTAAATGCTTGATCTATGATACTCTTGCCTTTGCCTGCATGCCAATAAACACCTTGCATTTAATTGTCCTCAAATGCACTTGCCATATTTCCATTGGTGAACTTTTCACATGTAGTCATGACCATGTGTTAACGATATATTCTTTACCGTGCATTGTTTATCACTTATACCATCCCCTTCCTTGCTCTATCTCTTTGAATTTAAGTTACTTTCTCTTCCCCTTTTCAGGATGGCCACCAAGAAAGGAAAAGAGAAAGCTACTCCCAAACCACCAGCAAGAAGAGGAACAAAAAGAGCATTAGTGGCAGAGCCTTCTTCAACTACAGTCAAGCCCTCAACAAAAAGAATTAAGAGAATTATAAAGGTTGATGAAAAAGAGAAAGCCTTCCCAGCAAAGGACACTGTGTGATTTCCCAATCGCTACTGTGAGCAGATGTTCCCTATCCTGGCAGAACGGAGCTACAACAATGAATACCTTCTTATCCTCTGCAAATTGAACGAAGACAATGGGGTTTTCTCCAAAGACAGCCAAGGCAGGCTAATCTTTCTTGGGTAGTCGAGTTCTACTCTAACTTTCACCTGCCCACCCTGCAGTCTATCTATGTCTGTCAAAAGTAAGTCCCCATTACGGAAGAGGCCATTCAACGAGCTTTAGATCTTCCCCCTGTTCCAGAAGGATTGGACGCCTTTCAAGAAGCCGCACTCAAGCGCCAGATGTACCAATTTGACTGGGACACCATTCTCAGAATTATCGCACTACCTGGCAGCAGATGGATCTACGGATACCATCGTACCCGCCCTAAGGGAATATCTGCTTCAGCACTCACCTTGGAGGCTCGCGTATGGGCACAGATCATGTCCCATTACGTCTTTCCGAGCACTCACGAGTCCTCCTTCACTGTAGACATGGCCATTCTACTATCGTGCATCCTTACAGACCAACCTCTGAATCTACTAAGACACATCCGGAATGCCATGGGACACGTACAGATTGCGGGCAACTTACCTTTCCCTGCCTTGATCTCAGATCTCATCTCAGCAGCCGGAGTCTCTTACAGAGCTGGGGACACCAAAGCCATGCTTCCACGGGATGATCAATATGTCCCTAACGGGAAATATATTAGACTCCCAGCAGCCACTACTAGCCAGCCTACTGAACCGGCTGAGGACATCCCTCCATCAGCAGCACAAGCACTGACGTTAGGATTTTTGCCAGTAAAGAATTTTATAAAAACAGTCGCGTTGTAGATATAGTCTCTAAACTAACAGAAATCCCTTCGTACAAATGTTTTGCTTGTCACAAGTAACAAACTCCTAAATAAATTGATAACCGAAGTATTCAAACCTCGGGTCGTCTTCTCAAGGAATTACAGGGAAGTATGTTCTTATTATTGGTTATGCAGATTGTAAATTGGGGTTTTGAGAATGAGGAGTGAATAGTTTAATTAGCAATTAAAGTAAATGAAGAACAAGCAATTTAAATGGCAAGTAAAATAAATAAATGACTATAAATAAACTTTTGGCAAGGTATGAGAAATCGGAGGTCCTATCCTAGTTATCCTTATCAATGATGATGAGAATTGAATCTTAATTCCACTTTGTTAACCTTTACTAAGATAAAGGAAGGTCAAGGGATTAATTGGTTTGATCTTCAAATCCTATTTATTTCCTAAGAAAAGATTGGGATTATTGAAGTTCAGTTTAATTAACAAAGATAACAATTATCATTCATGTTTGAGTTTGATAACTCCTGAGTTACTAATTTCTTAACCAAGACCAAAAGGAGAAAAGTAAATCTACTGGAATAAAAATGTCTTCAGATTGGGAACAATAGCAACATAAATAAAATAAAGCAACATTAAACTTAAATACCTCAAATAACAATAATTCAAAAGAGTAATCTGTAACATGGAAGAATTCATAAATAAAATTACAAAAGTAAATAAAAGGGAATATTGAACCTGATAAAGAGATAATCTGGGAAGCGAATAAAATCCTAATTCTAAATCCTAATCCTAAAGAGAGAAGAGAGAGGAGAGAACCTCTCTCTAAACTAAATCTAAATCATGAAAACTAACTAAAAGTGGAGACTCTCTTTGAATGGATGCATTCCCCCACTTCATAACCTCTGGTCTATGCCTTCTAGACTTGGATTTGGGCCAAAAAGGGCTTCAGAATTCACTGGGAGCGTTTTCTGCAATTTCTGGTGCGTGGCCTCTGTCACACGTCCGCGTGGGTCACGCGGTCGCGTAATTTGGAGTTTTTCTTGTCACGCGGTCGCGTCAGTCATGCGACCGCATCATATGTATTCTGCTTAAGGCGCGCGGTCGCGTCGGTCATGCGGCCGCGTCGCTACTTCTTCGCGCTTGGCAAGCGGCCGCGTTGCCCATGTGATCGCGTGGCTGCCAGTTTCTCCAAAAACTCTGTTTTGTGCTTTCCTTCTATTTTTGTATGTTTCCTTTTCATCCTTTAAGTCACTCCTGCCTTAGAAGATCTGAAACTACTCAACACATGAATCATGGCATCGAATGGAAATAAAGGTAATTAAAATAATTAATTTCAAAGCCTAGGAAACATGTTTTTCACATACATCACATAATAAGGAAGGAAAAGTAAAACCATGCAATTAATATGAATAAGTGGGTGAAGGATTGAATAAATCACTCAAACTAAGCACAAAATATTTCATAAAATATGGGTTTATCAACCTCCACACACTTAAACAATAGCATGTCCTCATGCTAAGTCCAAGATAAAGAGTAAGGTAAGGTTAAAGTGGTGGAATGTCATGCAATGCAATCTAATCTAAATACAACTACCTAAATGAATGATGCATCATTCAATTCTAATTTTTATTCACTTGAATATAAACCTTGCATGTATTTGAATTAATTCACATTCTCAAGGAGTCATATATATATATATATATATATATATATATATATATATACATATATATATATAGCCAAGCCTTAGATGGTGATAAAGTGCCTTTACAATTGAGATGGGAGAGAAAAAAAAACATTTTATAAACTTGCAAGACAATTAATAATTTAAGCAGAGATATATGTTAATGAGCTATTGAACCCTCACTGGATTTTGTGTTTATTCTCTAATCACTCAGTGTTTATTGGGTTAATCACTCTATTCTTCTTTTTATTCTTACTTTCTATAACTTTGTTCTTCATCTAACCAATCAACAATTATAGAATATAGACATACCAAAAATCATGAGGTCTTTAGTTAATGTTGTAATGGGGCCAAGGTAAAGGTAATGGTATATGTTTAAGGCTAAGTGAGCTAATAAGTGAATCCTTAATTAGTCTAAGATCTCACCTAACATACATACTTTGTAAAGAAAAGCTTCTGTACCCATTTTCCTATATTTTCCCACTTTTGATGTTACATGCTCATGCCTTAATGTTTATTATTTTTATCTCATGTGCATTGCTTTATTTCACATTTGGGGAATTCTTTCGTGTCCCCTTTATTCATAATACTTTTTTTTTAATGCACATGGTAATTCAATTATTTTGATTTCACATGAGCATGCTTCCCAAAACTTTTATTTTGAATTATTTTATTCTTTTCAACTTTCCTACCTTTTGTTTTTATCATCCATGTTCCCAGTAGGTTTTTCCACATTTAAACCATACATACTTTCTATCTTAAGCTAACCAAGGATTCAACTTGGGATTTTTATTTTGTTTTTCTGCTTAAGGCTAGTAATGTGGTTTATAGAAAAAAAATATTTAAAGGCTCAAGGGGGCTAACAAGGGTGATGTAAAAGGGTAGGCTATTTTGGGATAAGTGAGCTAAAGATCAAACAATGGCCTCAATCACTCTCTTGGTATGTATTTCTATACTATAATTGGACATATAGATTAAAACAAAGTAAAGAACACCAGAATACAAAAGAAGGGTGGAACACACAGGAATAAAATACTATGGTTTGAATGTAACCATACAATTAAGCTCAAAACTCACAGGCTGTGTGTTCTCTAGCTCAAAAATCATTTATCACTTATGTATGTCATGCAGGTTTAGTTAAAAATTTCCATTATTCTCAATGTAAAATTTAAGGTGGCTTTAAAGTTCTAGTGTTTTTTCTTGATGAAATGTTGTTAACTAACTAACATGTAATGCTATATATACAAGGTTTGTGGATTGTTTCTATTATGTTCAGGTACCTAGTTTACTTCCTTTTTATATTTTCAATTTATACTAAGCTATCTTATGCTAAAAAGGGTAAACTAATTAATTAATCCACAATTTTTATAACTAATTAATCCACAACTAAACTAAATGGCTAAAATATGAACTAAAGTGAAACATAGAATAAATACATAAAATAACAATATATATAAATATTGAGAAAATAAAAATAAAAATAAAAATAAAAATAAAAATAAAAATACAGAAAAGTAGCAAAATAAATAAGAGTATGTAGTGGTTCACCAAAAAAAATTTGCCAGAGATGGCGACCTCCCCACACTTAAAATGAAGTATCGTCCACGATGCTCACTCAAGCAGGGTGTGAAGGGGTGTCATCACTAGAAGGGTAGGTAGCTGGAGTCTCTGTGGTGGTGGTCTGAGGGGGGGGGGGGGGGGAGGGCAGTGGCGTTAGGGGGAAAGAAGAAGGAAGAAGAAGAAAGAAAGGGGAAGGAGGAAGGGGGGTGGTTGGCAGCGGGGTCTGGGTGGTCGGCGGCGTCTGGCGGTGGCGTGGTGGTGGCTAAGTGGTGGTGGTGTGATTGGAGAAGAAGAGAGGGAGGAGAGGGGTTGGGGGGGGGCGCGACTGATAGTGTTTGCGTGACTGGGGGGTTATAAATTTGAATCCACGTGATCGCGTAGGGCACGCGGTCGCGTGGTTGGGCTGAAATGGTGGTTGACGCGATCGCGTCGAGGGCAAAAAGAGTGAATGACATGATCGCCTGCGGCATGCGATCGCGTCGCTGGAATTTGTGCGAAATGCATAGTTCCAGCGTCGTTTCAGCGCAACTCTCTGTCTCCTTTGGAGTGTTTGTGCAATCCATGCGACGCGATCGCGTCGCTCATGCTGTCGCGTGGGATGTGTATTGTGCAAGTGATGCGATCGCGTCAGAGACACGACCGCGTGGGTCGTTTGTGCGAAACGCACAATGGCCGTACGATTCCAGCCTAACTTTCTGGACGTTGGATGTTTACGCCGATCTCCAGGTCACGCGGCCGCGTGAATGATGCGGTCGCGTGGGAAGTGTTTTTTCGCAACTTGACGCGATCGCATGAATGATGCGGTCGCGTCGCGCACCCTCTTTTTTTTTATATGCAGTATGCAGAATGCAATAATTAATATGAATGCGATGCAAAACTCCAGGTTCAATATAATAAAATAAAATAAAACTTGAAAGCAATTAAAACTAAATAAAAATTGATGAAGGAACGATCATACCATTGTGGGTTGTCTCCCACCTAGCACTTTTAGTTAAAGTCCTTAAGTTGGACGTTGGATGAGCTTCCTGTTATGGCGGCTTATGCTTAAATTCATCCATAAATCTCCACCAATGCTTGGAATGCCAATAGCCTCCGGGGTCCCAAACTAGGCATGTGAAGCTTCTGAGCAGCTTCAAACAGATTGTCAGGCTCCCAGGGTGACGAGTGTCAGAATAGATTCCAGGATCCCAAACTTGGCTTTTAAATCCGCCTTCGTCTTGATCTATACTTTTCCATCTGGGCAGTTTAGAAATTAGATTCTCACTAGGATAACCAAACGTTTTCCGAGATCCATCTGATCGATCATAATGCCAATCCATGCACTTCGAGTTGAAGCGTGGAACCTTCTTGAACCTTGTGCACCAACTCTTAGTACGAGCCATTTCCCGCTTACTCTTAAAGCCACAGAGAGCTCTAAGCTGGCTGATGAGCGGATAATTTATACGCTTTTTGGCATTGTTTTTAGTATATTTTTAATATATTTTAGTTAGTTTTTATTATGTTTTTATTAGTTTTTAAATAAAAATCACAATTCTGGACTTTACTATGAGTTTGTGTGTTTTTCTATGATTTCAGGTATTTTCTGGCTGAAATTGAGGGACCTGAGCAAAAATCTGATTCAGAGGCTGAAAAAGGACTGCAGATGCTGTTGGATTCTGACATCCCTGCACTCAAAGTAGATTTTCTGGAGCTACAGAAGCCCAATTGGCGCGTTCTCAATTGCGTTGGAAAGTAGACATCTTGTGCTTTCCAGCAATATCTAATAGTCCATACTTTGCCCGAGATTTGATGGCCCAAGGCATTCCAAGTCAGCTCAAGAATTCTGGCATTTAACTCCAAACTGGCACAAAAGCTGGAGTTAAACGCCCAAACTGGCACAAAAGCTGGCGTTTAACTCCAAGAAAAGTCTCTACACATGAAAGCTTCAATGCTCAGCCCAAGCACACACCAAGTGGGCCCAGAAGAAGATTTCTGCATTAATTACTAATTTCTGTAAACCCTAGGCTACTAGTTTTCTATAAATAGGACCTTTTGCCATTGTATTTTCATACCATCTATCTTTTACTCATACTTGGATAGACCTCTTCACATCTGGGGGCTGGCCTCACGGCCATGCCTAGACCTTGTTCTTATGTATTTTCAACGGTGGACTTTCTACACACCATAGATTAAGATGTGGAGCTTTGCTGTTCTTCATGAATTAATACAAAGTACTACTGTTTTTCTCTTCAATTCACGCCTACTTCTTCTCTAAGATATTCATTCGTTCTTCAACTTGATGAATGTGATGATCCGTGACACTCATCATCATTCTCACCTATGAACATGTGCCTGACAACCACCTCTGTTCTACTAGCAATGGCTTGAATGCATATCTCTTGGGTTTCTAATCTAAGATTGGAACCTTCGTGGTATAGGCTAGAATTATTGGCGGCCATTCCTGAGATCCAGAAATTCTAAACCTTGTCTGTGGTATTCCGAGTAGGATCTGGGAAGGGATGACTGTGACGAGCTTCAAACTCGCGAGCGTGGGGCGTGTGACAGACACAAAAGGATCAATGGATCCTATTCCGACATGATCGAGAACCGACAACTGATTAGCCGATGTTGTGACAGAGCATCAGGACCATTTTCACTGAGAGGACGGGATGTAGCCATTGACAATGGTGATGACCAACATAAAGCTTGCCATGGAAAGGAGTATGAATGATTGGAAGAAGGCAATAGGAAAGCAGAGGTTCAAGGGGAACAAAGCATCTTCATACGCTTATCTGAAATCCACCAATGAATTACATAAGTATCTCTATCTTTATTTTATGTTTATTTTCATCACCTTAAACTCCATAACCATTTGAATCCGCCTGACTGAGATTTACAAGATGACCATAGCATGCTTTAAGCTGACAGTCTCCGTGGGATCGACCCTTACTCACATAAGGTTTATTACTTGGACGACCCAGTGCACTTGCTGGTTAGTTGTGCGGAATTGTGACAAAGTGTGATTCACGTTTGAAAGCTCCAAGTCTTTGGCGCCATTGTTGATGATCACAATTTCATGCATCAAGTTTTTGGCGCCGTTGCCGGGGATTATTCGAGTTTGGACAACTGACGGTTCATCTTGTTGCTCAGATTAGGTATCTTTTCTTCAGAATTTTTAAGAATGAATTCTAGAGTTTCAAGGTGATGTTCCCACCATCACAAAAGCTGATTGATTCTCATCAATTTAGCTATTGAATGTAATGTCCTGCTGAAGCTTAGCCAAACATGTCTAATCCTTTTTAGACTGAAGCTTTAGACTAACATTGCATGATTCCTGGAATTCGTATTGAAAGTTTTGATTCTCTTTATTTTCTTTTCTATATAATTTTCGAAAAAAATACAAAAAAAAATTTAAAATCATAAAACCAAATTATTTTATGTTTCTTGTTTGAGTCTATTGTCTAATTTTAAGTTTGGTGTCAATTGCATGTCTTTATCCTTCTAATTTTCGAATTTATACATATTGTTCTTCATTGATCTTCAAGTTGTTCTTGATGATTTCATTGCTCTGATCTTTAAATTCTTTTGTTTTGTGTGTTTTGTTGTTTTTCATATGCATTCTTAATTTGTTAGTATCTCCTATATGAAAATTTTTAAGTTTGATGTCCTGCATGCATTGTTTATTTGATCTTAGTTGCATTTTTTTATTGATTCCCATCATCAAAAATTCAAAAATATTTTTTAAAACTATGTCTTTTCAAGTCAATAATACAGAGAATTGAAGGTTCAGAACATTCAGCAGAGGAATCAAACAGAAAAAGCTGGGCGTTCAAAACGCCCAGTGAAGAAGGAAAACTGGCCTTTAAATGCCAGCCAGGGTACCTGGCTGGGCGTTTAACGCCTAAAAAGGTAGAGATTTGGGCGTTAAACGCCAGAATGGGCACCATTCTGGGCGTTTAAAGCCAAGATGACACTAGAGGGAAGATTTTGTTTTTAATTCACATTTTTTTCAAGTTTTCATAATTTTTCAAAATCAAATCTTTTTCAAATCATATCTTTTCAATCATATCTCTTTCAAAATCAATTTCTTTCCATTTTATATTTATTTTTACTATTTTCAAAAATCCTTGCTTCAATTCAAGATTTACTTCAAAATTTTTCAAGTTGTTACTTGCCTATTAAGAAAGGATCAAATTTTAAATTTTAGAATCATATCTTTTAATTTCTTGTTAGTCAAGTAATCAACTTTAGTTTTAAAACTTTCTCTTTTTAATTTGATTTTCAATCATATCTTCTCAATCATATCTTTTCAATCACACCCGTTTTCAAATTTAATTTTCAATCATATCTTTTTAATTTCTGATTTCAAAATCTTTTTCAAAAATCACTTGATTTCTTTCCTAATCTTAGTTTTCGAAAATCTCAATCAAATTTTCAAATTTCTTTTTAATTATTTCAAAATCTTTTTAATTTATTTTCAAAAATTTTTCCCCTATTCTCACATCCTTCTATTTAAGGGACTAAGACTCCTCATCAAGGTGCAATTCGAACTCTGTCCCTCTTGATAAGTTCGAATTCCCTCTTCTCCACCTCCTCCTTCTATTCTTCCATACTTTCTTGTTCTCTTCTCTTTCATATGTGCAGGAGTAAAGATAAAAGTATTCTTGTTGAAGCTGATCCTGAACCAGAAAGGACCTTGAAGAGAAAGCTAAGAGAAACCAAAACACAACTCTCTCTAGAGGGCCTAATAGAGCTCTTCAAAGAAGAAGAAACCATGGTAGCCGAAAACAACAATAATGCCAACAATACAAGGAAGGTGCTTGGTGACTTTACTGCACCTACTCCTGATTTCTATGGGAGAAGCATCTCTATCCCTGCCATTGGAGCAAACAACTTTGAGCTTAATCCTCAATTAGTTTCTCTAATGCAACAGAATTGCAAGTTTCATGGACTTCCATTGGAAGATCCTCATCAGTTCTTAGCTGAGTTCTTGCAAATCTGTGATACTGTCAAGACCAATGGGGTTCACCCGGAAGTCTACAAACTTATGCTTTTTCCTTTTGCTGTAAGAGACAGAGCTAGGACATGGTTGGATTTACAACCTAAAGAAAGCCTGAACTCTTGGGAAAAGCTAGTCAATGCCTTCTTGGCAAAGTTCTTTCCACCTCAAAAATTGAGCAAGCTTAGAGTGGAAGTCCAAACCTTCAGACAGAAGGAAGGTGAATCCCTCTATAAAGCTTGGGAAAGATACAAGCAATTGATCAAAAGATGTCCTTCTGACATGCTTTTAGAATGGAGCATCATAGGTATTTTCTATGATGGTCTGTCTGAACTATCCAAGATGTCATTGGATAGCTCTGCTGGAGGATCTCTTCATCTGAAGAAGACGCTTGCAGAAGCTCCAGAACTCATTGAAATGGTTGCAAATAACTAATTCATGTACACTTCTGAAAGGAATCCTGTGAATAATAGGACAGCTCAGAAAAAATGGGTTCTTGAGATTGATACTCTGAATGCCATATTGGCTCAGAATAAAATATTGACCCAACAAGTCAATATGATTTCTCAGAGTCTGTCTGGAATGCAAGCAGCAACAGGCAGTACTAAGGAAGCTTCCTCTGAAGAAGAAGCTTATGATCTTGAGAACCCAGCAGCGGAACAGGTAAATTACATGGGAGAATGATGACCGGATAATTTATACGCTTTTTGACATTGTTTTTAGTATGTTTTTAGTAAGATCTAGTTACTTTTAGGGATGTTTTCATTAGTTTTTATGTTAAATTCACATTTCTGGACTTTACTATGAGTTTGTGTGTTTTTCTGTGATTTCAGGTAATTTCTGGCTGAAATTGAGGGACTTGAGCAAAAATCAGATTCAGAGGTTGAAGAAGGACTGCTGATGCTGTTGGATTCTGACCTCCCTGAACTCAAAATGGATTTTCTGGAGCTACAGAACTCTAAATGGCGTGCTTTCAATTGCATTGGAAAGTAGATATCCAGGGCTTTCTAGCAATATATAATAGTCCATACTTTGCCCAAGTTTAGACGACGCAAACTGGCGTTCAACGCCAGCTCTCTGCCCAATTCTGGCGTCCAGCGCCAGAAACAAGCTGCAAAGTGGAGTTCAACACTCAAACTGGCACAAAAGCTGGCGTTCAACTCCAAGAATGACCTCTGCACGTGTAACATTCAAGCTCAGCCCAAGCACACACCAAGTGGGCCCGGAAGTGGATTTATGCATCAATTACTTACTTCTGTAAACCCTAGTAGCTAGTTCATTAAACCTCTTTATGCCATTCATGAGCTCTGATGAGTATTCCTCTTCTGAAGAGAATGAGGATGTTACTGAAGAGCAAGCTGCCAAGTTTTTTGGTGCAATCATGAGGCTGAATGCCAAACTATTTGGTATTGAGACTTGGGAAGATGAACCTCCCTTGTTCACCAATGACCTAAGTGATCTGGATCAACTGACATTGCCTCAGAAGAGACAGGATCCTGGAAAGTTCATAATACCTTGTACCATAGGCACCATGATCTTTAAGGTTTTGTGTGACCTTGGTTCAGGAATAAACCTCATGCCCCTCTCTGTAATAGAGAAACTGGGAATCTATGGGGTGCAAGCTGCTAAAATCTCATTAGAGATGGCAGACAATTCAAGAAAACAGGCTTATGGACAAGTAGAGGACGTGTTAGTAAAGGTTGAAGGCCTTTACATCCCTGCTGATTTCATAGTCCTGGATACTGGAAAGGAAGAGGATGAATCCATCATCTTAGGAAGACCTTTCCTAGCCACAGCAAGAGCTGTGATTGATGTGGACAGAGGAGAATTGATCCTTCAATTAAATAAGGACAACCTTGTGTTTACAACTCAAGGATCTCTCTCTGCATCCATGGAGAGGAAGCAGAAAAAGATTCTCTCAAAGCAGAGTCAACCAAAGCCCCCACAGTCAAACTCTAAGTTTGGTGTTGGGAGGCCAGAACCAAACTCTAAGTTTGGTGTTGAACTCCCATATCCAAACTCTAAGTTTGGTGTTGGGGAGTCTCAACAATGCTCTGAACATCTGTGAGGCTCCATGAGAGCCTACTGTCAAGCTATTGACATTAAAGAAGCGCTTGTTGGGAGGCAACCTAATTTTTATCTAATTATATTTTTCTTAGTTATATGTCTTTATAGATTCATGATCATGTGGAGTCACAAAATAAATATAAAAATTGAAAGCGGAATCAAAAACAGCAGAAGAAAAATCACACCCTGGAGGAAGTACCTGCCTAGCGTTCAACGCCAGAACAGAGCATGGTTCTGGCGCTGAACGCCCAAAATGGGCAGTATCTGGGTGCTGAACGCCCAAAATGGGCATCATCTGGGCGCTGAACGCCAGAATTGCACCCTGGAGAGGAGCTGGCGCTGAACGCCCAGAACAAGCATGGTTCTGGCGTTCAACGCCAGAAATGGGCAACAAATGGGCGTTGAACGCCCAAAATGGGCACCAACCTGGCGCTGAACGCCCAGAGTTGTGTGCAAGGGTATTTTGCATGCCTAAATTGGTGCAGGGACGTAAATGCCTTGACACTTCAAGATCTGTGGACCTCACAGGATCATCTCAGGATCTGTGGATCCCACAAGATCCCCACCTTCCTTCCTCATAATCCTAGTTTTTTTTTCCACATCTTCTTCTTCATCTATTCCTTCTTCTTTTGCTCGAGGGCGAGCAACATTCTAAGTTTGGTGTGGTAAAATAATTATGTAAAGGATCTATAGCTCAGTGGTAGAACATGTGGCTGCAAATCAAGAGATCCCTGAGATACCTCAGGGGATGCACTTCCCTCCACATATTTATTGGAAGCAACTGAGGATAGAAATACCAAAAATCACTAGGAATCAAGCCACAAAGGCAAGGAAGATACATAGAAGAGCTCAAGAACATCATTGGTTCCTCAAGAAGGAAACGCCATCATCACTAAGGTGGACTCATTCCTTGTTCTTACTTTCTCTGTTTTTCATTTTCTATGTTAAGTGCTTATCCATGTTTGTGTCTTCATTACATGATCATTAGTAGTTAGTAACTTTGTCTTAAAGTTATGAATGTCCTATGAATCCATCACCTCTCTTAAATGAAAAATGTTTTAATTCAAAAGAACAAGAAGTACATGAGTTTTGAATTTATCCTTGAACTTAGTTTAATTATATTGATGTGGTGACAATGCTTCTTGTTTTCTGAATGAATGCTTGAACAGTGCATATGTCTTTTGAAGTTGTTGTTTAAGAATGTTAAATATGTTGGCTCTTGAAAGAATGATGACTAGGAGACATGTTATTTGATAATCTGAAAAATCATAAAAATGATTCTTGAAGCAAGAAAAAGCAGCAAAGAGCAAAGCTTGCAGAAAAAAAAAATAATAGGCGAAAAAAAATTAGAAAGAAAAAGAGAAAAAGCAAGCAGAAAAAGCTAAAGCTCTTAAAACCAAGAGGCAAGAGCAAAAAGCCAATAACCCTTAAAACCAAAAGGCAAGGGCAGATAAAGAGGATCCCAAGGCTTTGAGCATCAGTGGATAGGAGGGCCTAAAGGAATAAAATACTGGTCTAAGCGGCTAAACCGAGCTGTCCCTAACCATGTGCTTGTGGCGTGTAGGTGTCAAGTGCAAACTTGAGACTGAGCGGTTAAAGTCAAGGTCCATAGCAAAAAAAGAGTGTGCTTAAGAATCCTGGACACCTCTAATTGGGGACTTTAGCAAAGCTGAGTCACAATCTGAAAAGGTTCACCTAATTATGTGTCTGTGCCATTTATGTATCCGGTGGTAATACTGGAAAACAAAGTGCTTAGGGCCACAGCCAAGACTCATAAATAGCTGTGTTCAAGAATCATCATACTGAACTAGGAGAATCAATAACACTATCTGAACTCTGAGTTCCTATAGAAGCCAATCATTCTGAACCTCAATGGATAAAGTGAGATGCCAAAACTATTCAAGAGGCAAAAAGCTACAAGTCCCGCTCATCTGATTGGAGCTATGTTTCATTGATATTTTGGAATTTATAGTATATTCTCTTCTTTTTATCCTATTTGATTTTCAGTTACTTGGGGACAAGCAACAATTTAAATTTGGTGTTGTGATGAGCGGATAATTTATACGCTTTTTGACATTGTTTTGAGTATGTTTTTAGTAAGATCTAGTTACTTTTAGGGATGTTTTCATTAGTTTTTATGTTAAATTCACATTTCTGGAATTTACTATGAGTTTTTGTGTTTTTCTGTGATTTCAGGTAATTTCTGGCTGAAATTGAGGGACTTGAGCAAAAATCAGATTCAGAGGTTGAAGAAGGACTGCTGATGCTGTTGGATTCTGACCTCCCTGCACTCAAAATAGATTTTCTGGAGCTCCAAAACTCAAAATGGCACGCTTTCAATTGCATTGAAAAGTAGACATCCCGGGCTTTCCAGCAATATATAATAGTCCATACTTTGCCCAAGTTTAGATGACGCAAACTGGCATTCAACGCCAGCTCTCTGCCCAATTCTAGCGTCCAGCGCTAGAAACAAGCTGCAAAGTGGAGTTCAACGCCCAAACTGGCACAAAAGCTGGCGTTCAACTCCAAGAATGACCAATGCACGTGTAACATTCAAGCTCAGCCCAAGCACACACCAAGTGGGCCCCGGAAGTGGATTTATGCATCAATTACTTACTTCTGTAAACCCTAGTAGCTAGTTTATTATAAATAGGACCTTTTACTATTGTATTAGACATCTTTGATGAGTGGTATGCTATCTTAGATCACGTTTTGGGGGCTGGCCATCTCGGCCATGCCTGGACCTTTCACTTATGTAATTTTAACGGTAGAGTTTCTGCACTCCATAGATTAAGGTGTGGAGCTCTGCTGTTCCTCAAAGATTAATGCAAAGCATTACTGTTTTCTATTCAATTCATCTTATTTCGCTTCTAAGATATTCATTTGCACTTCAACCTGAATGTGATGAACGTGACAATCATCATCATTCCCTATGAATGCGTGCCTGACAACCACTTCCGTTCTACATTAGATTGAATGAGTATCTCTTAGATCTCTTAATCGGAATCTTCGTGGTGTAAGCTAGAATGATGGTGGCATTCAAGAGAATCCGGAAAGTCTAAACCTTGTCTGTGGTATTCTGAGTAGGATTCAATGATTGAATGACTGTGACGAGCTTCAAACTCGCGATTGCTGGGCGTAGTGACAGACGCAAAAAGAGGGTGAATCCTATTCCAGCATGATCAGGAACCTCAGATGATTAGCCGTGCCGTGACAGGGCATCTTGGACCATTTTCACAAGAGGAGGGGATGTAGCCACTGACAACGATGATGCCCTTGCATAAAGCCAGCCATGGAAAGGAGTAAGACTGATTGGATGAAGACAGCAGGAAAGCAGAGGTTCAGAGGAACGAAAGCATCTCTATGCGCTTATCTGAAATTCTCACCAATGATTTACGTAAGTATTTCTATCCCTATTTTATTAATTATTTTCGAAAACCCCATTACTATTTTATATCCGCCTGACTGAGATTTACAAGGTGACCATAGCTTGCTTCATACCAACAATCTCCGTAGGATTCGACCCTTACTTACGTAAGGTATTACTTGGACGACCCAGTGCACTTGCTGGTTAGTTGTGCGAAGTTGTGAACCATGGTATTGGCATCATGTTTTTGGCGCCATTGCCAGGGAAAGAAAGAGCAATGAATTTTACATAATCAAAGTGTAATCACAATTTCTGCGCACCAGAGAACACTATGGAAACACCTATAATCCTTCATGGAGAAATCATCCAAATATCTCATAGAAGGATCAACAGAGACCTCAACAAGGTTTCAACAACAATAATGGTGGAAGAAACAAGTTTAGCAATAGCAAGCCTTTTCCATCATCTTCACAGCAACAGGCAGAGAATTCTAAGCAAAACCCCTCTGACTTAACAACGATTGTCTCTGATCTAATCAAAACCACTCAAAGTTTTATGACTGAAACAAGGTCCTCCATTAGAAATTTGGAGGCACAATTGGGTCAGCTGAGTAAGAAAATTACTGAACTTCCTCCTAGCACTCTCCCAAGCAATACAGAAGAGAATCCAAAAAGAGAGTGCAAGGCCATAACCACATCTCACATGGCCGAACATGGAGAGGAGGAAGAGGTAGTGATTCCTACTGAGGAAGACTTCAATGGACGCCCACTGACCTCCATGGAGTTCCCTAATGAGAAACCATGGGAATCTGAGGCTCATTCTGAGACCATAGAGATTCTATTGAATTTACTTCTGCCTTTCATAAGCTTTGATGAGTATTCTTCCTCTGAAGAGGATGAAGATGTCACTAAAGAGCAAGTTGCTAAGTACCTTGGAGCAATCATGAAGCTAAATGCCAAGTTATTTGGTAATGAGACTTGGGAGAATAAACCTCCATTGCTCATCAAAGAACTGGATGACTTGACTAGGCAGAGATTACCTCAAAAGAGACAGGACCCTGGAACGTTCTCAATCCCTTGTACCATAGGCACCATGACCTTTGAGAAGGCTCTGTATGACCTAGGGTCAAGCATAAACCTTATGCCTCTCTCTATAATGGAGAAGCTAGGGATCATTGAGGTACAAGCTGCAAGAATCTCACTAGAGATGGCAGACAATTCAAAGAAACAGGCTTATGGACTTGTAGAGGATGTCTTGGTCAAGGTTGAAGACCATTACATCCCTGCTGATTTCATAATCCTAGAAACTGGGAAGTGTATGGATGAATCCATCATCCTTGGCAGACCCTTCCTAGCCATAGCAAAGGCTGTGATTGATGTTGACAGAGGAGAATTGATCATTCAAGTGAATGGAGACTCCCTTGTGTTTAAAGCTCAAGGATATCCCTCTGTAACCATGGAGAGGAAGCATGAGGAGCTTCTCTCAATACAGAGTCAAACAGAGTCCCCACAGTCAAACTCTAAGTTTAGTGTTGGGAGGCCACAGCCAAACTTTAAGTTTGGTGTTGAACCCCCACATTCAAACTGTAAGTTTGGTGTTGGGAGGTTTCAACATTGCTCTGAACATCTGTGAGGCTCCATGAGAGCCCACTGTCAAGCTATTGACATTAAAGAAACGCTTGTTGGGAGACAACCCAATCGTTACTATTCTATGATAATTTTCTATTTTCTATTGTTATTTTATGTTTTTTGTAGGTTGATGATCATGTGAAGTCACAAAAACAATTGAAAAAGCAAAAACAAAGTGAAAAACAGAATGAAAAACAGAACACCCTGGAGGAGATAGTTATTGGCGTTTAAACGCCAGTAAAGGTAGCAGAATGGGCGATAAACGCCCAGTCTGGCACCATTCTGGGCGTTTAACGCCAGAAAAGGGCACCAAACTGGTGTTTAACGCCAGGAATGGCAAGAAGCTGGCGTTAAATACCAAAAATGGGCAGCAGCCTCGCGCTTAACCCCAGGATTGGTAGAAAGGGGCGTTTTGCACGCCACTTGGTGCAGGGATAAGATATCCTTGACACCTCAGGATCTGTGGACCCCACAGGATCCCCACCTACCCCACCACTCTCTCTCTTCTTCACCTATTCACCAATCACGTCAATACCTCTTCCCCAAAAACCCTTCACCTATCAAATCCCACCATTCTCTTCACCACTCACATACATCCTTCATAAAACCCCACCTACTTCACCATCCAAATTCAAACCACTTTCCCTCCCAAACCCATCCATAATGGCCGAACCATACACACCCCTCTCACTCCTATATAAACCCATCTTTACTCCTTCATTTTCACACAACCTAACCACTACTTCTCCCCCTTGGCCGAAACACAAAGCCCCATCCATCTCCTCTATTTCTTCTTCTTCTATTCTCTTCTTTCTTCTTTTGCTCGAGGACGAGCAACCTTCTAAGTTTGGTGTGGTAAAAGCTAAAGCTTTTTGTTTCTCCATAACCATTTATGGCACCAAAGGCCGGAGAAACCTCTAGAAAGAGGAAAGGGAAGGCAAAATCTTCCACCTCCGAGTCCTGAAAGATGGAGAGATTCCTCTCAAGGGTGCATCAAGACCACTTCTATAAAGTTGTGGCCAAGAAGAAGGTGATCCCCAAGGTCCCTTTTAAGCTCAAAAAGGGCGAATATCCGAAGATCCGACATGAGATCCGAAGAAGAGGTTGGGAAGTTCTCACCAACCCCATTCAACAAGTCCGAATCTTAATGGTTCAAGAGTTCTATGCCAATGCATGGATCACTAAGAACCATGATCAAAGTGTGCACCCGGACCCCAAGAATTGGCTTACAATGGTCCGAGGGAATTACTTAGATTTTAGTCCGGAAAATGTAAGGTTGGCATTCAACTTGCCTATGATGCAAGGAGATGCACACCCATACACAAGAAGGGTCAACTTTGATCAAAGGTTAGACCAAGTTCTCATGGACATATGTGAAGAGGGCGTTCAATGGAAGAGAGATTCAAGAGGGAAGCTGGTTCAACTAAGAAGGCATGACCTCAAGCCCGTGGCTAGGGGATGGTTGGAGTTCATCCAACGCTCAATCATTCCCACTAGCAACCGGTCCGAAGCTACTATAGACCGGGCTATCATGATACATAGCATCATGATTGGAGAGGAAGTAGAAGTTCATGAGGTTATATCCCAAGAACTCTACAAGGTAGCAGACAAATCCTCTCCTTTGGCAAGGTTAGCCTTCCCTCATCTCATTTGTCACCTTTGCAATTCGGTTGGAATTGACATAGAGGGAGACATTCTCATTGATGAGGACAAACTCATCACTAAGAAAAGGATGGAGAAAACAAGAGAATCTCATCAAGAGCATGAGGAAATTCCTCATCATGAAATTCCTGATATGCCTCAAGGGATGCATCTTCCTCCATAAAACTATTGGGAGCAAATCAACACCTCCTTAGGAGAATTAAGTTCCAACATGGGACAACTAAGGGTGGAGCACCAAGAGCACTCTATCCTCCTCCATGAAATTAAAGAAGACCAAAGAACCATGAGAGAGGAACAACAAAGGCAAGGAAGAGACATTGAGAAGCTCAAGCACTCCATAAGATCTTCAAGAGGAAGAACAAGCCGCCATCACTAAGGTGGACCCGTTCTTTAATTTCCTTGTTCTTTATTTTCCTGTTTTTCGAATTTTCATGTTTATGTTTATTCATGCTTGTGTCATGATCATTAGTGTCTAAGTGTCTATTCCTTAAAGCTATGAAAATGAATCCATCACCTTTCTTAAATGAAAAATGTTTTTAATTGACAAAGAAAAAGAAGTACATAAATTTTGAATTTTAAAACAGTTTAATTAGTTTGATGTGGTGGCAATACTATTGTTTTTCTGAATGAATGGTTGAACAGTGCATATTTTTTGAATTTGTTGTTTAAAGAATGTTAAAATTGTTGGCTCTTGAAAGAATGATGGGAAAAGGAGAAATGTTATCTGATGATCTGAAAAATCATAAAATTGATTCTTGAAGTAAGAAAAAGCAGTGAAAAGCTTGCAGAAAAAAAAAAGGGGATATGTGCGGAAAAAAAAAGGAGAGAAAAGAAAGAAAAAGAAAGAAAAAAAAAAGCAAGCAGAAAAAGTCAATACCCCTTTAAACCAAAAGGCAAGGGTGATAAAAAGGATCCAAGGCTTTGAGCATCAGTGGATAGGAGGGCCCACAGGAATAAAATCCTGGCCTAAGCGGCTAAACTAAGCTGTCCCTAACCATGTGCTTGTGGCATGAAGGTGTCAAGTGAAAACTTGAGACTGAGCGGTTAAAGTCATGGTCCAAAAGCAAAAAGAGTGTGCTTAAGAAACCTGGACACCTCTAATTGGGGATTCTAGCAAAGCTGAGTCACAATTTGAAAAGGTTCACCCAGTTATGTGTCTGTGGCATTTATGTATCCGGTGGTAATACTGAAAAACAAAATGTTTAGGGCCACGGCCAAGACTCATAAAGTAGCTGTGTTCAAGAATCAACATACTTAACTAGGAGAATCAATAACACTATCTGGATTCTAAGTTCCTATAGATGTCAATCATTCTAAACTTCAAGGGATAAAGTGAGATGCCAAAACTGTTCAGAGGCAAAAAGCTAAAAGCCCCGCTCATCTAATTAATACTGATCTTCATAGATGTATTTGGAATTCATTGTATATTCTCTTCTTTTTATCCTATTTGATTTTTAGTTGCTTGGGGACAAGCAACAAATTAAGTTTGGTGTTGTGATGAGCGGATAATTTATACGCTTTTTGGCATTGTTTTTAGTATGTTTTTAATATATTTTAGTTAGTATTTATTATGTTTTTATTAGTTTTTAAATAAAAATCACAATTCTGGACTTTACTATGAGTTTGTGTGTTTTTCTGTGATTTCAGGTATTTTCTGGCTGAAATTGAGGGACCTGAGCAAAAATCTGATTCAGAGGCTGAAAAAGGACTGCGGATGCTGTTGGATTCAGACCTCCTTGCACTCAAAGTGGATTTTCTAGAGCTACAGAAGCCCAATTGGCGCGATCTCAATTGAGTTGAAAAGTAGACATTCTGGGCTTTCCAGAAATATATAATAGTCCATACTTTGCCCGATATTTGATGGCCCAAACCGGCGTTCCAAGTCAGCTCAAGAATTCTCGCGTTTAACTTCAAAACTGGCACAAAAGCTGGAGTTAAACGCCCAAACTGGCACAAAAGCTGGCGTTTAACTCCAAGAAAAGTCTCTACACATGGAAGCTTCAATGCTCAGCCCAAGCACACACCAAGTGGGCCCGGAAGAAGATTTCTGCATTAATTACTGATTTCTGTAAACCCTAGGCTACTAGTTTTCTATAAATAGGACATTTTGCCATTGTATTTTCATACCATCTATCTTTTACTCATACTTGGATAGACCTCTTCACATCTGGGGGCTGGCCTCACAGCCATGACTAGACCTTGTTCTTATGTATTTTCAACGGTGGAGTTTCTACACACCACAGATTAAGGTGTGGAGCTCTGCTGTTCTTCATGAATTAATACAAAGTACTACTGTTTTTCTCTTCAATTCACGCCTACTTCTTCTCTAAGATATTCATTCGTTCTTCAACTTGATGAATGTGATGATCCGTGACACTCGTCATCATTCTTACTTATGAACATGTGC
Organism: Arachis ipaensis; assembly: GCF_059453495.1. Taxonomy (NCBI): domain Eukaryota; kingdom Viridiplantae; phylum Streptophyta; class Magnoliopsida; order Fabales; family Fabaceae; genus Arachis; species Arachis ipaensis. The sequence continues at coordinate 97,854,354 of NC_142438.1, forward strand.
CTGACAACCACCTCTGTTCTACTAGCAATGGCTTGAATGCGTATCTCTTGGGTTTCTAATCTAAGATTGGAACCTTCGTGGTATAGGCTAGAATTATTGGCAGCCATTCCTGAGATCTGGAAAGTCTAAACCTTGTCTGTGGTATTCTGAGTAGGATCTGGAAAGGGATGACTGTGACAAGCTTCAAACTCGCGAGTGTGGGGCGTGTGACAGACGCAATAGGATCAATGGATCCTATTCCGACATGATCTAGAACTGACAGCTGATTAGCCGATGTTGTGACAGAGCATCAGGACCATTTTCACTGAGAGGACGGGATGTAGCCATTGACAACGGTGATGCCCAACATAAAGCTTGCCATGGAAAGGAGTATGAATGATTGGAAGAAGGCAATAGAAAAGCAGAGGTTCAAGGGGAACAAAGCATCTTCATATGCTTATCTGAAATCCACCAATGAATTACATAAGTATCTCTATCTTTATTTTATGTTTATTTTCATCACCTTAAACTCCATAACCATTTGAATCCGCCTGACTGAGATTTACAAGATGACCATAGCTTGCTTCAAGCCGACAGTCTCCGTGGGATCGACCCTTACTCACGTAAGGTTTATTACTTGGACGACCCAGTGCACTTGCTGGTTAGTTGTGCGGAATTGTGACAAAGTGTGATTCATGTTTGAGAGCTCGTAGTCTTTGGCGCCATTGTTGATGATCACAATTTCGTGCATCACTGGCCATCTGTTTGAAGCAAACCATATTCAAGTGGAAAAATACAATTAAAGGTTAAGGATTGTACCCACTTGAAACTTGGGTGGTAATGGCCTTGGGATAGGTGGTTCTAGTGGTTCTGTGAGTTCTACTCCCTTGTGCTCTTCTGTGAATTTCTCCACTTCTTTGCAAGATTCTTCAAATGTATCCATGTCCTGATCAAAGCCATCTATGTCTTCCTCATCACTTAAGTCATAGACTGGAGGTTGAGAGAAATCTACCTCCGTATCATCTTCGTATTCACTTGGGGAAGATTCTTCGATCTCAGAGAATTCGCTTGCAAATGCAAGTTCATTACTAGGAGAACTTGACTGGTGACTATCATCATCAAGGAAATTTGCTTCTTGGGTTATTCTGTCTAGTTCTTCATGAAAGACTTGCTCTGGGGATTGCGCACAATCTTCCTTAGCATCAATTGTAACATCCTTGACAAAATGCTCCACAACTTTGGATTCCCATGGAGGTTCAGCGTCTCCTAAGTCTTCAACTAACTCTTCTTCTTCAATAATGACAGCTTCCTCTACTTGTTCCAATACGAAACCATGCTCTGTCTTGTCTACTGGAGTTTCTAGTATCTCCTTCATGCTACGCTCTTCATTAGATTGTCCACATGGGACTGTGGGATGTCCTTGAATGTTCGAACGTCTAGCAGATAATTGCCTTACTGCTTGCTCCTGTTGATGAAGGGTTGTTTAAAGTTGATCTACTGTTTTCTTGAGGTGAACCTCTGATTCTCGGGGTGATAGATTTGGATATGGTACAGGGGGAAGTGGTGATGTTTGGGAGTAATTGGATTGGAATCGGGGTAAATGCAGATCATGTGGTGGCGAATGGTGAAAATGAGCTTGTGAGTGTGGTGATTCGAAGTTACGTTGAGAGGATGACCTATAAGCACAGGGTGGGGCTTGTTGGTAATTACAAGGTTGTCCACCATGTCTATTTGCTTGGTATGCATTGTAGAATGGTCTTTGCCCATGATATCTTGGAGGGTGTTGTTGCCTAAAGGGTTGAACAGATCCTCTTGGCTCCATCCATCTTTGGTTGCTCTGACCTTGATGCATGTTCCTGTTATAACTTCCATTCCTTTCAATAACATTAGAACCAAACTCAAAGCGGAAGGGGTGAGAATTCATAGTAGCTAAAAAGAAATAAAGAGGGGAAAAATAAAGACAAATAAACAAGTAAAAGAAAAATATTTACAATAACCAATAATAAGGCACACGATTGCAGTTCCCCGGCAATGGCGCCATTTTTGACGTTAGGATTTTTGCCAGTAAAGAATTTTATAAAAACAGTCGCGTTGTAGATATAGTCTCTAAACCAACAGAAATCCCTTCGTACAAATGTTTTGGTTGTCACAAGTAACAAACCCCTAAATAAATTGATAATCGAAGTATTCAAACCTCGAGTCGTCTTCTCAAGGAACTGCAGGGAAGTATGTTCTTATTATTGGTTATGGAGATTGTAAATTGGGGTTTTGAAAATGAGGAGTGAATAGTTTAATTAGAAATTAAAGTAAATGAAAGACAAGCAATTTAAATGGCAAGTAAATAAATGACTGTAAATAAACTTTTGGCAAGGTATGAGAAATCGGAGGTCCTATCCTAGTTATCCTTATCAATGATGATGAGAATTGAATCTTAATTCCACTTTGTTAACCTTTACTAAGATAAAGGAAGGTCAAGGGATTAATTGGTTTGATCTTCAAATCCTATTTATTTCCTAAGAAAAGATTGAGATTATTGAAGTTCAGTTTAATTAACAAAGATAACAATTATCATTCATGTTTGAGTTTGATAACTCCTGAGTTACTGATTTCTTAACCAAGACCAAAAGGAGAAAAGTAAATCTACTGGAATAAAAATGTCTTCAGATTGGGAACAATATCAACATAAATAAAATAAAGCAACATTAAACTAAAATACCTCAAATAACATTAATTCAAAAGAGTAATTCGTAACATGGAATAATTCATAAATAAAATTGCAAAAGTAAATAAAAGGGAATATTGAACCTGATAAAGAGATAATCCGGGAAGCGAATAAAATCCTAATTCTAAATCCTAATCCTAAAGAGAGAAGAGAGAGGAGAGAACCTCTCTCTAAACTAAATCTAAATCATGAAAACTAACTAAAAGTGGAGACTCTTTTTGAATGGATGCATTCCCCCACTTCATAACCTCTGATTTATGCCTTCTGGACTTGGATTTGGGCCAAAAAGGGCTTCAGAATTTGCTGGGAGTGTTTTCTGCAATTTCTGGTGCGTGGCCTCTATCACGCATTCGCGTGGGTCACGCGGTCGCGTCATTTGGAGTTTTTCTTGTCACACGGTCGCGTCAGTCCTGCGACCGCGTCATATGTATTCTGCTTAAGGCGCGCGGTCGCGTCGGTCATGCGGCCGCGTCGCTACTTCTTCGCGCTTGGCAAGCGGTCGCGTTGCCCATGCAATCGCGTGGCTGCCAGTTTCTCCAAAAACTCTGTTTTGTGCTTTCCTTCCATTTTTGTATGTTTCCTTTTCATCCTTTAAGTCACTCCTGCCTTAGAAGATCTGAAACTACTCAACACACGAATCACGGCATCGAATGGAAATAAAGGTAATTAAAATAATTAATTTCAAAGCCTAGGAAACATGTTTTTCACATACATCACATAATAAGGAAGGAAAAGTAAAACCATGCAATTAATATGAATAAGTGGGTGAAGGATTGAATAAATCACTCAAACTAAGCAAAAATTTATCATAAAATATGGGTTTATCAAGCACCTACCACAAACCAACTGCTCCATCAGATACTTGAAAAGTTGGATCGGCAGGAACAGAAAGCTAAGTTGAGAGAGCGCCGTAACAAGCGCCGATTCACATACATTAAGGAGCTGATTATGGGAAAATTCAAGGACTCAGACACCCCGGACTCCACTTCCTTTACCAGCACAGGGAGCCATGATGGTCCCGACAGTGGAGATACTGCTACCAGCCCACCTTTGTTCCTGACAGATGGCACCGAGGACGGTGCAAAGCCTTAAGTGTGGGGAGGTCGGTCAGTACCTGACTTCCGGAGGTAATTTCTCTTCCCTAACACCAATAAATTAGGATATTTAGTTAGATTTTTCTTTTGTAGAATAGGATAAATTGCACAGTAATAGATTAGTTATATTTATATGCTTGCATATGATTGAGGCCATTATTTGTTTAAACTCACTTATCCAAATTAAGCCTACCCTTTCAATTACCTTTGTTAGCCACTTTGAGCCTTTAAATCCCATTTGTTCTATATTTTACCACATTACTAGCCTTAAGCAGAAAAACAATTATATATCCCAAATTGAATCTTTGGTTAGCTTAAGATAGAATTGTGTGTGCTAAATTAAGTATAGGAAATTGTGGGAACAAAAGATAATAAGGGAATGTGTCATGATAATACAATGGGAATTTGGATACCTACTCATGTGAAACTATAAGAATTAAAAATCTATGTGCATTGATAAGCTATGTTTATTTTTATGTTTATGTTGAAAAAAATTCAATAAATAAGTAAATAAATAAGGGGACAAAATTACCCCAATGTTAAGTTAATGAAAAATCAATGCATATGTGATAAAATTAAAGAAAAGTTGATACATGAGTATGTGATGCAAAAGTGGAAATTTCTGGGTAGCTAGGTATGAATTCTAAAGTTATATAGAATATATATAGGTTAGGTTAAAGCTTGGGTTAACTAAAGATTCAAATTATAAGCTTACTTAGCCATATATGTATCCTTACCCTTACCTTGGCCCCATTACAACCTTGAAAAGACCTCATGATGTTGGTATTGGTATATTAAATGTTGTTGAGTGGTTACGAGAAGAACAAAAATTAGAGAGCATGATTAGAGAAGGATAGAGTGATCACCCTATACACTAGAGAGACTAGAGTGTACATACATCATCAGTGAGGGTTTAATGCTTGAAATTCTATGTTCCTTGTTTTCATGAGCTATCTTCTTGCACTTTTATCTGTTCTTACTGTATAAGAATTGAATTAGTGGAATTTGATTTGTAATTGTTTTGAAGAGCTTATTTACTTTTGATCAAGTGGACAAGAATCATATAGTTGCATTCACATATATAGGTTGCATTGCATTGCATGAGTTTTACATGTTCCTACTCATTTATTTTATCTCCTCCAACTAAGCATGAGGACATGCTAATATTTAAGTGTGGGGAGGTTGATAAACCATTAATTTATGGTTTATATTGTGTTTAATTGTGTGGTTTTATCAACTCTTTATCCACTTATTCATTAAAAAAAGCATGCATTTATAATTCCTTCCTAAAAATGCTTTATGGTTGAAAACTTGCTTCCTAGAGACTTTTAATTATGTATTTTAATTCTCCTTTATTTCATTCAATGCCGTGATCTGTGTGTTAAGTGTTTCAGGCTTTATAGGGCATGAATGAGTTGGAGATTGGAAAGGAAGCTTGCAAAAATGGAAGGAACACAAGAAATTGAGGAGATGACCAGCGAGAAGTGATGCAAACGCATGGCTCACGCGGCCGCACGATATAGAGGAAATTGCAGTGATACGGACACATGGCTCACGCGACCGCACGAATTGGAAACTGCATCAGTGACGCGAAGGCGTGGACGACGCGCACACGTGGTAAAGCAAACGCTGAATGACGCGATGGCATGACATGCGCGATCTGCATAATCTGCAGGATTCGCTGGGGGCAATTTTGGGCCCTGTTTTGACCCAGTTTTCGGCCCAAAAAAGCAGACTAGAGCCAGGGAACATGCAAAAATGAAAAAAGAACAATTCATTCTACACAGTTTTAGTTTTTAGATCTAGTTTTACTCCTCCTCTAGGTTTTTCTCTCTACACATTCATAGTTCTTAGGATTTCAATTATTATTGTTTTTGCATTGGGATATTGAGAAGAGTTATTGCCTCAGCAAGACTTCGTCATTCTAGTTCGTTCTCTTTATTTGTCTCTTACTCTTCCATGTCCTTAATTTACTCAATTTTACTATTGGATTATTTTAGAATTTATTAATACAAGAATTACTTTTATTTTTAATTGATTTCTTTGATTATTATTTATGATGTCTTTCTTTAATTCCCTTTCCTATGTTATGAATTCTACATTCACGATGAGCGAGTAGTTCCATAACTTGATTGGGAGTTGATTGAAAGGAAGACCTTGAGTTGGAATGCTTAAAAGAAAAATTGTAATTAGGTTTATTGTTGGATTGCCCTCTAGTCACTGACACCAATCCCTTTTAATTAAGCGGATTGGAACTTGTGAATAGAAATAGCATTCCAACTTGTTTGACTTTCCCTTACCTAGTAAGGGATAACTAAACAGAATAACCCTCGATTATCAATTAATCTTGAGAGTACTCCAACTAGAATAGGGCTTTCAGCTAATCTACTCCCAGCCAAGGCCTTCATTTAAAATTACATAAATTCTCTAATTTAATTTCCTGTTATTCAACTCAAACCATTTTTGAAAACATCTGATTAATAAAATAGCACACCTTTCTGCAACTCGTTGGGAGACGACCTGGGATTCATACTCTCAGTATTTTAATTTTAATTTTGTGATAACCCTTCTAAATTGATAGGCGGATTTCTAGTTGGTTGAGAACTATACTTGCAACACATATCTTATAACAATTCTTAACTCGCCAATTTCCGCCACGTCATCGATCCCACGGAGATTGTCGGCTTGAAGCAAGCTATGGTTATTTTGTAATTCTTAGTCAGGAAATCAATGATAAGAGTAATTATATTTATGAAGAGTAAATAGCATAAATTAAATAATACTTGTTATGCAGTAATGGAGAACAGATTGAGGTATTGGAGATGCTCTGTCTTCTGAATCTCTGCTTTCCTACTGTCTTCTTCTTCACGCACGCAGGTCTCCTTCCATGGCAAGCTGTATGTTGGTGGATCACTGTTGTCAATGGCTACCATCCATCCTCTCAGTGAAAATGGTCCAAATGCGCTGTCACCGCACGACTAATCATCTGTCGGTTCTCACTCATGTTGGAATAGAATCCATTGATTCTTTTGCGTCTGTCACTATGCCCAACACTCGCGAGTTTGAAGTATGTCACAGTCATCCCTTCCCAGATCCTACTCATAATACCTCATGACAAGGTTTAAACTTTCTGGATCTCAGGAATGGCCGCCAATAATTCTAGCCTATACCACGAAGACTCTGATCATGAACCAGGAGGCTAAGAGATACACACTCAAGCTAGTACAGATAGAACGGAGGTGGTTGTCAGGCACACGTTAGTGCGGTCCGGGTAGGCCTGCGGGTAGGGTAGGGTACGGGTTTAGGGTGTACCCTACCCTACCCTACCCGCACTCCCCATATATAACATGTTTTTAAAAATTTATATACATAGTGAAGGAGGTGAGACTTGAACCCTCAACTTCCTTCATGTGTAGCAACCAAGTAACCACTAAACTAGCTACTTACTTTGATAGTATAGTGCATTTGTATATTTATGAAGTTACATAAAATAAAAAGTATACAAAATAAAAAATCATATATAATTTAAGATTCAGAAATCACTCATTGCTCATTAGAAACCCTAAAACTAAGTGGGAGGCTAGTACTCTGGTAGCGCCGTTTTCTTCCCAAGTTTCTTCCCAAGCCATAAGCCTCAGACCTCAGTGCTCCATTGCCCCAACTCTCCTTCCTTGTTCCTCGTTCCTCCATTGCCGCCACTCTTCCTCCTCCTCTGTGCTCTCCTTGCAACGCCGCTGATTCGTGACCTTCTCTCTTCTCTACGTTGTTGCACTGTTCTTCTTGGTATGTACTTTTTGTTTGAATCTGTGAAAATTGGGGCTTTACTGGTGGTGATAAGTCTTTCATGCTAGAGTTTGGTTAGATAATGTGATTAGTAGTTGTAGGGGAGTAGCTATATTATTTTGTTTTATTCAATGCTTGCTGTGCGCCTGTGCCCAACCAACTCAGTTTTGTTTTCTTAAAATGTAAATGTTTGAATTGATCAGGTACAACCCATTTTTGTCTATGATAATGGTCATCCAGGTGGCATTGGACCAATACCTTTGGACGGTGCAGTGAATCATATCTGGAAGAAAGTTCATGAAAAGCTTCCCATAATTAAGGAAGCTATAATTCGCGAAAAAAGAAAACCTCTTGGTGTTCTTGTTCCACGTAGGTGTCAATGTACTTGAATTTAAGTAATTCTTTTTTTCTTATTTTCTTTATATTTTTTCCCCTCAAAGGAACAGAGATGAGTATATTAGAGGTTCTATTGTTTGCTCCATTGAAATTTCAACAGCAAGAAACAGGAGGTTGGTTGTTGTCTTTGGTTACCAATGTGAATCTTATAGGAGAAAATAACTGTCATTATCCATGGGTAGTGTTACTTGGTGTTTCATTATTTTTTGTACTTCATTGTCTTCTAATCCTTACTCATGAATTGCTCGAGGTTGAAATTCTCTATTTAATTTACACTTCAAAGTGAAATCCTCACTTCAAGGATCATAATATATTTATTTCTATTTACTCTATATTGTTGAAATGTGATAATGGAGAATTTGATTAGCCTTTTTGACTTGATAACTTAATGTAATGATATATTTGACCCTTATGACTATAATGTAAAAGTGTTGACCATTGACCCTTGCCATACGACCCAACAAGATTAGAACTTAGTAAAACTGGAAGTGATGCTTTTGTTGTTGTGTGCAAGCGAAGCATATATAATACATGAAAGAAAATAACAAGAAGTAAACATTTAATTTGAATGTGATGTTATTCTTAAGGGTGAGGAATAAGATACAGCAATGTAAGTTTAAGCTTATGCAAAACATATATAGTCCTTTATATGATGTTGTGTCTTTATTTATTTGATTTGCAATGTGTTGTTAAGCTTATGCAAAACATATATTGTTCTTTTTTTTAAGGACAGAAACTTGTATAAATTTTATGTATAAAAATTGGATTCCTAAGTTTTTTATGTATAAATGATTTTTCTGAATCTTAATGATTTTTCAGTAGGCTTGAATTTTTAATATTTAATTATTTATTTTACTATTGTGTAGGAAATAATGGATAGTACCAACATGGATGTAGTGGCTCAAGAACAACAAGAAGAAACTCCTGTTGAAGAAACTGCTAATTTTGTTCCAGACGAGTCTACCTCGGGTGAAAATAGCAACAAATCTTTGTTGAAAAGTGCTTATTGGCAATACTTTAGTAGATATAAAGAGGGGGAAGAGTGGAAGGCAAAGTGCAACCATTGTAAGTCTGTTCTTGGTGCGAATCCAAGGAATGGGACTACAAATTTGAAGAAACATGTGCTTCATTATTGTAAAAGAATAAAATTAGCAAATTCAAGACAATCAACAATTGCTGAATCTCTTCAAAGACATGGAAAGAATAGTTCAGATGCTTTTATATTTGATGCATCTCACACAAGAAAATTGATTGCCAAGTCCATTTGTATGCATGAGTATCCTTTGTCATATGTGGATCATGTTGCAACAAGAGAAGTATTTGCTTCAATGCAACCAACGTTTAAGATGCCAAGCCGAAACACAATCAAGAAGGATATCTTGGAAATGTACGAAGTGGAGAAGCTTAACATAAACAAGATGATGGATGTAAATGATAGTCGAGTGGCTATTACAACTGACATGTGGTCTTCCAACCAGGAAAAAGGATACATGGTTGTCACAGCACACTACATTGATATTTCATGGAATTTGCAAATGTGAGTATTGAGGTAATACCTTAAACTTTTCTTCTAGTATAAGATATGCTTTCTAATGCTTGATGTATTTGTGATATTTTTTATCTGATATATTTATAATAATTTTCAGCTTTACTTATGTTCCTGCTCCTCATTCAAGTGAAGTTCTCTCTAATACATTAATGAAAGTTTTGTTGGAGTGGAACTTAGATAGAAAATTATCAACTATTACATTGGATAATTGTTCTACAAATGATGCTATGATTGATGTGTTGTTGGGACGTCTAGACTCAAATTATTTGTTGTTAGGGGGTAAGTTATTGCATATGCGTTGCTGTGCTCATATTTTAAACCTAATTGTGAAGGATGGTTTCAATTTAGTTAAAGAAAGTGTGGAGAAAATTCGTAATAGTATGGTGTATTGGACTTCAACTAGTAAAAGACATGAAACCTTTGTGAGTTGGTGTAGTAAGTCAGGTGTTCCCTTTACCAAAAAACTATCTCTTGATTGTATGACTAGATGAAATTCCACTTATGTGATGTTAGAAACTTCATGGCTGTACAGAGATGTCTTTGCTCGACTAAAACAAAAAGAATCCAATTATAAAAGTGTGCCAAGTAATGAGGAATGGGAACTTGCGAAAGAAATTTGTGGTAAATTAAAACTTTTTTATGATGTGACTCAGTTGTTTTCTGGAACTCAAGTTCCAACGGCCAATATTTACTTTAATAAAGTATGTGAGATACATGTTAGATTGGAAAAATGGGCTGTTTCTCCTAACCCAGTTATTAGTAGCATGGCATGTATGATGAAGAGAAAGTTTGATAAGTATTGGGAAGAAATTCATGGCAGTATGGGTGTTGCTGCAATTCTAGATCCTAGGTATAAGCTTGATGGGCTTGAATATAAGTTTCCTAGGATATGTGAAGATCCTAATGAATGCACAAGGAAAGTTGAGAGAATCAAACAGGCATGTTATGAGTTACTTCATGAATATCAAAAGAATACATCTAATTCAAGCAATATGTTAATGGAATCTACACAAGAGCTTAGGGTTAATGCAGATGATGACGACGATGTTGGTTATCAATTGTATATTAGACAAAAGAAGAAGGAAAAATGTTCATTTGTGAAGACGGAATTTGATCACTATGTAGAGGAAGATGTTCATCCATTAACTCCTAATTTTGATATATTTGCTTGGTGGAAGGTAAATGGAGTTAGGTTTCCAACTCTTCAGAAAATTGCAAGAGACATATTTGCCATTCCTATGTCTACTGTTGCTTCTGAGTCTTCTTTTAGCACAAGTGGCCATATAATTGCTACTCATCGTGGTAGTCTTCATGAAGATACGGTAGAAGCTCTTATGTGTAATCAAAATTGGTTCTGGGCAGAATATTATAAAAGAGGTTATTTATGTTTTCAAATTTTTTAATTTGTTTAAATTTTATAATTGTGTTAAATTTATATATAATAAAATTTTTGTATTTGATTTTTAGGTGGAAAACCTGATTATCAAACTGCTAATGAAGATGATGATGCATTTTCTGAACTGATGGGAGAATAATGTTGCAAGAACTTGGAAGTAAAAGAAATGTTTGAAGACATTTATCTTTGTTTATGTTATTTTAATTTTATTAAGAACTTGATAATTATGCTATTTGTAATTTTATATTGAATTTGTTTAGGACTTTATTGTTTTTAATTTTAAGTTAAACTTAGTTTTTATTTTATTAATATAACAATATGTATGTTTGTAATTTCATGATGAATTTCTTTAAGATTTTATTGTCTTTTATTTTAATTTGAATTTAGTTGTTTATTTTTTATTTATTAATATGTATGAAATTTAGAATGATTGAGTTTTATATTTATTTTTAAAAAAATTCATATTTCTGCGGGTAGGGTAGGGTAGGGTAGGGTTTGTAATTTAGGGTGCGGGTAGCGTACGGGTTGAGAGATTCTCAACCCGCGGGTAGGGTAGGGTAGAGTTTTATTGAGATTTTCTACCCGCGGGTAGGGTTAGGGTAGGGTCCAAACCCTACCCTACCCTACCCATTGCCAGCCCTACTGGTGACGAAGGATCAGCAGCATCTCCAGCTCTGCCAGTTCCACCAGGTCGGACACGATAGCTCCGGCCACCAGATCCAACAAGTTGGACATGACAGCTCCGGCCACCAGATCCAACAAGTCAAACACGATAGCTCCGGCCACCACAGCAGATCTCATCCGAGATCGACCTTCAGTTTCAGGTATCCCTCGGAACAAGAGCTGTATGGAAGTTTTCATGGATGACTTTAGTGTGTATGGTGATTCATTTAACCTTTGCTTGGATAGTTTAGCTAGAGTATTAGACATGTGTGTTAGTTCAAACCTTGTATTAAATTTTGAAAAATGTCATTTTATGGTAAAACAAGGTATTGTTCTAGGACATGTTGTTTCTAATACTGGTATTTCAGTTGATCCAGGAAAGGTAGATGTGATTTCTAGTTTACCTTACCCTTCCTCTGTGAGGGAAGTCCGTTCGTTCCTTGGTCATGCAGGTTTCTATCAGAGATTTATCAAGGACTTCAGTAAGGTACCATTGCCTTTATCCAGACTGCTGCAGAAGGATGTTGAGTTCGAGCTTAGTGAGGACTGCAGGAAGCGTTTGATAAGCTGAAGATCGCTTTGACTCAAGCTCTGATTGTGAGTGGACCAGACTGGAGTCAGCCATTTGAGATTATGTGTGATGCCTCCAACCATGCAGTAGGAGTGGCGCCAGCTCAGCGCGAAGGTAAAGACCCTTTTATAATTGCTTATGCTTCTAAGACCTTAGACGCTGCTCAGTCTAATTATACTACCACTGAAAAAGAGCTTCTGGCTATTGTTTTTGCTTTGGATAAATTTCGAGCCTACTTACTTGGTACTAAAGTGGTAGTATACTCAGACCATGCAGCTCTAAAATATTTATTAGCTAAAAAAGAGTCCAAACCAAGGTTAATATGTTAGATATTGTTGCTGCAAGAATTTGATTTAGAAATCAAAGATAGGAGTGGTTCCCAGAATTTGGTGGCAGACCACTTGAGTCGCCTAGAGCACATTAAGAGTGACTCCACTCCTATCAATGATGCTTTTCTATTTGATAGCTTGCATGCAATATCTAAGGTAGTTCCTTGGTATGCACCTATAGCTAATTATTTAGTTAGTCATACCTTGCCTCCCAATTTTACTAAGCATCAAAAGGACAAGCTAAAAAGCGAGTCCAAATATTATATATGGGATGACCCATATTTATGGAGGTATGGTGCTGACCAGATAATTAGAAGGTGTGTGCCTCAATCAGAATTCCAGTCAATTTTAGAGGCCTGCCACTCCTCTGAGAGTGGTAGACATTTTGACCCTCAAAGAATAGCTAGAAAAGTTTTAGACTGTGGATTCTGGTGGCCCACTCTTTTTAAGGATGTCACTGTCTTCTATAAATCTTGTTCCCCATGCCAAAGGTTTGGAAATATATCCAAGAGGGATGTAATTCCCCAACAACTTCTGCTATTCTGTTAAATGTTTGATGTTTGGGGCATTGACTTCATGGTCCATTCCTAAACTCTAGTGGTTTCTTATACATATTGTTAGCTGTAGATTATGTTTCTAAATGGGTGGAAGCAATTCCTACCCATACTGATGATGCTAACGTTGTTGTCTCTTTTGTTAGAAACCATATTATATGTCGCTTTGGATCACCACAAGCAATCGTGAGTGATCAAGGCACTCATTTTTATAACAGGAGATTGACAGGTCTACTGAAGAAATATGGCATTGTGCACAAGGTAGCAATAGCTTACCACCCTCAGACCAATGGGCAAGCAGAGGTGTCTAACAGAAAGATAAGGTGCATCCTGGAGAAGATTGTAAAGCCTCATAGGAAGGACTGGAGCACCAGACTTGTAGATGCGCTTTGGGCTTATCGGACAGCATACAAGACACCCATCGGGATGAGTCCCTTCTGCCTAGTCTACGGAAAGGCTTGTCACCTCCCAGTGGAGGTGGAACACAAGGCTTTCTGGGCTGTAAGGGAATGCAACATGGATTTTGAGAAGGTTGGTGCTGAAAGGAAGCTGCAACTAGCAGAACTGGAGAACCTTCGACTTGAAGCATATGACAACTCCAGACTATACAAAGAGAAGGTTAAGGCTGTGCATGACAAGCATATCAAGCGAAGAGAGTTCAGAACTGGAGAGTTAGTTCTCCTTTACAACTCAAGATTGAGGCTCATGCAAGACAAGCTGCGTTCAAGATGGGAAGGCCCCTATAGAGTAGAAAAGGCAGAGCCATATGGAGTCTTCCACCTAAGTCATCCCTCAAGCTCCAAATTTATCAAGGTAAATAGACATCGCTTGAAGCTGTATCATGGAGAGAAGATGAAGCACAATAAGGAGCTGGAGATCTTCCTCTTGGAGGATCCACCAACAGAAGAAAATGAGCTTGTGGACCGTCCAACTTAAGGACGTAAAAGCAAAGTGCTAGGTGGGAGACAACCCACCATGGTATGATCGTCCCTTTTTCATTCTTAGTTTTATTTTTTTTTCATAGTATTCATTCATAATTTCTGCATAATCATCTGCATTCTGCATTCTGCATAAAAAAAATGCATTCGACGCGTGAGCGTCTATGACGCGTACGCGTCATATGTGAATGCGAGAATAATAAGAATTGAACAGAGAGTAGGGCAGGAGTGGCGCTCGAACCGTGCTTTGCGCACAAGCAAGTCCACGCGTACGCGTGACCCTGGAAATCGGCATCAATAACGTGCTGAACAGAGAGTTGTGATGGTTTGGGGCTGGAACTGTGCTAAAAGCACAAACCCCATCACGCGTACGCATCCCTGACGCGTGCGCGCCATTTTCCCTTAATGGCCATCCACGCGTGCGCGTACCTGACGCGCACGCGTCGTATGCAATTTTGGCCCCTAGCCCAGACTGAACAGAGAGTTGTGCATGCGCGGGGCTGCCTTCGCACGATTGGCACAAACCATTATCACGCGTACGCATTCCAGACGCATACGCGTCGCTTAAAACTTGCGCGACCCACGTGTACGCGTGCCGTACGCATACGCGTCGCATGCGCCGCATGGTTAAACCAGTACGCCGCCAGATTTCACTTATCCCCTCCCCCAATCCTAATTCTTTCTTCTTTCTTCTTCCTTCTTTCTTCATTCTTCCTTCTTTCTCTCTACTACTTTCTTTCTCTCTTTTTCATTTTCTACCTCGGGTTCTTTTCTTTCCCCCATCTACTCTTTCATTCTTCTTTCATTATTGCATATTAATAATTTATTTTTCTTCTCAAGTTTTATTAGCTTAGTTATTTGTAGTTTATTTTGCATTCTTTTTCCATGCATTTTTAAGTTGGTATTGGAGTTTTATTTGGGTAGTACCTTACTATAATTCAGCTTGTCGATATTATGAGGAGTGATTTGAAAATTGACATTTAATTTTGGCTCTCATATACATTTGGATTCATTATTTTCATTCCTATTTTAACTCGCACACCAAGTGTTTGTGAAAAACCTCTTATGGCATTTTGAATCCTATTTTATTTTACTCTTTTACTTGAATGCCTCTTTTTCACAACTTTTGTAATCCACATGTATTTGGGATTATCATTCATAATTGTCATCATACAAGTGCTCTTTAATTTGGCACATTTAATCATTAATGCTTGAGTTATGCTTCTCATGCCTGTTTTCGCATGCCATAAACACTCTTGCATCTAATTATTCTGAATTGCCTTCTTGATCTTAATTAATGTCTTACTTTATGTTGTAGCTACCATGTATTTAAGCTATCATCTTTTCTTTGACATTCATTATCACTTGGAATTTTCTCCCTCCTGTTTTTGGTTATATATATTTAACAATCTTCATCTTTCTTTCTTCCTTAGGCATGGGTAGCAAGAAAGGAAAAGAGAAGGCCACTGACAAGACACCAGCAAGGAGAGGAACCAAGAAAACACCGGCTAAGGCACCACCATCTACCAGCGTCAAGCTGCCAAAAAAGCGGGTGAAGAGGATCATTAAAGTTAATGAAGCAGAGAAAGCCTTTTCTGCCTGGGACTCCACACGGTTCACTAACCGCTACTACGAGCAGATGTTCCCCATCCTAGCCGAGAGGAACTACAATAACGAGCATCTACTCATTGTCCCAACATATTTTGTTGATTTTGTGGAGCTCCGAATCGAATAGAGACAGTGGGGATTTTTGAGGAGGCAGTCCCGGGAGGCCAACTTATCATGGGTAGTTGAATTCTACTCCAACTTCTACTCGCCTACCCTGCAGACTGTCTATGTTCGTCAGTGACAAGTCCCTATCTCCGAGAGTGCCATACAACGAGCACTGGATCTTCCACTAGCCCAGAGGGATTGGATGCATATCAAGAAGCCTCTCTAAAGTTCCAGATGTATAAGTTCGACTGGGATAGCGTCCTTGGAGTTATAGCCCAACCTGGCAGCACCTGCATCTACAGGCAGCATCGGTCAAAACCCAAGAGCATCTCAGCCCAATCACTTACCTTGGAGGCTCGCGTGTGGGCACAGATTATGTCCCTTTATATCTTTCAGAGCACTCACAAGTCCACCTTCACAGCGGACATGGCTGTTCTCATCTGGTGCATCCTAACAGAGCAACCCTTCAACTGCCCCGACACATCCGACAAGGCATGGGACACGTACAGATTGCGGGTAACCTGCCTTTCCCCACCTTAGTTTCAGCTTTAGTCTCTACAGCAGGTGTGTCCTATCGGGCAGGAGAAATGAAGGTCATGATCCCTAGGGCCGACCAGTATGTCCCGAATGGGAAGTACATCAGGCCACCAGTTCCCTCTGTGAGCCAGCCTGCAGGCCCATCTTTGGATACTCCTCCTTCTTCTACTCCACCATCATCTACACCACAAGCACCATCCACCCATCAGATGTTCCTTCATATCCTTGAGAGGTTCGACCGGCAGGACCGGTGGAGGGAGAAGATGGAGTGCCGTAACAAGCGCCGATACAACTATTTGAAGGAACTCATAGTTGGTACTCACCCACCTCCAGAACAGAAGGACACCCCGGACTCCCCTTCATCCAGTAGCACAGGGAGCCATGGCGAACCAGACAGCGGAGGCGATGCTTCCAGCCCTACCTTGCTCCTTACTAATAGCACGGAGGACCGTGCCAAGCCTTAAGTGTGAGGAGGTCAGTCCTTGACTTTCGGAGGTAACTTTTCTCTTTTAGCACCAACATTTGACTTTTTCTTTTATTAGATAGGATAGATTGCTTGATAATAATTGTTTGCGTGTAAGTTCTGCTTAGTTAAAGTAATGAGTTTCTTTTCAAGACCCTATTTTATAATATTTCACTAATTTAAATTGAAATTTTTTGTTAAATTTGTTTAAAGATTGTAATTTGGAACATGGTTTATAGCTAAGAACACACAACCTGTGAGATTTTGAGCTTAATTATATGGTTACATTATTTAACCATAATACTTTATTCTTATGTGTTTTCTTCTCTATGATTGCAATCTATAGTTTGTTTCATTCTATATGTCCATTATTTAGTGTATTTGCATGCATACATATGATTGAGGCCATCATTTGTTATTAGCTCACTTATCCCAAATAGCCTACCATTTCAATGAACCTTGTTTGCCACTTTGAGCCTTTTAATCCCCATTTGTTCTGTATTTTACCACATCACTAGCCTTAAGCGGAAAAATAATTAATTACCCCAATTAAATCTTTGGTTAGCTTAAGATAGAGATTGTGGATCAATTAAGTGTGGGGAATTGTAGGAACTTGGGTTGATGAGAAAGTGTTGAGTTTTATTGACAAGATATTGGGAATTTGGGTGCATACTCATGTGAGACCAGAAAAACCATATGCATTGATGTGTTATGTTTACTTTTATGTACAAAAAAATAAATAAATAAATAAATAAATAAATAAATAAATAAATAAAAATAAATAAATAAAAAATATAAAAAATAAAATAAAATAAATATTATAATATAAATAAATATATAAATAGGGGACAAAATTACCACAATGTTAAGTTTAATAAAAAGATCATGCATATGTGGTGAAATTAAAGAAAAATTTGATACATGAGTATGTGATGCAAAAGTGGGAATTTTGGGTAGCTAGGCATGATTTTAGAATTACATAGAGTGTGTGTGTGAGTTAGGTGAGAGCTTAGGTTAGTCAAAGATTCATATTATAGCTCACTTGGCCTTACATATATCCTCACCCTTACCTTAGCCCCATTAACCTTGAAAAGACCTCATGATGTTTGCATTGGTATACTAAATATTTGTTGATTGGTTAGATAAAGAACAAAGTTTTAGAAAGCATGACTATAGAAGAGTAGAGTGATTGACCCTAGACACTTGTGAGATTAGAGTGCATATATACTTCCAGTGAGGGTTCAATGCTTGATTCTATGTTTCCTACTTTTATGAGCTATCTTCTTACAAGTTTACTTGTCTTTTATTGTGTGATTTGAATTAGTAGAATCTGATTTATTTTTGTCTTGAAGAACTTGTTTACCTTTAAACAAGTAGATAGAGACATCAAAGCATATAGTTGCATTTACATACATAGGTTGCATTACATGAGTCTTACATTCTTTTGTCTCCTTGAGCTTAGCATGAGGACATGCTAATGTATAAGTGTGGGGAGATTGATAAACTACTATTTTATGGTTTATCTTGTGCTAATTTGAGTGATTTTTATCAAGTCTTTGCACACTTATTCATACAATTTGCATGATGTTACAATTCCTTCCCAATTTTGTTCTTGATTGAAAACTTGCTTCCTAAGCCTTTAAATTGTGTATTTTTAATCCCTCTATATACCATTCAATGCCGTGATTTGTGTATTAAGTGTTTTCAGGCTATATAGGGCAGGAATAGCTTAGAGGATGGAGGGGAAGCTTGCAAAAATGGAAGGAACACAAGAAATAAAGGAGATGACCAGCGAGGAACGACGCGCAAGCATAGCTCACGCGTGTGCGTAATTTGGAGATTTTGCACAGCGACGCGTGTGCGTGACTGACACGTACACATGACGTGCGCCACGTGCAGAAAATGCAGAAGACGCTGGGAGCAATTTTGGGCTGAGTTTGGACCCATTTTTCGGCCCAGAAACACAGACTAGAGCAGGGGACAAGCAGAGACTCAACACACATTCTCATTCACATAGTTTTTAGTTTTAGTTTTGAATCTTAGAGAGAAAACAATACTTCCTCTAGGTTTTTTCACATTCATAGTTTTAGAGTTTTATGCTTTTGATTTGGATATTGAGAAGAGTTACTACCTCCATTGAAGTTGCCATTATTCTAGTTTGTTTCCTTATTCCTTTACTTTTTAATCACCCATTTACCCTGTTTAGATTTACATATGGATATCTTTGATTTTGGAATTTATTAATGCAAAGAACTATTTTTACCTTTAATTAATTTTCAGTTATTATTTTATTTTGTTTATCATATCTTCTTTTTATTCCCTTTTTATTTCTGTGAAAGCGGTATTCATGTCAATGGAGTAGACTCCCAACTTGACTTAGGAGTTGATTAAAAGGAGACCCTTGAGTTGCAATACTCAAGTGTAATTAGGAACTGGAAGTTGTTGGTTGGCTCTCTAGTCACTAACGCTAATCCTTCCATAGGAGAGGATTAGGACTTGTGAATTGAGGCTGGTTTAGTTACTTGACTTTCCTTTATTCGGTAAGGGATAACTAAGTAGAAACAATAACCTATTAACATTACACTTGGGAAAATTCAACAAGGATAGAACTTCCAATTAATCTTCTTCCAGTTAAGGCTTTTTATTTTAAATACATAAAACCTCTTGTTAATTCCATGTGCTTTAATTAATAATTATTTTAATTTCCCGTTCTCCAACTCTAAAAATTCTGAGAAAATTCCTGACTAATAAAATAGCACTCTTTTGTCAACTCGTTGGAAGACGACCTGGGAATTTTACTCCCAGTATTTTATTCTCAATTTGTGACAATTCTTTCTAAATTGATAAGTGGAATTTTCGTCGGTTAAGAACTGTACTCGCAACGTTATTTCTATATTAAATTCTTAATCAGCAATTTTCCACCCGTCATTAGCAACTCCTTCATACATTTGATATATGATGGCATCTGTTGAAGGGCTTCAATGAAGGGGATGTTGATATGAAGAGACTTGAATGTATCTAGGTATCTAGAATATGTCTTCTCTTTTTCACCACCCCTGAGCCTCTGAGGGAATGGTACCTTTGATATATATGGTTTCAGGATTTCCTTTCCCATTGATTCCTTCATTTGTGCATGGTTGACTCCTTGTTCTTTCTCTTCCAGTATCTCCTGTGAAATTCCTTGAGTATGCTCTGATGGCTTGCTAAGTTCTTCCTCCAAAATCTCTTCATCTCTTAGAGTGATCACCTTGCATTCTTCCTATCTCGCATTCTTGGTCTCTCCTCTTAGGTTCTTCT
This sequence comes from Arachis ipaensis, assembly GCF_059453495.1. Taxonomy (NCBI): domain Eukaryota; kingdom Viridiplantae; phylum Streptophyta; class Magnoliopsida; order Fabales; family Fabaceae; genus Arachis; species Arachis ipaensis. Next base: position 97,874,338 of record NC_142438.1, read on the forward strand.
TAGTATCACTTGGAAAGCTGTCAGTAGGCTTAGGAATTTGCTGAGAGAGGTATCCTACTTGAGATTCAAGCTTCTTGATGGTATCTCCCTGATTCTTCATATTAGACCTTACTTCATCCTTGAATGCCTTGTTGTCTTGAACCTCCTTGCACAGATCTCCAAGGAAGGCTTCAATACGAGATAGTCTATCCTCAGATGGTGGTGGTATGTTGGAATTGGGAGGCTGAGAATGGCTATTGTTGATATGGAGGTTGGTAGGAGTTGTTGTGTGGGGTTGGTATGATCTTTGATTGGATTGTTAGTAAGTGGAGTTATTGTAATGGTTGGAGTTGTGATGTCTTTAATCTTGGTTCTGGATTTGCTGGTTTCCCTACCCAAAATTTGGGTGGTTCTTCCAACCAGGGTTGTAGGTTTTTGAGTGTGGATCATAGGCTTGTCTTGATGAGTTTCCAACATAATTGACTTGCTCCCAATCACCGTCTTCCTCTGCATTGAACTCTTCTTGGGCTGGTGGTTGAGTATTGACTACTGCAACTTGGTTCTTCTCTATCTGCTTGGTGAGGTCTGCCAATTGCTTGGTGATCAACTTGTTTTGAGCTAGCAATGAATCCATGTGACTCAGCTCTATCACTCCTCTATTTGGGTTTCTATCAGAGGCATAGAAGTATTCATTATTGGCCACAGTTTCTATGATGTCTATGGCCTCATCAATTGTCTTCTTCTTATTGAGAGAGCCTCCTGAAGAGTGATCTAAGGCCTTCTTTGATTCTTGTGACAATCCTTCATAGAAAATGTGTAGCTGTACCCATTCATTGATCATGTCCAGAGGGCACCTTCTTGTCAACTCCTTGTATCTCTCCCATGCTTCATAGAGAGTTTCCCCATCTTGTTGTCTAAACGTTTGTACCTCAGCCCTCAACCTGTTAACTCTTTGGGGAGGGTAGAATCTCGCCAAGAACTTATTCACCACTTCTTCCCAAGTTATCAAACTCTCTTTTGGAAAGGACTCTAGCCACTATGCTGCTTTATCCCTGAGAGAATAGGGAAACAAAAGCAGTTTGTAAGTGTCAGGGTGAACACCATTAGCCTTTATTGTGTCACAAATTCACAAGAATGTAGTCAGATGTTGGTTTGGATCTTCTTGAGCATTTTCTCCAAATGAACAGTTGTTCTGAACAAGGGTGATTAGCTGTGGTTTGAGCTCAAAATTGTTGGCATGTATGGTGATGAAGGATCTTCTGAAAAAGCTGGTGACAGAAGTGATTGTTCCATGGTATCGTCCTGAGCTTCCAAGAAAGCTATGTCATACTCCTACTACTGGAATCTTGCTGCATGGGCCACCCGGTTGTGGCAAGACCACACTGGCTCACGCCATAGCTAATGAGACCCGTGTTCCCTTCTATCCGATATCAGCTACTGAGTTGGTTTCTGGAGTATCGGGTGCATCTGAAGAGAATATCCGAGAGCTTTTCGCCAAAGCATATCGGACTGCCCCATCAATCGTCTTCATTAATGAGATTGATTCAATTGCTTCGAAAAGAGATAATTTACAGCAAAAGATGGAGAAAAGAATTGTTACACAGTTACTTGCTAGCATGGATCAATCAAGTAGGTGTATGCAATCCGCTAATGATTCGGACAGTTCTAATGTTCATCCTAGCTATGTTCTTGTAATTGGAGCTACGAATAGGCCTGATGCTCTTGACTCGGCCTTGAGAAGGCCTGGGCAGTTTGATCGGGAGTTTGTTCTTGACATTCCTGATGAATCATCGAGAGAACATATCCTCTCTTTGCTCACTAGCAATCTTCCACTTCAGGGTTCATTGGATCTAAAAGACATAGCCAGGTCTACACCAGGATATGTCGGTGCTGATTTGGAAGCCTTGATTACGGCGGCTTGTAATTTGGCCATAAAAACATTTATTCCCAAAAGGATAGGTAGGTTTCAAGATGCTGCTTCCACAGTTCCCAGGATTGGGACTGATGTAAGATCCTAGCACTCTTCTCTCTTGCCCAACATGATTACAAGAACCCTCTCTAACATGATTATATGCTTCCTCCTCCATAGCAATGTCTAGATCTTCTTCCAACTCTTCTTCACTAACTATGCCTTTACCTCTTGCTTCCCTCCTTAGTCTAAGGAAGGTCCTCTCATGTTCACTATCAAAAGAGGTTGAGGCTCTTCCTCTTCTACTTGTCATACACTCAGCAAACAGACAAGCAAATGCAAGTGAAGAATTCAATCTTGTTGAAAATTATAGTTAGAGTGGTTAGTGCAATTGATCAAACAGTTAGTGGATTAGTGTGCTAGAAAGTAAATGAACAAAGAAAAACAACTTAAATTGCAGAGAATGGCAGTAAACAAACTGAAATTAAAACTGATTAAAAGAAAAGAAAAGTGTTCAATCTAGTTAGAAACTTGATGCACGAAAATCTGTATCACTACAAATTTCCCTCGACAAGTATACCGAATTGTTGTCAAGTAAAAACTCACAATAGAGTGAGGTTGAATCCCACAGGGATTGATTGGTTGAGCAACTTTAATTAGAGGAGTATTCTAGTTGAACTAAGCCAAATTGAATTGAGAATTGCAAGAATTTAAATGGTGGGAAAAGTAAATAACAAGGAATGTAAATAACTGAAAATAAATTGCAGAATGTAAGGAGCAGAAATTAAATTGCAGAAACTTAAATGGAAATGGGGATAATTGAGCATAAATGTAAACAGTAGAAATTAAAGAATGGGAGGGATCATAATAGGGAGGTTCATTGGGCTTAGGAGATGTTGCATTCTCCGGATCAAGTTCATTCTCATCTCTTCCTCAATCAATGCATTCATTGATCTTCTTGACAATCTTAGGTGATTGGATCCCAATGTCTTAGCAATCCAATCTCTCTAAGCTTGAACTATTGCCCATTGTCTTGATCTAATTGCTCATGGGAAGAGTCGAAGTACGATCACTGATTATACCACATGTTTTTCTAGATCAAAGTATTGGTAGGATTTCATGTCACTATATCCATCCAACCCCCAACCTAGTCCAACTTGAGAAAGCATTTCTAGCATGATTTCCTCATTCCTCTTTCAAGGTTCCAAGAAAATCGAAGTATGAACAATTTCTCTCTCGAGACAATTGTTCAATTGGATGAAGATCGAAAGCTTTCAATCAAAATCAAGAGAAAAGATAGAGGAAAAAAATGAAAACTATTATTGATCCATTGAATTACAACAGAGCTCCCTAACCCAATGAAAAGGGGTTTAGTTGTTCATAGCTCTGGGAAAGGAAACTGAAATTGAAAAGTACATTGCAAAAGTAAACTGAATTTACAGAGAGTGTTTACAATCCTGGATCCCTGATGTGTGGCAGAAGTTAACCAATTAAGAGAATCTTAATAAGAGAAATGCGTTGCAAGTATAGTTCTCAACCAGCTAAAGTCTGCCTCACCAATTTAAAAAGGGTTGTCACAAAAATTAAAATTAAAAATACTGGGAGTATGAGTCCCAGGTCGTCTCCCAACGAGTTGCAGGAAAGAGTGCTAATTTATCAATTAGAAATTTTCCATAAGGTTTGAATTGGATAATGAGTAATTAAAATAATTGTAAATTAAAGTAATAAAACTAAGAATTATTATGAATATAAAAAGCCTTGATCGGGGAGTTGATTAATCGGAAATTCTATCCTTGGTGGAATCTTCTCAAGTGTAATGTAAAGCGGTTGTTGTTTTCACTTAGTTAACCCTTACAGAGCAAAGGAAAGTCAAGTGATGGACTGATTCTTATCCGCAGATCCTAGTCCTTTCCCTTGGGAAGGTCTAGCGTTAGTAGATATAGAATTAGCCAACAATGTTCAAATTAACTATGCACTTGAGCATTCTAACTCAAGTGTCACCTCTTAATCAACTCCCATGTTAAGTAGAGAATCTACTCCATTGACATGGAATTAATATTCATAAAAATATAAGAAGACATAATAAATAGAATAAGATAAAATAAAATAGAGATTTAAAATTAATTAAAAGTAAAAGTAACTCTATATATTAATAAATTCAAAATGCAACATACTTAATTGAATAGGGTCAAGGAGTAATGAATGAAAGTAAAGGAATAAGGAAACAAACTAAAGTAATGTCTTCACGGAGGTAATGATTCTTCAGCATCCAAAAATCCAAAGCAAAATCATAAACTACTAATGTAAAGCTAATCTAGATTCAGATCTGAAACTGAAAGTAATCCTAATATCGATGTATCTGAATGTGTGTGGATGCGTGTTGAGTTTTTGCATGTTCCCTAGCTTTAGTCTGTGTTTCTGGGCCGAAAACTGGGTCAAAATGTAGTCTGAAATTGCCCCCAGCGTATTCTGTTATTTTTGCAGATCACGCAGGTCACGCGTACGCGTCATCCACGCGTTCGCGTCATTCAGCGATTTTTCTTGTCACGCATTCGTGTCGTTCGTGCAGACTTCAATCCACGCGTTTGCGTCAGGCACACGTTCGCGTCGCTGCAATTTCTTCTTTTCGCGCACTCGCGTGAGCCATGCGCTTGCGTCATTGCTCGCTGGTCATCTCCTTGGTTTCTTCTGTTCCTTCCATTTTTGCAAGCTTCCTCTCCATTCTCTAAGCCATTCCTGCCCTATGAAGCCTTAAACACTTAACACACGGATCACGGCATCGAATGGGATAAAGGAGAGTTAGAATATATAATTAAAAGATCTCTAGGAAGCAAGTTTTCAACCATAGAATAATTTTGGGAAGGAATTGTAATATCATGCTAATCATATGAATAAGTGGGTAAAGACTTGATAAAACCACTCAATTAAACACAATATAAATCGTAAAATAATGGTTTATCAATCCCCAGGTTTCTAATCCACCTTTTTCTAAATCAAACTCTTTGCTATTTATATACTTTCTTCCTTCAGTCTTCAAGTCTTTGATGTGGGCTTTGGCCCTTGTTAAAGCTAGTTGAGAGTGACTCTTAGTGATGCTGATATGGGCTTGAGTTAACTAACGTTCATGAGCTTGCACGGGTGCTACTGGAATTGAAGTTGGCCTTGACATTGGTGAGAAGGTTGGTGACCAACGTTTGTATGAAAGCGTTGCATCAAACGTTACTTGAAAAAGGATTTCTGGGCATTGTCAGCAATGTTTGACTCAATGTTACTGCACCAACGTTTGTCTGGTCACGCGTGCGCGTGGCCCACGCATATGCATCAGAGCTGTTTTTTGCCATTTCACGCATGCGCGTCACCCATGCGTGCGCGTGACTTGCTAATTTTTCATTCTTACGCGTGCGCGTCAATACGCGTACGCGTCATATCAAAATTTTCCATCTCTTTTATTGAAGATGTTGGTGACCAACGTTTGAGGCAACATTTGCACACCAACGTTGGCTTTGTCACACGTGCGCGTCACCCACGCGTACACGTGAAATCTCAATTTTCCACAATCACGCATACGTGTCGCCCACGCATGTGCATCGCAACCAATTTTCCAACTCCAAAATTGAGATTCTTATCAAAGACGTTGGGGGTAACGTTGGTTCACCAACGTTTCCTCCAACGTTTGCACCTCTTTTACATAATGTTTCTAGCAACGTTGGTGAGCCAACTTTGGCCACCAGCATTGCCTTCTCTACTTCTTTCTTACCCTTCCTCTGCTTCTTTTCACCTATCATCAACCAAAGAAAGTGCATGAAAGTCTTGCTCTAAATCATGAGATGATGCGTCATCCATTTTATCACTCAATCCTTGCATTATTCTCATGAAATTATCTAGAATTCATAATGTTTGCTTGAATCAAGGTATGAATGCATTTTCATCCAAAAACTTGCCTAATGTTTGATGAGTGGATAATTTATACGCTTTTTGGCATTGTTTTTAGGTAGTTTTTAGTATGTTTTAGTTAGTTTTTATTATATTTTTATTAGTTTTTAAATAAAATTCACATTTATGGACTTTACTATGAGTTTGTGTATTTTTCTGTGATTTCAGGTATTTTCTGGCTGAAATTGAGGGACCTGAGCAAAAATCGGATTCAGAGGCTGAAAAAGGACTGCAGATGCTGTTGGATTCTGACCTCCCTGCACTCGAAGTGGATTTTCTGGTGCTACAGAAGCCCAATTAGCGCGCTCTCAATTGCGTTGCAAAGTAGACATCCTGGACTTTCCAGCAATATATAATAGTCTATACTTTACCCGAGATTTGATGGCCCAAACGGGCGTTCCAAGTCAGCATAAAAATTCTGGCGTCAAAACGCCAGAACTGGCATAAAAGCTGGAATTAAACGCCCAAACTGGCAGAAAAGCTGGTGTTTAACTCCAAGAAAAGTCTGTACACGTGGAAGCTTCTATGCTCAGCCCAAGCACAGACTAAGTGGGCCCGGAAGTCGATTTCTGCATTATTTACTCTTTTCTGTAAACCCTAGGCTACTAGTTCTCTATAAATAGGACCTTTTGCTATTGTATTTTCATCTTGGAATCTTTAGTTCATCTTTTGATCTCTTGATCACATTTTGAGGGCTGGCCTCATGGCCATGCCTAGAACTTTTGTTCTTATGTATTTTCAACGGTGGAGTTTCTATACCCCATAGATTAAGGTGTAGAGCTCTGCTATTCCTCATGAATTAATGCATAGTACTATTATTTTTCTATTCAACTCAAGCCTATTTCTTCTCTAAGATATTCATTCACACACAAGAACATGATGAATGTGATGATTATGTGACACTCGTCACTATTCTCACCTATGAACGAGTGCCTGAAAACCACTTCCGTTCTACATGCAAACAAGCTTGAATGTGTATCTCTGGGGTTTCTAATCTAAGATTAAAACCTTTATGGTATAGGCTAGAATTATTGGCGGCCATTCTTGAGATCCGGAAAGTCTAAACCTTGTCTGTGGTATTCCGAGAAGGATCTGGGAAGGGATGACTGTGACGAGCTTCAAACTCGCAAGTGTTGGGTGTAGTGACAGATGCAAAAGGATCAATGGATCCTATTCCAACATGATCGAGAACGGACAGATGATTAGACGTGCGGTGACAACGCATTTGGACCATTTTCACTGAGAGAACGGGAGGTAGCCATTGACAATGGTGAAACCCAACATACAGCTTGCCATGGAAAGGAGTATGAATAATTGGATGAAGACAATAAGAAAGCAGAAGTTCAGGAGGAACAAAGAATCTTCATACGCTTATCTGAAATTCTCACCAATAAATTACATAAGTATCTCTATCTTATTTTCTGTTTTATTCATATTTTAATTATCAATTCTCCATAACCATTTGAATCCCCCTGACTGAGATTTACAAGATGACCAAAGCTTGCTTCAAGCCGACAATCTCCGTGGGATCGACCCTTACTCACGTATGGTTTATTAATTGGACGACCCAGTACACTTGCTGGTTAGTTGTGTGGAATTGTGAAAAATAGTTGAGATTACAATTGTGCGTATCAAGTTGTTGGCGCTGTTGATGATCACAATTTCATGCACCAATGCTCAAGAAAGTGCATGAGACTACCCTAAAACAAACTAAAAATGGCTTGTGAAACTAGCCAAAATGCCCTGGCATCAGACATCAATGACATTAAGGCACCCATTTCTTCAATCTCAAGTCAAGAGTGCTAAAATCTACTCTAAAACCAAACGAAGCATTTTATCAAATACTTGGAAGGCATAAAATAAAAGCATCATAAAAGTGCAATAATAGTAAAATCTAAAGCTACCAAATGCAAGATAACAATAATTACAACTCAATTAAACATCAATAAACATAAGAACATCAAATTGTATTAAATGTAAATTTAAATCAACAAGGGTTCATAAGATAAAAAGCAACAAATTAAAGGAAATAACAAGTGAAACTAAGAGAATAAAGATGTAATAACAAGAAATTGCAAGGAAAACTAAATCAATATAAGTATCAAAACCTAAATCCAAAGAGAAATTTAACTAATCTATCCTAAATTCTAGGGAGAATAGAGAGCTTCTCTCTCTAGAAAATGACCTAAAACATGTTCCTAAACTAAACCTAATTGCTCTCCCCTTAATCCTTCTTGAATTTGGCCTCAAATACTTCAAAAATGAGTTGGAATTGGGCTTGAGAAGGTCCAGAAATTGCCAGCCACGTTTTTCTTAAGTGAGTCACATGATTGCATTCGGGCGTACACATGTCTGACCATGCGTACGCATGGTTGTAAAAATGCAATCGTGTGTACGCATCAATGCTTGTGCGTACACATAGCTGTAAAAATTGCAATTGTGCATACACATGAATGCTTGTGCATACGCATGGCTGTAAAATACTCCAAACTTTATTTCTTCATGAATTCTTCACTTTTACATTCTTTCTCCTCACTCCTTCCATCCATACTTGCCTTGTGAACCTGAAATCACTTCATCAAATACATCAAGGTATCGAATGGAATTAAAGTGAATTAAAAATTAGCAAATTAAGGACCTAAAAAGCATATTTTCACTCTTAGACATAATTTAGGAAGAATCCATAAAACCATGCTATTTTAGTGAAAAGACGCAAGAGAAGTCAATAAAATTCAACCAATTAAAGCAAATAAATACCATGAGATGTGAATTTATCACATTCCAATATGAATTTTACAAAAATGATTTCCCCAACTCAGTCAGAATGGCTAAGGAGTTTGAATTGCTACAGTTGAAGTAGGGTCCAATGTTGGTAGACAAATACACAAACATATTTGAGGAATTATGTCGATTTTCAAGGATTTTTCACGGTGCTCTGGGGGACTTTGAGGAATGAAAGTGTATCAAGTACGAAGGTGGACTCCAAAGTGATATTTTGAGCACAGTAGGACCAATTTAGATTAAGACCTTCTCTGAACTGGTAAATAAGAGCAGAGTTGTTGAAGATTGTGTGCAGAGAGAAGCAGTAGATAAAGGAGATCACAAAGTACCTTTTTAGTAGAATCAAGGAAGGAACTTTGCACCTAGGGGTCAGACTTTCAAGCAAGGAGGTTATGTTCCTCAACAACCTCAGGATCAGAACAACTCTCGGAGATTTAATAATAACAACCATCAAAGAAGAAGGTTTGGGAAGCAACCTCAAAATGAGTTGACTTGCAACAGGTGCGGAAGTGACCATCCGGAAACTCCGTGCAGAGTTGGACTGGGTTTGTGCTATTTTTATGGTGGAGCTGGGCATATGTCTTGGAATTGTCCGAAAAAGAAGAAGCAAGATACTGGGAGAGCTCAACAGCAAGGACGAGTGTTTAATATGTCGACTGATGGTGCTGAAAGGTCTAACACACTGATCAGAGGTAATTGTGAGATTGGTGGTAAAATTTTAGCTGCTTTGTTTGATACTAGATCATCACATTCATTCATATCATTTGAGAAAGCTAGTGAGTTAGGGTTGAAAATAACTATGTTAGCATATGACTTACAAGTGCATACTTCTGCCTCTGAAGCTGTGGGGACTAGGTTAGGCTATCAACAAGTCCCATTTCGAATTAAACATTGAACATTTGTCCATGATCTAATTTGCTTGCTGATGCCTGGTCTCGATCTAATTTTGAGATTGGATTGGCTGTCAAAGCATCAAGTACTGCCCAATTGTTCTGAACGGTCAATGCAATTCATGTCTGAAGGGTTCGAAGGACCAGTGGTGGCGAAGGGATACTATCTGAATTTTGTTGTGGTGAGTTGTAGCGGAAGTAAATGTCAGGGTTTCATTCTTTTGGCTGCAAGTGTGTCAGGGGATGAACAGATTTTGAATTAGATTTTGGTGGTAAAATAATTTCCAGAAGTGTTCCTAAAGATATACCTGAATTTTCTCCTTCTCGAGAAATCGAGTTTGCAATTGAGCTGGTGTTTGGGGCAGGACCAATCTCGATTGTGCCCTACCAAATGTCGCCTTTGGAGCTGGCTGAACTTAAGGCTTAGCTAGAGGGGTTAATGAGTAAGAACTTTATCCGACTAAGCATTTCTCCGTGGAGAGCACCGGTGTTACTGGTAAAGAAGAATGATGGAAGTATGCAATGTGCATCGATTACAGACAACTAAATAAAGTAACTATGAAGAACAAATTTCTGTTTCCGAGAATCCATGACCTGATGGACCAATTGCGAGGAGCTAGAGTCTTTTCTAAGATTGACTTGAGATCTGGATATCATCAAATAAGGGTAAGAGACAAGGATATTCCAAAAACCACTTTCAAAACTTGTTATGGCCACTACGGATACGCCATATTGTCCTTTGGATTAACCAATATTCGAGCAGTGTTTATGGACCATATGAACCAGATATTCTGTCCTTTCTTGGACAAATTCATCGTCATCTTCATTAAAGACATTCTAGTCTACTCAAGGAGCAAAGAAGGACATGCGAAACACTTGCGGATCATGCTGCAGATAGGAAGTTGTATGCAAAACTCTCTAAGTGCAAATTCTAGAAAGAATAAGGTGAAATTTCTGGGCCATGTGGTGAGTAAGCAAGGGATAGCGGTGGATCCTTCTAAGGTCGAAGCAGCGATGGATTGGAAAAGATCAACAACAGTGACGGAAATTAGGAGCCTCTTAGGTTTGGTGGGCTATTGTTGGAGGTTTATCAAGGGTTTTCCACAAATTGTGTTTCCTTTGACAAAATTAACTCGAAAGGATGCACAGTTTGTTTAGGCATCAGAATGTGAAGAGAATTTTCAAGACCTAAAGTAGAAACTGACTACAGCGCCTGTGTTTGTGTTACCAAAGCCTAATGATCCTTTTCCAGTGTATTGCGATGCTTCATTGAAAGGACTGGGGTGTGTGCTGTTGCAATACCGCAATGTCAAAGCGTATGCTTTTTAAGACCGCACAAAATGAAGTATCTGACTCATGACCTAGAACTCGATGTGGTTGTGTTTTCTCTGAAAGTGTGGAGGCATTACTTATATGTGGTTAAATTTTAAGTTTTCTCTGATCACAAGAGTTTGAGATGTCTCTTTGATCAGAAGGAATTGAATATGCACTATGGAAGATGGATGGAGCTGCTGAAGGACTATGATTTTGAATTGAATTGCCATCTAGGAAAAGCTAATGTCGTGGCAAATGCTTTGAACCAAAAATGTTATGTGTTGCTTGGATGATGGTTAAGGAAGAGAAGTGAAAAGAGCAAAACTCTCGCGCAATCTAGAATTTCCACGAATAAATTTCCGTTGTAAGTATAGCTTCTAGACCGACAAGAATTCCTTTCTTACAAAAGTTTTGGTTGTCACAAGTAACAAACCCCTTTAAAATTTATAACCGAAGTATTCAAACCTTGGGTCGTCTTCTCAAGAAATTTCAGGGAGGTATGTTCTTATTATTGGTTATGAGTTTTGTAAATTGGGGTTTTTGAAATAAGGAACAAGTAATTTAAATGACAAGAAAAATAAATTAATAATAATAAAATCTCTTGGCAAGGTATAAGAATTTGGAATTTCTATCCTAGTTATCCTTATCATATGTGATGAGAATTGGGTTTTAACCCCACTTAGTTAACCTTTATTAACACAAAGGAAAGTCAAGTGGACTAATTAGCTTGATCCTCAAGTCCTAGTCAATCCCTGTGGGAAGACTAGCTTCAGAGCGATCCAAATCAATTAGTAATCTGCCAATTTCAATCACTGCTGAGTTTGACAACTTAAGTGTTACCAATTACTTAACCAAAGCCAAAAGGGAGAAAATATCTAAATTAAATTAAAAGCATTCATATAAATAAAGCAGAGCAAAGTCAAATCTGAAATACCTCAAATTATATTAAATAAAACATTCAAATCTAAATACGAAGAATTCATAAGCCAAATTGACAACATGAGTCAGATACGAATAAAAGCATTAGAATAAATAAAAATATAAAAGGAATATTGAACCTGAGAAAAAGTTGAAATCCTAAATTCTAATATAAATCCTAACCTAATCCTAGGAGAGAGGAGAGAACCTCTCTCTCTAAAAACTACATCTAAATTATGAAAAGTGAATAATAGATAGACATGTTAATGAATGGATGCATTCCCCCACTTTATAGCCTCTAATCTGAGTTTTCTGGGCCGAAAACTGGGTCAAAAATAGCATAGAAACTACCTCCAGTGATTTCTGTTACGTTCAGGTCGCGGTAAGGTGACGCGGAAGCGTCGTCCACGCGTTTGCGTGGATTGCGTTTCTGCCAGGTCACGCATCCGCGTGATCCACGCATTCGCGTCACTTGGCTTTAGGGCAGGTATGAGAAATTATATATCGTTGCGAAGCCCATGACGTTAGCTTTCCGACGCAACTAGAACTGCATCATTTGGACCTCTGTAGCTCAAGTTATGGTCGTTTTAGTGCGAGAGGGTCAGGCTGACAGCTTTGCAATTCCTTCAACTTCTTGTATTCCTTCCACTTTTGCATGCTTCCTTTCCATTCTCTGAGCCATTCCTGCCCTATAATCTCTGAAAACACTTAGCACACATATCAAGGCATCGAATGGTAATAAAGGATAATTAAAATTGATAGTTTAAAGGCCTAGGAAACATGTTTTCAATCATAGCACAAAATCAGGAAGGAAAATGTAAACTCATGCAAATCATATGAATAAGTGTATGAAAGATTGATAAAATCCACTCAATTAAGCACAAGATAAACCATAAAATAGTGGTTTATCAACCTCCCCACACTTGAACATTAGCATGTCCTCATGCTAAGCTCAAGAGAAGCTATAAAGGAGTGAAGAGGAATGGTAAAATGTATGAAATGCAATTCTATCTATATGAATGCAACTAAATGTGAAATGCTTCTGCCTACTTGGTTAAAAATAAATAATTTCTCCAAGACAAACATAAATCAAATTCCACTAATTCAAACCATACAGTAAAAACAAGTAAACTTGTAAGAAGATAGCTTATGAAAGCAGGGAATATAGAATCAAGCATTGAACCCTTACTGGTAGTGTATATCACTTTAACTCTCAAGTGTCTAGGGTCAATCACTCTACTCTTCCCTAGTCATGCTTTCTCAACCTTGTTCTTCATCTAACCAATCAACAAATATTTAGTATACCAATGCAAACATCATGAGGTCTTTTCAGGGTTGTAATGGGGCTGAGGTAAAGGTATATATATATATAAGGCTAAGTGAGCTAACAAAGTGAATCCTTGATTAGTCTAAGATCTCACCTAACATATAAATACTTTATATAATTTAAAATGCTTTACCTAGCTACCCAAATTTTTCCTACTTTTGTATTACATGCTCATGTATCAAACTTATTTTTGAATTTTGTCCCATGTGCATTGATTCTTTTTATTTTGCATTTAGGGTAATATTATTTTTCTCTCTTTTTTTTTTGTTTTTTTTTGTATCCCCTTATTTAATTACTTAATATTTTTTTTCAATGCACATGGTAATTTAATTATTTTGATTTCACATGAGCATGCTTCCCAAATTTTCAAATAATTTATTCAATTTAATTCCCCCTTTTTTTTACTATCATCCCATCTTCCCATTAAATTCCCATACTTAAATTATACACAATATCTATCTTAAGCTATCCAAGGATTCAACTTGGGATTTTTATTTTGTTTTTCTGCTTAAGGCTAGTAATGTGGTTATGGAATAGAGGGGGTTAAAAAACTCAAAGTGGCTAACAAGGGTGACATAAAAGGGTAGCTTATTTGGGATAAGTGAGTGAAAACAAGTAATGGCCTCAATCATATGCAAGCATGTAAATACACTAAATAATGGACATATAGAGTGGAACAAAGTAAAGATTGCAATTATAGAAGAAAACACACAAGAATAAAATATTTATGGTTAACTAATGTAACCATGTAATTAATCTCAAAATCTCACAGGTTGTGTGTTCTTTGGCTCAAAAACCATGTTCCAAATACAACTTCAAACAAATTTAACACATAAAAAATTTTAATTTTTTTTATTTAAATTAGTGAAATTTTTTTTTCAAAAATAGGTTCCTAGAAAGAAACTTATTATTTTTAACCAAGTAGTATTTAAATGCAAACAATCAACTACACATGCAATCTATTATGCAATGCAACAATGAACTAATGAAGAAAATAAGACATTGGTGTTGAGAAGAGAATAGCTAACCCATGTAGATCGGTATCGACCTCCCCACACTTAAAAGTTGCACCGTCCTCGGTGCATGCTAAGATGTACAAGTGGACGGGCTGCTCCAATTGATGCCTTTCTCTATAGATTGTGCAGATTGACTTGCCTGTCTCCCCATATAGAAGTTCTTCCTTTTCCCTTCCTCGGTGGCCATCCTGAAAGAAGAGCAAAAGGGAAAAAAGTAACCCAGAAATAAAGATAAGAAAAATAAATAAAATATGGGTTGGTAATGCCAAATAATAAAGGTCACAATTACATGGTAGCTACAACATGCAGTGAGAAAACAGTAGAAGCATACGGCATATCAATAGTGCAAGAATTGCAACAATGAGGAAAAGAGCGTAGGTAATGCAAAATAGTGTAAGTGCATATCAATGCAAAAGTAATATCAGTATTATAAAAATTAGCATTGACTTATGAATAATAATACCCAATTAGAATAAAACAAGTCATGAAGCACCAGAATAATTCAAAAAGATATAACAGTTGAATGAGAAAATTTTAACACCAATGAAAAAATAATAATTTTAGAAAAAAAAATAAAAATATACCCAAAATTAAAATGTAATGGATGAAAGTATGCAAATAAATTAAATAAAATAGAATGGAAGTGAAGAGGGATGAGAAGTTAAAAAGATGAAGTAAGAAAGAAAGAAGAAAGGAGAAAAGATAGAAAAAAAATTAGGATTAGAAAGGAAAAGATAAGATAATTAGCGCTGATCTGGATAAGTTGTGCGGCGCATGCGACGCGGACGTGTGGGTGAAGCGGTCGCGTCGTGTGTGATATTTATCAGGTGACGCGGACGCGTGGGTTATGCGGTCGCGTGGCCTGATTTGTGCAATTGGCACGAGTGCAGCCTCGCGTTCGCGTAACTGTCTGTTCGAAACTCTTTTTGCCAAATTTTTGAGTGACGCGGTCGTGTGGTTGATGCGATCGCGTAGATGGCCATTTTTGGAAAAACGATGCAGCCGTGTAGGGCACGCGTTCGCGTGAGAGGGCTTGGGCTTCTAGCATGAGTCCAGCCCCATTCCGTCATAACTTTTTGCCATACACCCATTTACGTCGATTTCACAGGGCCACGCGTTCGCGTGGGTGACGCGGACGCGTGGGGAGGCTATTTCGCAAACGACGCGAGCGCGTCAGCGACGCGGTCGCGTGGGCATGTTTGTGCCTAAGGCACGCCTCCAGCCATGCTCTCGCATGACTCTCTGTTCACTTTTCTTTTCTTCCTAATGCACTTGTGACGCGGACGCGTCAGCGACGCTTCCGCGTCATGTGCGTGCTTTTTTTTTTATGCAATATGCAGATGCAAATGCGGAATGCAGGTGAATATGCAGGAATTATGAATGAACACGAATGAAAATAAAATAAAATAAAACTAAGAACAAAAAGGAAAGAATATACCATGGTGGGTTGTCTCCCACCTAGCACTTTTAGTTAAAGTCCTTAAGTTAGACATTTGGGGAGCCCTTTGTTATGGAGGCTTGTGCTTGAACTCATCCAGGAATCTCCACCAATGTTTGCAATTCCAATATCCTCCGGGGTCCCAAACTAGGCGTATAAAGCCTTCAAGCAAGTTAAAGCGAGTGACAAGGCCCCAAGAGTGTTAATTTCTAGACTGAATCCCGGGGTCCCAAACCTTACTTTTGCACCCGTCTTCTTATTGATCATCATGATTCCATTCGGGTGGCAAGCAATCTAAATTCTCACTAAAGCGGCCAAACAAGTTCCTAGACCCATTCAGTTGAGCTTTACACCAACCCTTGCATTTAAACTTTGAGCACACAACCATGTTGAACCTTGCTTGACAACTCCAACCACTAACTATCTTCCTCTGACTCTTAATGCCACAAAGAGCTCTAAGTTGACCATCTATCTCCAGTAGCCCATATTCAAGTGGAATTAGAAAGCTAAGGGATATGAATTTTATCCACTTGAATGTTGTGAAGGATGATGGCAACTTAGGGGGAGGGGTCTCCAACAACGCTGGCAAGGTAATTGCAGGCCTTACTCCCGTGTATTCTTTCTTGATACCTTCCACCTTTTTGCAAGCTTCTTCAATATCAACCTCTTCTTCTTGGTAGCTTTCTTCCAATTTGATCTCTTCTTCATTGCTTACCAAGGGCATGGGAGGCTGTGCTTCTGCTTCTTTAGTCTCCATCTCTTGATCAACCTCTTCCAAGTCTTCAACCATGATATGCCTTGGAGGTTGTACACCCTCCTCAGCATTAATTTCAATCGCCTTGGAAGAAGGTTCTATAACCTGACTTTCTGATGAGCGGATAATTTATACGCTTTTTGGCATTATTTTTACATAGTTTTTAGTATGATTTAATTAGTTTTTAATATATTTTTATTAGTTTTTAAATAAAAATACATTTCTGGACTTTACTATGAGTTTGTGAGTTTTTCTATGATTTCAGGTAATTTCTGGCTGAAATTGAGGGACTTGAGCAAAAATCAGAGTCAGAGGCTGAAGAAGGACTGCAGATGCTGTTGGATTCTGACCTCTCTGCACTCAAAGTGGATTTTCGGGAGCTATAGGAGTCCAAATGGCGAGCTCTCAATTGAGTTGGAAAGTAGACATCCAGGGCTTTCCAGCAATATATAATAGTCCATATTTTGCCCGAGTTTAGACGACGCAAACTGGCGTTCAACACCAGCTTTCTGTCCTATTCTGGAGTTAAACGCCAGAAACATGTTGCAAAGCAGAGTTAAACGCCAGAAACAGGTTACAAACTGGTGTTTAACTCCAAGGAAGACCTCTACATGTGAAAGCTTCAATGCTCAGCCCAAGCACACACCAAGTAGGCCCGGAAGTGGATTTCTACATCATTTACTTATCTCTGTAAACCCTAGTAACTAGTTTAGTATAAATAGAACTTTTTACTATTGTTTTTACAGATGAGGGGATCTTTTGTTAATCTTTAGATCATTTTGTATACGTTTAGGAGGCTGGCCATTCGGCCATACCTGGACCTTGTTCTTATGTATTTTCAATGGTAGAGTTTCTACACACCATAGATTAAGGTGTGGAGCTCTGCTGTTCCTCATGAATTAATGCAAAGTACTATTATTTTTCTATTCAACTCAAGCCTATTTCTTCTCTAAGATATTCATTCGCACACAAGAACATGATGAATGTGATGATTGTGTGACGCTCATCACCATTCTCACTTATGAATGCGAGCCTGACAAACACTTCCGTTCTACATGAAAGCAAGCTTGAATGCATATCTCTTAGCCTCCTGATCGTGAGATCAGAGTCTTCGTGGTATAGGCTAGAATTATTGGCGGCCATTCTTGAGATCCGGAAAGTATAAACCTTGTCGGTGGTATTCCGAGTAGGATCTGGGAAGGGATGGCTGTGACGAGCTTCAAACTCGCGAGTGCTGGGCGTAGTGACAGACGCAAAAGGATTACTGAATCCTATTCCAGTATGATCGAGAACCGACAGATGATTAGCCGTGCGGTGACAGCGCATTTTGGACCATTTTCACTGAGAGGACGGGATGTATCCATTGACAACGGTGATGCCCAACATACAGCTTGCCATGGAAAGGAGTAGGAAGGATTGGATGAAAGCAGTAGGAAAGTAAAGATTCAGAAGGAACTAAGCATCTCCATACGCTTATCTGAAATTCTCACCAATGAATTACATAAGTATCTCTATCTTTATTTCACATTTTATTTATCTTTTAATTACTAAAACTCTATAACCATTTGAATCTTCCTGACTGAGATTTACAAGGTGACCATAGCTTGCTTCAAGCCGACAATCTCAGTGGGATCGACCTTTACTCACGTAAGGTTTATTACTTGGACGACCCAGTGCACTTGCTGGTTAGTTGTGTGAAGTTGTGACAAAGAACTAAGATTATGAACGTGCGTATTAAGTCTTTAACGCCATTACCAAGGAATGAACGATCACGATTTCATGCACCAAGTTTTTGGTGTCGTTGCCGGGGATTGTTCGAGTTTGGACAACTGACGGTTCATCTTGTTGCTCAGATTAGGTAATTTTCTTTTAATTTTAAGTTTTTGTTTAAATTATTTCTATTTTCAAAAAAAAATTTTTGAAATAAAAATCTGAAAAAGGTATGATTTTTTTTGAAAAAGGTTTGAATTTTGAAATTTAAAACTAAGATAAGATAAGATAAAAAATTTTAAAATAAAAATCTGAAAATTTTTTTTTGAAAAATATTTACAATAACCAATAATAAGGCACACGTTTGCAATTCCCTGGCAATTGCGCCATTTTGAAAAGAGCGAAACTCTCGCGCGATCTAAAATTTCCACGAATAAATTTCCGTTGTAAGTATAGCTTCTAGACCGACAAGAATTCCTTTCTTACAAAAGTTTTGGTTGTCACAAGTAACAAACCCCTTTAAAATTTATAACCGAAGTATTCAAACCTCAGGTCATCTTCTCAAGGAATTGTAGGGAGGTATGTTCTTATTATTGGTTATGAGTTTTGTAAATTGGGGTTTTTGAAATAAGGAGCAAGTAATTTAAATGACAAGAAAAATAAAATAATAATAATAAAATCTCTTGGGAAGGTATAAGAATTTGGAATTTCTATCCTAGTTATTCTTATCAGATGTGATGAGAATTGGGTTTTAATCCCACTTAGTTAACCTTTACTAAAGCAAAGGAAAGTCAAGTGGACTAATTAGCTTGATCCTCAAGTCCTAGTCAATCCCTGTGAGAAGACTAGCTTCAGAGCGATCCAAATCAATTAGTAATATGCCAATTTCAATCACTGCTGAGTTTGACAACTTAAGTATTACCAATTACTTAACCAAAGCCAAAAGAGAGAAAATATCTAAATTTAAATAAAAGCATTCATATAAATAAAGCAGAGCAAAGTCAAATCTGAAATACCTCAAATTATATGAAATAAAACATTCAAATCTAAATACGAAGAATTCATAAGCCAAATTGGCAACATGAGTCAGATACGAATAAAAGCATTAGAATAAATAAAAATATAAAAGGAATATTGAACCTGAGAAGAAGTTGAAATCTTAAATCCTAATATAAATCCTAATCCTAATCCTAGGAGAGAGGAGAGAACCTATCTCTCTAAAAACTACATCTAAATTATGAAAAGTGAATAATAGATAGACATGTTAATGAATGGATGCATTCCCCCACTTTATAGCCTCTAATCTGAGTTTTCTGGGCCAATAACTGGGGGCGATTTCTATTACGTTAAGGTCGCGGCAAGGTGACGTGGAAGCGTCGTCCATGCGTTTGCGTGGATTGCGTTTCTGCCAGGTCACGCGTCCGCGTGATCCACGCATTCGCATCGCCTGGATTCAGGGAAGCTATAGCAAATTATATATTGTTGCGAAGCCCCAGACGTTAGCTTTTCGATGCAACTAGAACCGCATCATTTGGACCTCTGTAGCTCAAGTTATGGTCGTTTTAGTGCGAGAGGGTCAGGCTGACAGCTTTGCAGTTCCTTCAACTTCTTGTATTCCTTCCACTTTTACATGCTTCCTTTCCATCCTCTGAGCCTTCCTGTCCTATAATCTCTGAAAATACTTAACACACATATCAAGGCAACGAATGGTAATAAAGGATAATTAAAATTGACAGTTTAAAGGCCTAGGAAACATGTTTTCAATCATAGCACAAAATCAGGAAGAAAAACGTAAACTCATGCAAATCATATGAATAAGTGTATGAAAGATTGATAAAATTCACTTAATTGGCCACAAGATAAATCATAAAATAGTGGTTTATCAAGAAGCTATTAAGAGAGTTTGAGAATCTCAACTTGGGCATCAGAGAAGTAGTAGGCAATATGTGTTTGAACCAATTGCATGTCTCTAGTGATTTCAAGGCTGAGATTCAGAAGGCTCATCTGAATGATCAGGAGATACGGGAAATGCTGCAAGCAGTTGAACAAAAGAAACTAGGAGAGGTCACACAAAATAGAGAAGGAGTGTGGAGGTTGATAAACCATTATTTTATGATTTATATTGTGTTTAATTGTGTGGTTTTATCAAATCTTTACCCACTTATTCATATGATTAGCATGTATTTAAAATTCCTTCCCAAAAGCGTTTATGATTGAAAACTTACTTTCTAGAGACTTTTAATTATGTATTTTAATTCTCCTTTATCCCATTTGATGCCGTGATCCGTGTGTTAAGTGTTTCAGGCTTCATAGGGCATGAATGACTTGGAATTTGGAGAGGAGGCTTGCAAAAATGGAAGGAACACAAGAAACTAAGGAAATGACCAGCGAGCAATGACGCGAGCGCATGGCCCACGATAACACGCGAAATGGAGAAGTCGCAGCGACGCGAACGCGTGCCTGACGCAAACGCATGGATTGGAGTCTGCACGAATGACGCGAACGCGTGAACGATGCAAATGCGTGACAAGGAAAATCGCTAAATGACGCGAACGCGTGGACGACGCGTACGCGTGACCTGCGCGATCTGTAAAAATAACAGAATACGATGAGGGCGATTTCGGGTTGCATTTTGACCTAGTTTTCGGCCCAGAAACACAGACTAAAGCTAGGAAACGTACAGAAACTCAAAAGGAGACACAACCATACGCATACACACGCATTCAGATTCATCATATTAGGATTACTTTGATAGTTTATGCTTTTGCTTTGGATTGTGGATGTTGAAGAGCCATTACCTCCGTGAAGATACTACTTTAGTTTGTTTCCTTATTCTTTACTCTTTTCAGTTGATTATTGACTCTATTCAAATAAGTATGTTACGTTTTGAGTTTATTAATATATAGAATTATTTTTATTTTTTCTCTATTTAATTTTATTTAATTATGTCTTCTTATATTTTTATAATTGTTAATTTCATGTCAATGGAGTAGATTCTCCACTTGACATGGGGGTTGATTAAGAAGAGACACTTGAGTTGGAATGCTCAAGTGCCTAGTTAAATTGGACGTTGTTGGCTAATTCTGTATCTGCAAACGCTGGACCTTCCCAAGGGAAAGGACTAGGATTTGCGGGTAAGAGTTGGTTTAATCACTAAACTTTCTTTTATTCAGTAAGGGTTAACCTAGTGAGAACAACAACCTCTTTACACTACACTTGAGAAGATTCCAACAAGGATGGAACTTCTACTTAATTATTCCCCCAGTCAAGGCCTTTTATTTGGAATATCAATAATTATTCTTAGTTTATTTTTATTGCTTTAATTCTCAATTAATTTATTTATTCATTATCAAACTCAAACTTTCTGGGAATTTTCTGATTAATAATTGGCACTCTTTCCTGCAACTCGTTGGCAGACGACGTAGCACTCATACTCCCAGTATTTTTATTTCTAAAACTTGTGACAACTCTTTTTTTTTAAATTGGTGAGGCAGATCTTAGCTGGTTAAGAGCTATACGTGCAACGCTACTCTCTTATTTGAAATCTCTTAATTGGTTGACTTCTGCCACGCACCAATTTTTGGCGTCGTTGCTGGGGAGTTGCAATAGTGTGCTAGATTATTAATTAGTGTACATATTTTATTTTATTTGCAAATTTTATTTTTTTATTTTGTTACCATGAGCTATATGTTTTTCTCATTGAATGACACGTTCATTGCCTGATCCGAGCTTAGCCGCTTTTGATCCTGAAATTGAAAGAACTCTTTCGCGTATTAGGCGAGCTCGACGTCGGTTAGCCTCTGAGGGTGGTGAAGTGATTATTATCGATTCACAATCTCATCTGAGGGCAAATCTGAACCACCATATGAGAGCAAAACAAGCTCCTTTACTACTAATTCAGTTCACTCACGTGCAGGTGACATGGCAGCACCTAGGAAGATTACTCTCCAGGAGGCAGGAGCCCCAGACTTCACACTGTAGTCGTATCAAGTGCATCACCTAACTTTGGCTGTAGATTTTAAACTAAAGACTGCACTAATCAACTTGATGCCCAAGTTTCATGGCTTACCTGCTCAAGAGCCTATTAAGCATCTTAGGGATTTCCAGACAGCCTGTTCTACTGTTAGGCGTCATGGCGCAGATGAAACAACTTCTATGACCGCTCGAATTAAGGATACAATCAACAAGGTGGCAACCATAACCACGGATGGCAGGACAACTCCAATCAAGGCTGGAAAGATAATTCTAACCATGGCTGGAGGGATAACTATAACAGAGGAGGCAGAGACAATAATGGAAACCAGAGGTGGAATAATAATAACAACAACAGACAGCAGAATCAGAACCAACCTTACAGAGCACCTCACCTAAGACAATCACAAGGAACCCAGCACAACCAACAACAAGTTCCTCAGGTCACTTATTCTAATTCCTCATCAAATGACGAGATGCTCCGTTCTCTTGCACAAGGACAGCAGGATATGCAGGCGCAGCTAAACTCTAGTTTGAATGGCCTGACTGCCACTTTACAAGCTCTCGTCTCCCGGATGGATTCATCACTTAATTCCACACATCAACCTTCAAGCTCCAGTGAAATTTCTTCTCAACCACTGCCTAATCCCAAAGGTGGCATCAATGCCATCACTTTGAGGTCTGGAACCACATTATAGGAGAGGAACCATGAGGAACCAAGCACACCAGAAAATGTACTAGCAGAGGATGTGGTGGAAGTGGAAGATGTTGAAGAGGAAGAGGACATATAAGACATAGTTGAAGAAGAGGAAGCTCAACCACAGAATGAAGCACCAAGGGATGCAGAAGCTGCAATTCGCGCCCATCCTATCCCCTTTTCACAACTTGCAAGGAAGCCCAGAAAGCATATGGAACTTGATCCCAAAATGGTAGAAATATTCAAAAAGGTCGAGGTAACTGTTCTCCTTTTTGATGTTATTCAACAGGTACCTAAATACGCAAAGTTTCTAAAAGATTTATGCATACATAAAGATAAAATTAATGAATTAGAAACTATTCCTTTAGGTAGTTCTATATCTGCTTTAATGGGAGGTATACCTGAAAAATGTAGTGATCCAGGTCCATGTATGGTTAACTGTACCATTGGAGGTGTGATATTTTCTGATTGTATGTGTGATTTAGGAGCATGTGTTAGTATAATGTCTTTGTCTATATATCATACTTTGAGGCTCCCTCCCTTAAAAAGGTCGGCAGCTCGTTTTGTGTTAGCAGATAAAAGCATTATTATAGTAGTTGGAATTGCTGAAGATGTATTAGTGAGCATTAAGGGGCTCACATTTCCCATTGATTTCTACATCCTGGAAATGCCCCCTAATGACTCAAGAAGACCACCATTAATTCTGGTTGGAAGACCATTTCTGAGGACTTCAAAGTTCAAGCTGGATGCATTCTCAGGAACTTACTCCTTTGAGATAGATGGCAGAACATTGAGTTTCAGTTTAAATGAAGCTATGAAGCACCCTCTGGAAGATCATTCTATCTTCCAGTGCAACATTATTGATGAAACTGTAGCTGAAGTTCACCAAGAAGAAATGGAAGAGAAGCACATGGAGCAAGGTCCAAGTGTGGGGACACTTTCTGAAAACAATGAAGACCCTTTACCATTATCATTAGCCCCGGATGATCCAGAGCCTAGCTACGAGCAAAAATTAGAATTAAAGCCCCTCCCTCCACACATCAAGTATGCTTACCTTGAGGACAAGCAAAAGTTTCCAGTCATCATTACAAAGGAACTTACCTATCAACAAGAAGAGCAACTACTCAGTGTGCTAAGAAAACATAAGAAAGCAATCGGATGGAGCTTGGCGGATATAGTAGGCATCAGTCCCCAAATTTGTGAGCATAGAATATTCTTAGAAGAGGGAGCAAAGCCTGTCCATCAACCTCAAAGAAGATTGAATCCCACCAACTTAGAAGTTGTCAAGAAAGAAGTGACTAGGCTACTTGAAGCAGATATCATCTACCCCATCTCAGACAGTGAATGGGTCAGCCCAGTATAAGTGGTGCCAAAGAAATCTGGAGTCACAACAGTAAGAAATGAGCATGGAGAGCTCCTGACAACTAGAGTGCAGATTTCATGGAGAGTTTGCATTGACTATAGGCGTCTCAACCAAGCCACTTGCAATGATCATTACCCCTTGCCATTCATTGATCAAATGCTTGATCGCCTGTCAGGTAAATCTCATTATTGTTTTTTAGATGGTTATACAGGATATTTTCAAATTCATATAGCTCCTGAAGATCAGGAGAAGACCACTTTTACATGTCCCTTTGGAACGTATGCTTATAAAAGGATGCCTTTTGACTTGTGTAATGCACCTGCTACTTTCCAAAGATGCATAATGAGTATCTTTTCAGATCTTATTGAGAACTGTATGGAGGTTTTTATGGACGATTTCAGCATATATGATGATTCATTTAGCCTTTGCTTGGATAGTTTATCTAGAGTATTAGACAGGTGTGTTAGTACAAACCTTGTGTTGAATTTTGAAAAACTTTACTTTATGGTAAGACAAGGAATTGTACTAGGATATGTTGTGTCTAATACTGGTATTTCTGTAGATCCAACAAAGGTGGATGTTATTTCTAGTTTACCTTACCCCTCCTCTGTGAGAGAAGTCTGCTCGTTCCTTGGCCATGCAGGTTTTTACAGGAGGTTTATTAAGGACTTCAGTAAGGTAGCATTGCCTTTATCCAGATTGCTGCAGAAAGATATTGAGTTCGAGTTCAGTGAGAGCTGTATGCAAGCATTTGATAAAATGAAGATCGCCCTGGCTCAAGCTCCAATTGTAAGAGGACCAGACTGGAGCCAACCATTCGAAATTATGTGTGATGCTTCCAATCATGTAGTAGGAGCGGCGCTGGCTCAGCGCGAAGGTAAGGATCCTTTTGTAATCGCTTATGCATCTAAAACTTTAGATGCTGCTCAATCTAATTACACTACTACTGAAAAAGAGCTTCTAGCTATTGTTTTTACTCTGGATAAATTCCGAGCTTATTTACTTGGTACTAAGGTAATAGTGTACTCAGATCATGCAGCTCTAAAATACTTATTAGATAAAAAGGAATCCAAACCAAGGCTAATACGTTGGATACTGCTGCTACAAGAATTTGATTTAGAAATTAAAGATAGGAGTGGTAACCAAAATTTAGTGGCAGACCATTGAGTCACCTTGAGCACATTAAGAATGACTCCACTCCTATAAATGATAATTCCCATTTGATAGCTTACATGCAGTATCTGAAGTAGTTTCTTGGTATGCACCTGTAGCTGATTATCTAGTTAGCCACATTTTCCTCCAAATTTTACTAAGCATCAAAGAGACAAGCTGAAAAGTGAGTCAAAATATTTTATATGGGATTATCCATATTTATGGAGGTGTGGTGCTGATCAGGTAATTAGACGGTGTGTGCCTCAATCAGAATTCCAGTCCATTTTAGAGGCTTGCCACTCATCTGAGAGTGGAGGACATTTTGGCCCTCAAAGAACAGCTAGAAAAATTCTAGATTGTGGATTCTGGTGGCCTACTCTTTTTAAAGACACTGCTGAATTTTGTAAATCTTGTTCCCCATGCCAAAGGTTTGGTAATATATCCAAGAGGGATGAGATGCCTCAACAGATTATGCTTTTCTGTGAAATTTTTTATGTTTGGGGCATTGACTTCATGGGCCCATTTCCAAATTCTAATGGTTACTTTTATATACTGTTAGCTGTAGATTATGTTTCTAAATGGGTGGAAGCAATTCCTACCCGCAATGATGATGCTAACACTATTGTTTCCTTTGTTAGAAACCATATTATCTGTCGCTTTGGATCACCACGAGCAATTGTGAGCGATCAAGGCACCCATTTTTGTAACAAGAGACTAACAGGATTATTGAAGAAGCATGGGATAATTCACAAAGTAGCAACAGCTTATCATCCCCAGACCAATGGGCAAGCAGAAGTCTCTAATAGAGAAATTAAGCGTATTTTGGAAAATATAGTAAAACCTCATTGGGATGAGCCCCTTCCGCCTGGTATACGGAAAGGCTTGCCACCTTCCAGTAGAGGTGGAACACAAGGCTTTCTAGGCTGTGAAGGAGTGCAACATGAATATTGAAAAAGCTGGTGCTAAAAGAAAACTACAACTAGCAGGATTGGAGAATCTTCGCCTAGAAGCATATGACAACTCTAGGAGATACAAAGAAAAGATGAAGGTTGTCCATGACAAGCATATAAGAAGGAGAGAATTCAGACCAGGGGAGTTAGTTCTTCTTTATAACTCCAGACTGAGGCTTATGCCAGGTAAACTGAGATCAAGATGGGAAGGCCCCTACAGAGTAGAAAAGGCAGAGCCATACGGAGTTTTCCACCTACGTCATTGATAAACCACTATTTCATGGTTTATCTTGTGCTCAATTGAGTGGTTTTTATCAACTCTTTACCCACTTATTCATACTATTTGCATGGTTTTACATTTGCCTTCCTAATTATGTGCTTTGATTGAAAACATGCTTCTTTGGCCTTAAGTTCCCTATGTTTAATCCTCTCTTATTACCATTAGATGCCTTGATATGTGTGTTAAGTGTTTTCAGAGAATATAAGGCAGGAATGGCTTAGAGGATGGAAAGGAAGCATGCAAAAGTGGAAGGAATACAAGAAATTGAAGGAACTGCTAAAGCTGTCCAGCTTGACCTCTCTGCACTCAAACGATCATAACTTGAGCTACAGAGGTCCAAATGATGCGGTTTCAGTTGCGTTGGAAAGCTAACGTCTGGGGCTTCGATTTGATATTTAATTTTTCATATCTGCCCCAAAGTTAGCCGACGCGAACGCGTGAATGACGCGCCCGCGTCGCATCTGCGAACTTCAGTCCGCGCGGACGCGTGGACGACGCCTCCGCGTCACTTGCCCGCGACCTGAACGTAACAGAAATCACAGGGAGCAATTTCTGGGCTACTTTTGACCCAGTTTTCAGCCCAGAACACACAGATTAGAGGCTATAAAGTGGGGCAATGCATCCATTCATAATAATGCTTTTCATATTCACAATTTTAGGATTAGATGTAGTTTTTAGAGAGAGAGGTTCTCTCCTCTCTCTTAGGATTTAGTTTTAGGATTTAGAATTATTTCTTCTTCATCACAGGTTCAATGTTCCTTTAATTTATTTTTATTTTTCTACTTTTATTTTATTACTTTAATTGATATCTATCTTTCCAATTTAGCTTATGAATTCTTCTATGTTACAGATTACTCTTTTGAATTAATGTTATTTGAGGTATTTCAGTTTACAATTGTTTCTTTTATTTATATTACTGTTGCTTCCAAATCTGAAGACATTTTTATTCCGGTAGATTTACTTTTTCCCTTTTTGGTCTTGGTTAAGAAATCAGTAACTCAGGAGTTATCAAACTCAAACATGATTGATAATTGTTATCTTTGCTAATTGAATTGAACTTCAATAATCCCAATCTTTCCTTAGGGATTAACTAGGATTTGAGGATCTAACTAATTAGTCACTTGACTTTCCCTTGCTCTAGCAAAGGTTAACTAAGTGGAATTAAGGTTCAATTTTCATCATCATTGATAAGGATAACTAGGATAAGACTTCTAATTTCTCATACCTTGCCAAAAGTTTATTTTACAGTTATTTATTTATTTTACAGTCATTTACTTATTTTAATTGCAATTTAAATTACTTTTTCCTTATCTTCAAAACCCCGATTTACAATCTCCATAACCAATAATAAGAACATACTTCCCTGCAATTCCTTGAGAAGACGACCCGAGGTTTAAATACTTCGGTTATCAATTTCAAAGGGGTTTGTTACTTGTGACAACCAAAACGTTTGTAAGAATGGTTGATTGCTTGGTTTAGTAACTATACTTGCAACGAGAGTTTACTATAACCTCTAAACCATCAATCTCGAGTTCTTTCAAAATGGCGCCGTTGCCGGGGAATTGCAAATGTGTGCCTTATTATTGGTTATTGTAAATATTTGCTTTTTACTTGTTTATTTGTTTTTATTTTTGTTTTTGTTTTTGCTTTTTCGTAAATTAAGAGGTTATTGGTTTTTATTCAATTAAAAAAAAATTCAGACTTTTATTTTAAAATTTTTATCTTATCTTATCTTATTTCAAAAATCAAATTTCAAAATTCAAATTTCAAAATTTAATTTTCAAGTTCAAAATTTAAATAACCTTTTAATTTAAAATTTGTTTTTATTTTCGTTTTTAATTTTTATTTACTATTATGAGTTCTCACCCCTCTCTCTTTGAGTTTGGTTCCAATGTTGTTGCAAGGAATGGAAGCTATAACAGGAATATGTATCAAGGTCTAGGCAATCAAAGATGGATAGAGCCAAGAGGATCTGATCAACCCTTTAGGCAACAACACCCTCCAAGATATCATGAGCAAGGACCACTCTACAATTCATACCAAGCTGATAGATATAGTGGACCCCCTTGTAATTACCAACAAGCCCCACCCTGTGCTTATGAACCACCTTCCCAACATACCTTTGAACCACCAAACTCACAAGCCCCTTTACACCATTTACCTCCATATGACCCTAACCCACATCCACCATACCAACCACCCTATGAACCGAATGAGCCATACATAGATCCACCCCAACCTCCATTGGATAACAATACACTCGTCTCTAACATCATTGGTCTCACCTCTACATTCCAAAATCTTATATCCCTTTGAACCAACCCTCTACCTCCAATATTCAACCCTCAAGCTCTAGTGCGCTTCCTTTTCAACCATATAATGATTTTTTCATCCCATCACCACCCTCCATGGAAGAGCACCCACATCCGTCAATCCAAGAGCAAGATGATCCCAATTATGCTATTGATATGGAACAGGAAAGAAGGAATCATCTTCGCGAATCCATACTTCATAAAGAGCTAGAGGAGTCCCTAAAGGTGAAGGTAGTAAAAACCCTTGAAGATGAAAGAATAGTTGAAAGGAGTTGTCTTGGAAAGAAAATCATCAAGGATGAGTACGATTTTATATTAAAACTACTGGATAAATCAGTAATTATTAAAGAGGAAAAATTGGTTGAAGACTTGCGAGATGCTGAACCTCCATGGGAAAGTGAAGACATAGAGCCTCCTTCCAAAACGGTTGCATTTGATGTTTAGGAGGGTGTACAACCTCCAAGGCATATCATGATTAAGGACTTGGAAGAGGTCGATCAAGAGATGGAGATTAAAGAAGAAGAAGCACAGCCTCCCATGCCCTCGGTAAGCAATAAAGAAGAGATTAAATTGGAAGAAAGCTACCAAGAGGAAGAGGTTGAAATTGAAAAAACTTGCAAAGAGGTGGAAGTTGTCAAAGAGCACAAGGGAGTGGAGCTTGGAATCACCTTGCCAAAGTTATTGGAGACCCCTCCCCCTAAGTTGCCATCATCCTTCACAACATTCAAGTGGGTAAAATTCATATCCCTTAGCATTCTAATTCCACTTGAATATGGGCTACTGGAGACGGATGGTCAACTTAGAGCTCTTTGTGACATTAAGAGTAAGAGGAAGATGGTCAGTGGTACGAATTGTCCTGCAAGGTTCATTATAGTTGGAAGCTTTAAGTTTAAACGCAAAGGTTGGTGTAGAGCTAAACTGAATGGGTCTAGGAAGTTGTTTGGCCACTTTAGTGAGAATTCAGATTGCTTACTACCCAGATGGAATCATGATGATCAACACAAAGACGAGTGTAAAAGCAAAGTTTGGGATCCTGGAGTCTGTTCTGACATTCAGCATACTGGAAACCTGAAAATCTGTTTAAAACTGCTCAAGGGCTTTACATGCCTAGTTTGGGACCCTGGATGTTACTGAAGATACAAACATTGGTGGAGATTCCTGGATGAGTTCAAGCACAAGCCACCATAACAGGGAGCTCACCAAATGTCCAACTTAAGGACTTTAACTAAAAGTGCTAGGTGGGAGACAACCCACCATGGTATGCTTGTTCTTTTTTCAGTTTTAAGTCTAGTTTGTTTTGTTTGTTTTTAAGTTTTATTTTATGTCATTGGACCTGGAATCATGCATAACATTCATATTAGCATTGCATTCTGCATACTGCATTATTAAAAAAAAAAAGAGAGAAGCACGCACGCGACGCGGCAGCGTCACTGACGC